>NW_020664464.1:10736315-10737350 GCF_002925995.2 Terrapene triunguis | reverse complement strand
AAAAAAAAAAAAAAAAAATCAACCTTCTGCTGGTGGCATCTGACTCAGGTGATGAAAGTGAACATGTGTTGGTCCGCACTGCTTTGGATCATTGTCGAGCAGAACCTATCATCAGCATGCACACATGTCCTCTGGAATCGTGGTTGAAGCATGTGTTGTACCATGGGTACTGTGCTATATAATTGGTTGTGTTTTGGCTATATACAGTGTATGTTTTATAGTAAGAATTAAGGTATTAGAATAAATAAATAGGATAGTGGATACTAGTATTAACCATTTTGTTTTAATTTATACCTTGCAAGTAACATACAGGATCCTGTCTGTGTCCATGTTAATTAAATTAGAGAAATTTTAAAGGCCTAAGCCCCAATGTAGGAAAAGATAGTTGCAAAATTTAGTAAGGCCTAATTTACGATGCCTTTTTTGTTCAACATAAAGCACTGCTATTTGTTACCTTTTGAAGGTCTTTGTAAAAAACTGTTTGTGTAAATAAGGAATGCACGCATTAAAAAAAAAAAAAAGTGTAAAGGCAATTGTTGAAGCCAAATGGCCAAGGAAGGAGGAGTGAAAAGACTTAAAGACACCAGAGAACCATCAACGGGCATTCATGGTTGAGGAGGGGCAAATTGACGACCCTGAGGTAAAGGCTGGCACCCTTAAAACACAAAATAATTAATTAAATCAAAACCAGACAGAATGACCCTCCCGGAGGTGTTTTGGGCCATCAAAAGATAACACCCACTGAAAAGTAACCAGTCATAAACTGACACAGCAAAAACCATAAACTTCAACGAAAAAAAAAGGACTATAAGAACAGGGTGCTTTGCCATGGGGCTTTGGGTTCGTCTTGCCAAGAACTCCCGGAGCATCGGATCGCGACTGACAGAGTCCGGCTCTCCTCTGTGACTAATTTGGCTGGCCACTAAATTGATCCAGACTCTGGACTGGCAACTATACACATTGACTGGCGGGACTGTGTGCATAGTGTGTGTGTGTGTGTGTGTGTGTGTGTGTGTGTGTGTGTGTGTGTGTGTG
>NW_020664464.1:10663423-10736305 GCF_002925995.2 Terrapene triunguis | reverse complement strand
GTGTGTGTGTGTGTGTGTGTGTGTGTGTGTGTGTGTGTGTGTGTGTGAGAGAGAGACTAAAAAGCATATGCTAAATTGCTGTATTCTCAATAAATGTGGCGTGTTTCCATTTCTCCGATAAAAAGATCTCGTGTGCTTTTTATATAAACATAACAGATGAAGGGACATATGAATCTTTAGCGCATCTGGCATGTAAATATCTTGTGACGCCAGCTACAACAATGCCACATGAATGCTTGTTCTCACTTTCAGGTGACATTGTAAACAAGAAGCAGGCAGCATTATCTCCCGTAAATGTAAACAAACTTGTTTTTCCGAGCAATTGGATGAACAAGAAGTAGGACTGAGTGGACTTGTAGGCTCTAAAGTTTTATATTGTTTTATTTTTTTAGTGCAGTTATTTTTTGTACATAATTCTACATTTGTAAGTTCAACTTTCATGACAAAAGAGCTTGCACTACAGTACTTGTATTAGGTGAATTGAAAAATACGATTTCTTTTGTTTTTTAGAGTGCAAATATTTGTAATAAAAAATAAAGTGAGCACCCTTTACTTTGTATTCTGTGTTGTAATTGAAATTAATATATTTGAAAATGTAGAAAACATCCATAAATATTTAAATAAATGGTATTCTAGTATTAACAGCGCGATTAATCGTGATTTTTTTTAATCATGCAATTAATCATGATTAATTTTTTAAAATTGCTTGCACAGCCCTAGTCTGTACACTTTATGAATTCTGATTGCATCATCTACACCTATACCTATGGGGATCTACCATTGCTGACAGTCCCCGTAGGAGATATGCACCCAGACAGATACAACGGAAGGTGCTTAAGACTCTGTGATCCTATTCAGGTGCAAACATATATGAACAATGGGTAAACTGCATCCTTAGAAAACCAGTTTACCTGACTCCACTGAAGGGAGGGGAGAAGAAAGGAGCAATGGAAACTTACCAGGAGTAGAAAAGAGAGAAGGTGACCAGGAAGGGTTTAAATAAATAATCACGCAGGACAGGAGTGGGAACCAGACAGAAAGAGGAAACATGAGGCAGGGGAGAAAGCAAGGTCACAGAAGCTGTGTAAAGTGCTACAGAAGGGACAGGAAGTCAGCATGTAGCAGCCTTATGGGGTGGTGGTGAGGTTACCTGCTCCCCTGAGTCCAGAAGGCTCCAAGGCCTCTGGAGAACCCAAACGAGTTGGACCACAAATCAAAGAATGCCCTGGAGTGGTGAGGAAACTGAGGCAGAAACATACATTTAGGTCATGTCTACACTACCACTTATATCAGCAAAACGTATGTCACTCAGGGGTGTGGGGGGAAAAAACACTACCAAAGGCATGATACTGGGTTTAAGAGACCAAATCGTCTGATCTGGTATTTCAGTTCTCAAGTTCCCATGTTACATACAACCCAGTGTTCTTCAGCATCCATATGTGAAATTCAACCTCGCTGAAAAATAATTTGCAGAGCAGTAATCACTGATCTTTAGGATGTAAATAATCACGTCCTTTATCTCTAACTTTACAAGCTGGAACAGCACACACAAATTGATATCATAAAATGCAGATTGGATTTATAGCCACACATATGTATAAACCACAAATTTACTGGGGAAAAAATCTGGGGAAAATAACCAGAGCAATGAGCATATTCATTTTCCAAAATGCAATATTAAAGATATAAATCTAAATAAATGAGAAATGTACTCGGTTTTTTGAAAGTAAAACTGACTTTCAAATATAGTCAATCTAGTATTATTCATAGGAAAGCAAGCTTTGTTTATGTTCAATTAAGGTAGAACTAATCAAATTAAAAAAATATTTTATAATCTGGGAAATACGCTCTTACGGAACCATCAGGTAATTTCTTCTACGTAAACAAATATTTCAATCAATTTCAGGAATTATCCCTTTTGTTTTTTATATAATTGCACTTCATTTAATGATACTAATGACTTACAATATATTTCCAACCAGAATTCTGACTTACTGTTGTTGTTCTATTGCTTTTGATATTTAGTAAAATTTACATTTCTATGTACTATCTACACAAATTAAAATACACTGTAGTTTAATTATAGTACTTACATTTCTCCAAAGACTTTAGGTAGTTGGAAATTAAGTTCTTCATGTGTACCAGTGTTTTCTTAATGTATAGGCAGAGTTTTATAAGGATTAAAATTCATTTTTTGTTTTACTAAAACTCACTCAAAGACACAGACACTCAGCATTCTTTCCACGGTCAAACTGAAAGTGTTTAATACAACCTTAACCATAGTGCAGCTACTGCTGCCCCATAATATTTAGGTTTGGTTTACTTTTGGGTATATCTCCAAAGTGACCTGCCAGCCATACTGAATGTAACTAGGAAGGTAGTCAACAAGATCTTACAGAGACAGTCTTAGGCTCAGAAAGATTCTAGCCACTCCTGACAGCTAACCAGATGCTGCTGGAAAGGTGTAATGAATTTATATGGTAAATTTATAGTTTACTGGTTAAAATGAATGCAAAGTTTTTGATGTGGCGCCCAATCACCTGTTGCTTCATATCTAGTGATAGCTCCTTCATCTCTATCACTCAAGCTGAATTTGACAGTACCCTTGATTTGGGTTTGGTTTATAGTTAGGTACAGTACTCTGTACAATGCAATTTAATTTCACAGTATTTAGTCACAGAACTCTTCCACAGTTCAAAACACAAAACATTTTGATTTAATCAAAGCAGTATTTTTCAACATTTTTGTTCACTGCTCAAAAAAAGTTTCAACTAGCTTTAATATCTGAAAGTCTTTTTGGGCAGCAACCATGGCAGTTTTAAATTGCTGGCCTCCTGTGAGCAAACATTTACTCAGTAGAAAGATGGCACTTCATTCCCAAATTGTGATGCAGGCAGATCCCTGATTTCCCTGCAGGCTGAACCACCAGTTTCTTATCTTTGGAAGCAAGCCAGCTGCTGTGTGTCATGCAGTAGGTGCACTGAGGAACTTCAGCAAATTTGGCTATGTGGCTTCACATTACTCTTTTAATTATTCTGAGAGAGAGTCAATTTACACTTTTTTTCCAAATCTGATTTTTCTTTGTTTGGGCAGAAATGAAGGATGGTAAGACATGGGGACATTGTTCATGTAAGTCTTTGTCCTAGTTGATTCTTCTTAAGCTAGGTTCAGATAAATCTCTGTCCTTATATTTCCAGGGTAGAAGTTCCAGTGTTTGAGGAAGTTCTCCTTGAATATAATTAATCTGAAGTGACTTTTGAGACTTTTCTTTTTTATTTCCAAAACCAAATTCAGATTAATGTATACATTATCACTGGCATGTGATTTATGTTTAATTGTAAAATATACTTAAAAACAACACAGTACAAACCCAAGAATACAGGATAACTATGTTTATCGATATGCCATCATCATCAGCAAAAATTATGGCGTAGAGTTTGGAGAAGTAAGTAGTATGCAAAGCAAGTGCCAAACAGTCAGTTAAAGCAGTTAACAGCTAATCAATCCATTATGCTCAATAAATAAGTGACCACGCAGCTTGTCCTGGGTCAGAAAGCCAGAACAAAGTATAGAGCACCCATCAAATATTTAAGTGGAGAGGTCCTGTAGAGAGGCATAAGGATAGGACTGGTTGGGCTGAAGTGCAGATGTGGATATCTCACCCGAGCTGTGGAAAAATCAAAAAGCACAATCTTGATGTCCTAGCCAGGGGATAAAGGACAGGGGAGGGCTTTTCTCCTTCCCAGGAGGTATCGAGACTGCGGAGGTTTTTGTTAGCATGTGGAGAGTGTGCTGGCCAATGGTTGCCCACATCCATCTGCCATAATAGATACTGCAAAACTTCTTGTCCCAGTGCCATCCACTCTCTGGTAGTTCACTGCCTATTCTCTGTTTGGATGACTGAGCCCCCGCTGGTATTTCAAATAAAATAGATGAATAAATATTTGAGATCTCAGAAACTCGAAGAGATAGCACAGGAATTGCTAAAGGCTGGTAGCTGCAGGAGGTGTAAATTGTCATTTGACTTTAATTGGACTATGACAATTTACATCAGCTGAGAATCTGGGCCAGTGGGTCCAAAGCTACTATCACTGAACTCAAAAGACTTCAATGGGTGAAGGATTCGGCCCAACTGGTATGCTATCAAAATGGGGTTATAAGTCTTGATGCAGCAAAGTACTAAAGTATGTGCATAGCTTTAAGCATGTAAGTAATCTCACTGAACTCAGAAGGACTATGTACGTGCTTTGTTGCAAAAAGCCCATAATTTCCATCTCTAGTAAAATACTGCATCTCAGTAGATAAAATAAGAACATTAGTCTCTGAAGAAATGAAATTTGCATTATGGAAAAATTGTTTCTGTGGATAAGATTTTTATTGTGAAAACAACTCAGTGTGCTAACACCTTTCTTACACATATTTTTAAAAGATACGTCAGGGTGTTGTCTTTACAGACAATATTAAACAAAATAATCTGCTCTCTCAGTATAATATGTTTCTAGGCATGACAGTATAGATGTGTAATATCTATGTAATATTAAAAGCAATACAATTACATTGTTGGTAATTGATAAGGTTTTACCTGATAACGACCGGGGTCAGGAGTTTAAAAGCTGCAGCAGAATATGCTTTGCACATAAAAACACCCTAAAGTTGTACACTGAAAGTCAGAGTTAGAAGATTTAAAGGATAATACAGTGTTGCCAGTTCTCACAATTTTATTGCAAGTCTCATGATATTTGGTGTTTTTCTTAAAGCCCCAACTGCTGGAATCAAGACATTAAAGACATGAGAATCTCAGCTGTCTTAAAAATACACAAGTGTCTAGCCCATATGGTTGTGGAGAAGAGCCTGAAAATGTGAAGCAAGTGCACCCAAGATACTCAGAAACCAAACAGTAAAATAAAAACAGTCCATAATTAATTACTGAACATTCCTCATGATCTTTAAGCCAATCTCATGGTTTTGGGGGGCTGACCTCTGAGTTTGGCTGGCTTGAGGTTGGCAGCACTGTGTTTATGAATTGTCTGAGTGGTTTGTGGTCTGTCACAATATTTAAAAGTCTATCTTATAGAGTAAGTGATAACTAATCCTATATCATGCATTTAAGGTAAAAATAAGGGCATATTTCCCAGATGGAAAACTGGATTTCAGTAGGGAAATGTCAACATTTGGCTGCATGCTAACATTACAAGCATGCATAGATCCAAAACACTTGTCAAAAACTTAAATTTTTAAGATTCCTGGCATCACATACATCAGTGGTTTTCGAACTTTTTTTCTGGCAATCCAGTTGAAGAAAATGTTGATGCCCACAACCCAATTGAGCTGGGGATGAGGGGTTCGGGGTGTGGGAGAGGCTCAGGGCTGGAGCAGAGAGTTGAGGTGCGGGGGTGAGGGCTGTGGGGTGGGGCTGGGAATGAGAGGTTCAGGGTGTGGGAGGGGGTCAGGGATCTGGGTGCAGGCTCTGGGGTGGGGCTGGGGATGAGGGGCTTGGGGTGCAGGAAGGGACTCTGGATTTGGGGGGGGCTCAGGGCTGGGGCAGGGGATTGGGGTGTGGGGTTGGGGTGCGGGCTTACCTCGGAGGCTCCCGGTCAGCAGCACAGCAGGGGTGCTAAGGCAGGCTTCCTGCCTGTCCTGGCACCGTGGACCATGCTGCGCCCCAGACGTAGCCAGCAGCAGGTCCGGCTCCTAGGCAGAGGCAAGGAAGCAACTCCATGCAGCTCTCGCCCACAGGCACCATCCTCCCTGGCTCCCATTGGCCAGGAATTGGGCAATGGGAGTACAGAACCAGTGCTCGGGGTGGAGCCCGTGCGTGGAGCCCCGTGGCCCCCCTGCCTAGGAGCCGGACCTGCTGCTGGCCGCTTCCGGGGCACAGCACGGTGTCAGAACAGGTAGGGACTAGCCTGCCTTAGCTGTGCAGCACCGCCGATGGGACTTTTAACGGCCTGGTTGGCAGTGCTGACCAGAGCCACTGCGATCCAGTGCCTGACATTCCGCGACCCAGTACTGGGTCATGACCTGCAGTTTGAAAACCACTGACATACATAATAGTACCTGTATGTTCATACTATGGACATTTCCCCTTGTTCTTATATATTTCCAAATCCATGATTGCAGTAACAATTGGAGCAAGAGTACCATCAGATTAGTGGGGTAAAGAACAATTGAAAACCAAATTCCTGTCCTCCTTTTCCAGATGGAAGCTAGGAAATGAGTAGGCACCTGGATACAATATGCACTTGTATAACTTCCCACTGCACTGCTTTAAAAAGCTGCTGTGTCCAATACTGAAAGAGCACAGGCCACACTTACAGGAAACAGAAGGTAGAACTTTGCTTAGGCCTCCTCAACCACCCAGAAGGTAGATCCAAATGGAAGTGACGATTCCTTAGTCTTTTAAAATTGAGGCATTTGCAGTTTGTGGACACTCTCACTGCTCCATTCTTCCTCCTCCAGCTTACTAAGAAACCTAAGCTATACAGCAACACGCATGTCCAAATTCAACCCTAACAGTTCACCCATCTAAGTTAATTGGAATAGTACACACATCTTTGAGATCAAGATTTGGCAAATATTATATAATCAGTTGCCACTGTTATTTCAAAGGCTATTGGTATGTTTTAATATATTTAGAAGTGTTTGTACTCTAGTATGAACATGACATTTGCTGGTATAAACATTCAAATATATTTAATATACATATGTCTATTGACTTTTTGGTACATGTGTATAATACTCAGGCTTGATCAAAACCAAACAGTTTCCCCAGTCACTGCAGTGGGAAAATTGTGAGTTTCTGTTCCCATTTTAGAGCAGTATGTCACTTTTCACTGGAGGATACTTTAACCATATCTCACTCTATATTCTCACCTCTATCTAGCTAAAGAGTCTAAACATTATTATTTCTATTTTCTGCCTGGCATTTACATTCTGCTTAACTGGGTGATTTCACCTTCCTTTTTGATAACTCTCACACTTACGCAGAGTTTGAAAGAGACGATTTCCCTCTCCCCCTCTTATTAATTACATACATGTTGATGGCTAAAATCTTGTGCTAATTAATGCTACCTTTTTTCAGGCTGCAACTTTGCTATGTGTTAAACTACCTCCTTTGATATATCAAACATGATCCACCTGTGGGAGAATTATTCTTAAGCAAGAATCATGGAAAAAATTTTAATTTGGTTTCTATGGATTCTCAGTCCAGGAAGAGAGAAGAGACAATGATGCATCACGCTGTGCTGTCAGAATTGAATCAGAAAGAAAATCTTCAAGATAATTATCTTTATGATATTGCATATTATTATGGTAATGTTGTAATGTTGTAATAAAGTTACAGTGGCATGAGTCATGAATAGTACTGAGAGATAACCTCTTAAATGCTGGAACAAACTTATTTCCCACCACATCTGTTTAGCTCTGGGTTTTAATACCATATCCACCTCTGTAGTATCTGAACACATCATCTATTTCACGGCTGTTTCTAATGATATTGGGGATGTTCCAGTATAATCGCATTATTCAGGAGCAAAGGAAGTGCCCTTAGGATATCCCATGGTACATTCATTGGAGAACTGATGGAATCTTCACAAGAATAACTTGCTCTCCTAGGTTGGTTCTGTACCTGTTAACATTCTCTTTCAAGGTTGTCCATACAATTGGTTGAGCCTCAAGCTTCCATGGGGTATGGGAAAATCTAAACACTTTGAGGCAGGGACGATAGGTGAAATCTTGGCTCACTGAAGTCAACAGCAGGACTCCCAATGACTTCAATAGGGTCAGAATTCCACCCCATGTCCTCATATTTGTTTGTACAGCACTTCCACGCAGGGTCAGTGGCTTAGTGTGCTAACTTCTGAGCACTGTCTTAATATAAATATTGACATAACAATGATAATGGCCAAGATCTTTTTTCAATGGGTCGGTGCCGAACATTTGAAAAAAGGACTGAGGAGCCTACTTAGGCAGCCATTTTGGAAAAGTCTTTACTATTATATATTTTATTTTAATTAATATGAATTTGCCTCTCTGTGTATCCGCTCCCAGAAGACATTGGATTGACCATGTGTCACAGACTGAGTACAGAACCACGGAGATCACAAAAAGTTGTGCCTAGTGCAGGTCTTGTTCTCCGTCCTCGGATGAACACTCACACGCCCATTGAATTTCTACAGATGCACATATAATTCCAAGAGATTGTCTATTCAAGAAAATTTACCTGCATAACTATACTGGTATAACTCTCCATGTGGACACTCTTATTTTGGTATAAGAGTGTCCGCACAAGAAGTTATACCAGTAAATTTCTTTACATAGATAAGCTCTAAGAAGCAAGCTGATGATGAACCATTTAAATGCACATTTTAAAATGAATTAGATCTTTCATAAATCTTATCTGTTCCAGGCCATGTTATCCCTTTGCAGAGAATGGAGACTTTAGAACAGAGATGGGCAAACTACGGCCCATGAGCCATTTTAAGCTGGCCCACGAGCTCCCGCTGGGGAGCGGGGTCTGGGGTTTGCCCTGCTCTGGCGCTCCAGCTGGGGTGCTAAGTCGGGGGCCACACCATGCGGGTTGGTCCTGCTCCAGTGCTCTAGCCTCTCCCCATACCCCAACCCTCTGCCCCAGCCCTGATCCCCCCCCACCCTCCAAATCCCTCAGTCCCAGCCCAGAGCACCCTCCTACACCCCAAACTCCTCATCCCCAGCCCCACCCCAGAGCCCGCACCCCCAACCCGAGCCCTCACCCTCTCCCACACCCCAACCCCAATTTTGTGAGCATTTATGGCCTGCCATACAATTTCTATTCCCCAATGTGGCCCTCAAGTAGGGTGACCAGATAGCAAGTGTAAAAAATTGGGCCAGGGGGTGGGGGGTAATAGAAGCCCATATAAAAAAAAGCCTCAAATATTGGGACTGTTCCTATAAAATCAGGACATCTGGTCACCCTATCCTCAGGCCAAAAAGTTTGCCCACTCCTGCCTTAGAAGAGATAGTGAGTTAACCAAGCATTGAAATTTATGCTTCATTTCTTCCAGATGCCCTTTACAGTGATGCAATTTTCGATCAGTAGATGGCCATATTATCTTATAACTTATTTCCCCCTTCTGGTTCCTTGAATCAAACTTTAAAAGGGCAAAAGCTCTGAACTCTGTGGTGTGCTCGTTTTAGGAGCAATTTATGAGAGGCAAGGGAGTTCTTCCATTGTAGAACATGAATACCACAGAGCTGGTCAAAGCCTTGTCAAATAAACTTCATACCAAAATAGATGAAAAAAGTTCAAACTCCATCCCCCCACACACAGAGGCTCCCACCTCTCTGACAACAGACCACCAGATGCACTTCTGGTTGTTTAAGGACAATCATGCTGTATCAAAGTGTAAAACAAAAGATAGCGGAATCCTTATTAGTCACGAGGGTCTGTGCATTTGTCATAGCACTTCTGTAACAAGGTCATCTTGCTCTTAAATGCTTGTCAGATGAATTTATACACACCTCCAATATATAGTCTATACAAAAAGCTACTTACTAGAGCATTACGGTTGCAGTAAAGAACTCAAAAGGCAGATAATAGCAAAGCTCTAGTGCAATCAGGTCCTGATCCCTGACTGGGACTCTTATGTGCTGCCGTAATCCAAATAATTAATAAAATATATGTGTATGTTTATGCATCCCCAATTCTGTGCTCCCATGTGTATGCATTACACTACCATCTTTAATTACATAGTCACTTATTATGTCTCAAGTTACACAATATCAGGCAATTTCTTCGACAAGCAATACACATGGATAATAATACTTTGTATTATTTCATCATCAATGATCTAAAATTTTTCTGTGTTGACGTAGAGCCTGCTGCTCCACTCTATTATATTGGTATCATTCTATTGCAGTCAATGGAGTTACGTAAACTTAACATTGATGTAATGGGGTTGAGATTTAATACGGTAAGTTCTTCTCTCAGCTATATAATGTAATAATACTGTTAATGTCCATGCAGTACACATTTTCTGGGCAACCAACAGCAAAGCCTTCAATAAGATGCAATTCAGGGAGTAAAAATTCTTTTAAATCCCACTTTAACTGAGAAATGATGTAACATATCACTACATTTTCAGTATTGCCATATAAGATATGTAGTATGTTGTATAACTACAGTTTATTGTACCTATATCAATGACTTTTCATTTCACTTCTTCACATATACAATGTATCAAATAGTTCTACAGAATGCTACACATGCTGTAGCAAAAGGCTGCATGATATTCTACTGTATTATTAGAGAAACAGTATGTGTTTATGTAATTAAAGACTATTACATTGCACATGCATAACAGAGCAGAGTTAAGATTGCACATGCAACCTTAACTTTGTCATTTCCAAATTTTGGAGAGCCTCACTTTGCAATTTTAAACACTTACTTAAAGTAGATTTAAAAAAAAAAAAAGAAAACAGGAAAGGAGAAAAAAAGTGCCGTTTCCTTCAGTAGGATTTCTAAGCTCTGCTACCTTGCAATAATTTGGCAATAGCATGTGTAATTTCCATCATATGGATCCATTTGGCTAGACACCACACACACCTTGAGAAATCTCTGAGAGACCATTCCCTGGGGAGTTATGGAACTCTAAAGGTCCATCAGAACTCCCTCCTGCACATGTTACAAAGTGCACAGCTGCCCTCCATACTTTACAAGATTTGCTAGGATTACAGGCTCCTCTGGGGGAGAGCGGGAGGAAAGTCTAAGTTATAGCACATGAATACCATGGTGTGGTGAATTACAAGGTCCTTTACAGACTTTACAAATCTAAGATTAACTTAATTTTGTAATTACCACCTAGATCCTACATTGAGACTTGCATTAGAAACAGATGCATGCAGGACACAGGAATGTCCTCTAAAAATGTCTGAAAAAATATGCTGAAACTTTTTCGGAAAGATCGAAGCTGCAGATGAAAACAAGGTGTGAAGAGTGTCCTCAGGTCACGAAGCCCTCATTCACCCCCTTAAGAGGTACAAGTTGTCAATATCTAGATACAATGGAAGTAGCTTACCTACATTAAGGACTACATCCAATTTGCAGCCACCACCTATCTTAAACAAAACCTGATTGGATTCACCCTTGTTATAAATTACACCTCCTAGGGCAGCCTGCACTTTAGGGGAATTTGCTTGAAGGAGGTCAGGCAATAGAACATCTGCCTCTTTCCACCGCTTGGAGCTTTACATTTCCACTGGGGGCTCCACAGCTGGCAGTAGCAACATGCTGAGCAAGCAGTTTTCACCAGCACCACACACTTCTCAAGATGCACTGGTCTCTTATAGAGTCTCCAGCTGCTTTGTATGACCCCAGCCAATCCCTGCTGGACCAGCACCAACAGGTGTGTGTGAAACTCTTCAACCCAACTCTGGTTGCTAGGTGACTTTTGATGGTGGTTGTTTAAGGCAGGTGTAATAATAGGGGCCCTTATGAGGCTCCCCAGTACTTTCTGAAAAAGCACCTTTTCCTGCCCCAGTTGTGTTGTCAGTGCAGGAGATGCAGAAGAACAATTGTAAATGTCAAAAATGCATGAATGAGGGATTAGGGCCAAGAAATGGAAAGGTCATGAACAGCTTCATTTCTGCTCTCTCAGTGACATACTACAGCAGCTGTTAAATACAAAAGATTCATCAGTTATTTGAATGTGTCACTCTGCATTTAATGTCTCAGATAATCAGTCTCATTTTGCTGTTTGTTATTATAATCCATTTGGTACTAATGGACTGTCATTCAGTCTCACCTATAACAGGTGTGGTTGGCCACCACTGAGAATGGATGTGCTCACACTCACAGCAAGAGTTATATACACAACAGGCTTCAGGATTTTAATTATGAGATGGCAACTGAGTCCACTGAGGTTTCCTCTGCTCAGATTCTGTAAAGGATGATTTGGAGGGTATTGTTCAATCTAGGCTCCTGAATGCCCAGAAAAGTGCACAGATTCTTTTTATCCAAGACAGACATAAAAGCCCTCACAGCTTATGCCCATAGGGAAAGAAATATGGTTACAACTGCACCATGCACCTGTACACACACGGCTTTGTCTCACCAAACGCAGCTTCTTGCATGATCAGGAAATTAACAGAATGGCCATTGGGAAATAGTTTGACCTCTCTCCTCTCTGAAGAGCACCCATAATCCTTCATTAACAAGTCACTCCTTCCAGCTCAGTGCCCCTTACAAAATACTGCCTATTTTCCTCTGGCTGAAGACACCAATCAAGTATAAATTCCGCATGGCACTCTGTTACATTTTGTATTGCGCATACTATGGATTGCATTGCAGCTTCAGACTGTAAACTCTCAGTCCCTTGGCACAACTTTCAAAAGTGCCTAAATTGGATTTTCAAAAGTGATTTAGGAGCACTTAGGAGGCTAGGTCCATTTAACTTTCAGTGAGACTTAGGCTCCTAAATCATATACATTTTTAACAACAGTGTTGAGAATGGATTAGCTCTCAGGCTTTTATTTGCACCATATACATTAGTGTGTACCATATAGAGACAGGCAGAAGGGCTGGAAAATCCCAAATTCTAATTCTGACTCTAGGTCACCCCGGGCAACTCTCCCAAACTTCAATGCCTCATGTTTCTTGTGTGTAACCTGGAGATACTTAAATACCACTAAGTGAGGACTGATTAATGTTTATAAAGAGCTTTGAAGGTATTTAGTACTATATATTATTATGTACTTGCCCGTTTGGGTATTATATTGGGTAACAAACACCCACTCCCCCAAAAGGCAAAACAGCCTCTAGCATCTTAGGTCAAGAAGCCATTGATTTACAAAATCTACTCTAAATAATGATTTAAGAAACATCATGCAAAGCTATCATGCTATTTTTTGCTTTTTTCTTCTTTATTCTCTAGATGCTGTTTTTGGCACATCTGACAAAACTTGTAATTTCTGGAATGTACATTTTGTTTTACAGTTGTGGCACTTTGTGGAGAAAGCAGGGCTGATGACCCACCAGCTCTGGGGCTGATTATTTCAGCCAGTAAAACTCCAACATCTGTTTCTGTAATAAAAATCCAGGAAGAGCAATGTAAATCATTTTTTCACCTCCATTTCTCCAGCATTTTAAAAAGCTGATCACCTACAGTCCTGGTCCTGGTCGCAAATGAGGTTGCAGTGTCTGAACTGATGGCATTCAATAAGATCAATATCTAAAACAGTAAAAAGTCAATGAGGCATACATTTGAAGTGGAATCTGTTGGAGCTCTAGCCTCAAGGAGTCAAATTAGTTGGTCTGGTTTATACAGCAGTGTTGTGTGCAATTCCCTGAAAAAGGAAAACATCTTTCAACTTAAAAATAACGGTGTTGTTTGAAAAAATTATTTTATCTGCAGTCCTGTGTTATATTACTGTCCTTTACTGAAAATTCTCTGCCAGACTATTTTGGGGCACTAAATATTTTGTATCTTAAAGCTAATAATGTCTGAGAGTCAAAGGCAATGGCCACAATTAATTAAGAGGCCAATGGACATAAAGGCTGTTACACCAAATATTTGTATAAACAAAATAAATTTATGAGAGGTTGAGAAACATGGATTAATATTCACTACTCAATCATTAGGAATGTTTAGAAGACCATTAATTTACTTTTCTAAAACTGCAGGCAAATTTACAGTAATTTTGTGCAGTCTGTCTATTAAAGATAGATCAGATGGGCAAATAATTTCAATATGAACCTTGCATCATTTGTGCTCCTTGTTAAATATACCACTAGGAGTTGTTGTTTTAAAGAAAGAACAACAAGGCACTCAGAGGAAAATGGTTACTACAATCTTCAGTGAGAGAGAAGCCTGTGTATTAAAAAGTGTAGACCTAGAAGTCTCATGACACTGAATCATGTTTTAAAGTATAGATATTACACATGTATATAATCCAGAATATCCAAGGAATAAATACAGACAAAAAATCTAAGGAATAAATTAATCAGCAAATTCTGGCCTACTTAATCACTTAGGTGCCTATTTGCTCCCATTGGAGCCGATAGAAAAATTCTCATTAATTTTAATGGGGATAAGATCTGGCGCTAAGAATATAAATGGTGCATTTACATGGGGCGGTAAATAATTCAGAGACAAAGGAGATGCATAAAGCCTAGGCCCAGCAGAGCACTGGAATGCTGTTCTGTGACTGATCTTTAAAATGTTCCAGTTACACTTACTTATCTCTTTTCCTTTGAATTGTCTCCTCCAACTCCATATACTGTTCTTTGAGCTAGCCAATAGCATTATTCATTAATTTTAAACTATAACATCATTATTATGATTCTACAACACATGAATGTGTTGACATACTTATAAAGTACTATTTCAATAAAGCAGTTGTTTTTACATTGTTTAAATGCTTTGCTAGTTATCTATTTAACCCCAATCACAATCCAATCCGAAACCAGCTTTTAACACAGCTCCCAAAACTACTCTAATCCTAACCTCCATAACCATGAATTTTAGATTCTTCTCATCCACTGTGCCGTTACTCAGTTCTGACCTATTGCACCATTGGCCACAACCTACTGAGTAGGGCCGGCTTTAGGCCGATTCCCCCGAATCGGGCCCTGCGCCTAAGAGGGCCCCGCGCTCCCGGTCTTCGGCGGCATTTCGGCGGCGGGCCCTGTTGAAACTATTCGAATCGGGCCTTGCACTTCCTAAAGCCGGCCCTGCTACTGGGCCCCAGTCCTCCTTATACTGTTCTGTTAAACTGCTGCAGGATTCCAACAAATACACATCTGGGGAGAAAGCTGAATGTGGCACCACATCAGCAAATCAACTTAAGCACATACTTAAATCCACCCTGTTCAGGAAAGCACTTAACGATGTGCTTAAATGCTTTGTTGAACTGATGCCTGTTTCCCTACCATGTAGAAGTCTGGAGTGATTGTAGCTCACTGGAGACTACTGAACATGGGGCCAATACAGTGAAATAGCAAGTTATCTAATAGCCCAGCTTTTAAAAAAATATTTTACACTTCAAAAAGATGTCAGATTAACATCCCTAGAGACCGAACTCCTCTCTGGAGGCAGTGTTGTCCAATGGATAGTGCACTGGACTGGGACTCAGGAGCCCAGGCTTCTGCTCCTGAGTGAATTGCTGCATTACCTCAGGCAAGTTTCTTCACTTCTCTGTGCCTCCATTTTTCCCTCCCACATTTTGTCTTGTCTAGTTATGTTGTAAAGCTCTTGGGGCCAGGATTGTCTCTTACCATTGTACAATGCCTAGCATACTAGGGCCCCAATCTCACTTGATACCTCTAGGCAGTACTGTAATACAAATAATATATAATAATCTATTTATGCACAGACCAGTGCAAGATGGGCAGCAGCTCCATAAATTCCCCTGTTTAATGGAATGCTAAACCAGATTATATTGTTCCATCAGTAGGTGGCACTGAAGCTAATCCATACCTGGTAGAGGACCATGACACCCTGCACTGAGCCTACATATTGATATGGAGAAACCATCTCTAGGGCATCATATTTGCAAGCACAGTAATTCTGATGCACACAGAGAAAGTTTGTGTACAATATTTATAAAACCTCAAATCTGAAAGTGACGTTTCATTATACAAGGGATCTCTCCTCCATGTAAAAGGCTAACTTCTGGTTTAACATACCCAGGACAATCCTACTGATGTCAGTGGACTGCACAGCATGCAACTAAGAGCAGAATGTTTCCCCAAAGCTATTTGTACATGTATTTCTAGTGTGGCAGACAAGAATGGCATGTAATATGGCTTGGCTGTATTTTATGCTTGAGTTTGCTTTCATCTCTCCTTTTTATTTATTTATTTTTTTTAAAGGAGGAACAACTTCTAGATCCTTGTGCACAGTGTGTATACATCAACAAAATGGTCTTTTAATCCTATCATAAATAAATCAGAAAACATATGTTATCCAGTAATTGCAAAATTGGCATTAAGAACACGAACAATTCCTCTTTCGTCACTAACACTGTGTCACTTCCAAGAAGGCCACTCGTTTAAGAGAGACAAATCCGAGATGCCAAAAGTTTAGCATTTGACAGTCACTGTATGAACAGTCTGCTAAGAGAAGATCTAGACAAAGTATGTGCAATATCAGGGAGGGGACTTTGCTGTACTTCAGTCACAGAGCACAGTGATGCAGTAACATGTATCGGTTTCATTTGTCCTTGTGAACAAATTAATTAATAAAGAGAAAACTTTGCATTGTAAAACCTCTAAGTGAGCAGATTTCAAGTGTCAAAAAATCAAGGGAATCATGTAAGCTTCCTTTCTGTTCTTTGTAAGACTTGCAAGGTTGTCAATATTTTTTCTGTGGTAAAGTATAATACCTTGCTGAGATATATGTTTTAAGTACAGGAAATTCCTCAGAAGAGTGAAAACATTGGAGTGTAATAAATATTTACTTTTCCAGTTTATTCACCATACTGCAGGACAGAACAAGGGTCTACAGACTACTACTAAGGCTTGATATACTGTGCCATGTGTGCTACAGGACATAGGCACCGAGTGGGTAAGGGAAGAATGCCAGCATTTGCAATGAATCTTCACTGTTGCTTTAAGTAAGGCTCTTGGGGGTAAAATCTTAAAAGTGGTGCCAGGGATTTTGGCACATGACTCCATTGAGGTTAATGTGGTTCACACAGTCAAATCCCTTCACAGTGCTCTAAACATTTACTCCTTATGCTGTTTTCATATATTATTTTTGCAATTATATTTTGTTATTAACAGTTTTACCTAGGGCCAGTTGCTTAGGTCTTTCCATGTCTCTATTCTCCATCTGTAAAAATAGGAACAACAACTTACCACCTTTCTAAAACACTTTGAAATCCTCCAATAAAAAGCACTATATAATGAGTACAAAGTAGCATTAATATTTAGTACATTAGTAATCCATAGGCAGTATGAAGCCATTCAGCTGTCCCTGAAGGAGGAAAGAAACTTCTAAAATAACTAACATGAACATTATGAATGTTGCCAACTCTCACAATATTTGGAGTTTATCTTAAAGCCCAGCTCTGGGAGGACTATGAGAATCTCAGCTTTCAAATTTTTTATGAGTAAGCTTGAAAATGTGAACCAAGTGTATCCTTAAGACTCACAAAACAGAAGGCAAATAAAAAGAACCCCAAATTTGCTATTTTAAAAAAAGGAATCTCATGATTTTTAGCCCCTCTCATGATTTTTGAATGCCTGGAGTTTGCAGTACAGCATTATAGCCATATAGTGTTATTCACCACAGTGTGACTGAAAGATGTCTGCACAACAAAAACAAAAAAAATCCCAAAGCATTAAAAAGCAACAAGCTAATAAGTTAATTTGAAAGAGAAATTTTAAAAATCTTTTCCATCAATATCTAAATAGTATGTGCAAGTCCAATAGCAGTTACATTAAAATGATACGGGTGTATCAGCTCTAGAAAAACCATATCACAGCAGTAGTCAGGTCAGGGCAGATGTTCATGAGAGTGGTAAAAATGCCTGAGCTCTGCCTCCATTAGGGGCTTACACTACCGATGCCGATACACTGTTGCTGGCAGTTGCTGTTACGACTTGTTTTTCTAACACAGATGATCTCTGTGCGGGTGTCACGTCTGGAAAGAGCCTACTGTGTACAGCTGGACCAAAAAGATCATGCATCCAGCTGGTGTTGGAAAATAAAAATCTTTACTTAAAAAGAAAACAAGTCAACCCTGGCCCAACCTGGGTGGGGGTTAGTATCAGGGCCAGGGGTAAAGAACCATCTAGTCCTTAGCTAGACCTTCCCTTCTCTCAGGGAGACTTGGGCACACTCTTCCACCCACCAAGTGGTTGAACAGTCTGTTGATTGAGTCTTCCCTTTTCCTTGGAAGTATCTTGTCTCATTGTCTGACTGTAGTATCCAGGCCTGTGAACCAGCTCCATATAAGGAGAGGTATCCCTCTGGTCAGGGCAGTCACTTTTGTATCTTTTCCCCACTTGTTATTAATTCAGTTGCAGGTGCTTCCTCCAGACCTTGCACTTTTGGCAGATGTTGTGGGGCAGGACTAATTTAAATCTGTATTACCAAGATAGACCACTTACCCATTCCTGTCCTGACCTAGTGTGGGGTTTGCATACCCCATCACAAGGCTATATTGGCAGGGGCAACCTTTGGTCAGATAATTCCCTTGGCTAACCAGAAGTTGCCTCCTCCTAAAAGGCAGTCAACTGGGGAAGAAAACTCCCCTGTGAACAAGCTGAATGCCAACTTCACTCTCAACAGAGCAAACACACACACTGAGATAGTGTCAAAACCAGGGCCGGCTCCAGGGTTTTGGCCGCCCCAGGCAGCCAAAAAAAAAAAAAAAAAGCCGCAATCGCGATTGCGATCTGCGGCGGCAATTCGGCGGAAGGTCCTTCACTCCGAGCGGGAGTGAGGGCCTGTCCACCGAACTGCCGCCAAATAGCTGGACCTGCCGCCCCTCTCCGGAGTGGCCGCCCCAAGCACCTGCTTGCCAACCTGGTGCCTGGAGCCGGCCCTGGTCAAAACCCCACTCTCCTTCCTGGGATTCTCCTTTATGATATGCTTTAAATAGATAAAAGCACTCTTGGCTTCCTGAAGAGCAGGGTGTTTCTCACATTATTCAAGAAAGGTTTCCTGTCTGACCCTAGTCCTTTTTGCCTCAGAGAAAGAGCACAAACCCTTTCATACTCACAGATTGGAGCTACCTTCTCTGACTGCCAGTCGAGTAACCCTGCTGCTCTGTGCAGAGCCCTGGAAACTGATATCCAGTCACATGCCCTCTATATTTTAGCTCCTTGGGTAGTCACGCCTGTCAGTCACTTCTAAGACAAGTCTATTTTCATACCAAATGCCATGTGAATTACCATTGACACATACATTTTCTGTATTTGTCCATCTTCAGAACTGTCACAATGTCAACAGGGCAAGTGCATAGTTTGGGCTTAACTCCTTGATTCTGTTATACATTTTAGTGGAGTATTTTTTTACTATATTCATTTTTTAATTAATTTTAAAGAAAAAATAGAAGATTGGTACAAGCGTCTATTACATTTTACGGTTTGACTTCAGGTCTCCTGTGCACTATGTATGGAACAACATGCTATGTTTTCATGTCTGTCTAGCCTCTCAAACTGTGCCCTCTCCCGGCTGGAATGTTATTGGCAGTCCGGCTGAAGTATGTGTGTATGGGATTGTTTATTATCCTCTAATGGTTGCAACATACAAAGGATAAAGTCCTAAGGAAGGGGGAGGAGAAGATGAGAAAAGAGGCTACTTTTGCTGTCATAATTCCACCAAATCTCAATTCCGCTTCTCCCTCCTCCCTCCCCCCATGAGTACAAGTTAATCTATATAACAATTTTTCCCTCTGTTTTCTCTTTCAAGGATTAGATTTTTTTCTCATGAAAGACACTCCTATAAAACAGCCTAGTTAGTGGAAAGTATACAAAACTTGGAGGCTAGTAGAGGTGGTCAGGAAACTGCAATGAATAGAAAAATGAGAAAAAAAGAGCTACTGGTGAAATTGTGTAGAGATAATCAAAGCTATGTTTTTGATTTGATGGGGTTAGAGCTCTGTCATGCAGTCTCATAGAAATTCAATTAAAAATACATTTCGGATTATTCCCAGCCCCAGATTAAGCCATGCTTGACAAAAATATCTCAGACTGATGTTGGTATAATCATAGTGGGAGGAGAAGCCTGGAACATGTCCCAAAATTGGTAAATATCTAGTCTACGACCCAGAGATAATTAGAAATATAATGAATAAGCTATTTCACTGGAATAATATCTCAGCTACTTAAGGCTGATCTCCTCTCTAGTCATTGACTGCTCTATTTATTGCTGTTACTTGTACAGTGTTATGGTACATTTAATATATTCAAGAAACTTCTGTTCTTTATCCATCAAACTACATGACAGAAATCAATTTTAAAACTGAACAACTAAATAACACTGTTACAACCAAGCTATATTCCTAGTTTAAAACCATTGCTTTAGAAAACAAAAGGCTTGGTCCTACACCTATTGAAGTCAATGGCAAAACTCCCAGTGACTTCTAAGACCCTGACCTTCCAATGGACTCAGTGCAGTCATGCTTGTGATATGGGCGATTGTGTCTTTAACAGATGAGCGTCTCAGACAGAGAACCTGGCCTGTGTTATTGTTACGCACAGCCAATTGCCAAACACAAAATAAAGCAGAGCTGTTGCAAGCATTTTAAGCACCGAGGCCCCTATCATCAGGCGTATTAGATGCCTAACTCCCATAGAAATCAATTATTTCAATGGGAGTTAGGCACCTAAATCTCTTTGAGGATCTGGACTTGAGCGACCAGTGAGCACCACAATTTCCAAGTACCCATGAAGTATCTCTGCACTGGTCCAGGGGTCTGACTGTGTAGAATATGTTGCAGGATCAATACAAAATTTGCAGTTAGTTGGACAACGTGCAATTTAGATTTCAATCTTATGCAACTTCAAAATAGCTGCACAAAGCTCTTGCACTCCAAGTCCCTCTCTGTATGGTGTCCACAGTGGGAATGGCAATTAGAGGTCAGATTCAAGAAGAGTGGGCTCTTAGTTCAGCAATTTTGGGGCCTGTAAACATCACAATATCACATACAATATTTGATGGGCCACGCCTATTCCACATTATGACATGTGAGGACTCCTGCAATTATAAAGCTGTTAAAAAGAGGATGGTGAGCCTCCATGTCCGCAGAGGGTAGGACAAGAAGTAATTGACTTAATCTGCAGTAAGAGAGATTTTAGGGAAAAACTCTCTAACCATAAGGGTAGTTAAGTACTGGACAAGGTTACCAAAGGAGGTTGTGGAGTCCCCACCATTGAAGGTTTTTAAGAACAGGTTAGATACACAGCTGTCAGGAATGGTCTGGGTGTACTTGGCACAGAGGGATGGACTAGATGACTTCCTGAGGTCCCTTCTAGCCCTACAGCTTTATGATTCTATGCAACTTCATGCTATGGCCTGCATCAGCCTAGTCAATAATCCAGCCCTGTACCAAGTGATCTCCAACCTCAGCATTAACACAGTAATGCAGTGAAACAGTGGGCCAAATTCTATTCCCTGTATGAATCCAGTCAGCCATCAAGCAAGAGTTTCGCCTCCCTTGCACCAGTTTTACACTGGTGCAATTTCATCAGCTTCAACAGAGTTATTGCTTATTTACACCAATGTGAGTAAGGCAATAAGTGGATCAGGGATGGTTAAGAGAGAGGAATTGCGTATCCATTATGTGGGTGTAACTGACTTCATTTGAGTTACTCCAGATTTACCTCAGTGTCAATGACAGGAAAATCTGGCCCACTATCTAAAAATTATAAATGGAAACAGTGCATTTTAAACTGCTGAAGAAATGCCACAGCACAGTTTTTCCCTACCGCACTCATCTGTTTTGATTCACTCCTTGTATGCTGGATTTTCCATCACTACGCTCTTAAAAAACCTTTGTCTCCTTTATCTCCACATGTAATAATCTTTCTCACCACATGATTTCCTACAAATGCTAACAGTAATAATAATAATAATAATTTTCAATATGAACTGAAAATCAAGCAGTAAAATGAAGTCCCAGGGTTCTTTCTTGCAATTTAATCTATAAAGCCTCTTGAGTTGTAGTCTCACAGCTGATGGTATTAACTAGAGGCACCTCTGGGATATATTACAGTTTCTCATGTTCAGTCAAAGGCTATGTATTATCATAGTGATGCTTTTCATGTTACTACATATAAAGACTGTGACAAATTTGGGGTTTAGATCATATAGATACGTGTTTAAGATGGTGTTCTCCAAACTTTGCAATGCTGGCCATCTCATTAGCAATTTACCAAGTCCCTGAGACCACACCCTGTTTGTGAATGCATTGATAAATGTTCATACTGTGGTGTATTGAAAAATGTGTTAAAATTATAAGCTGTCAATTTAAGTTTGTAAGGGGTTTCAGGGTCCTGCTTGCAGGTGAGGGGGCTCTGTTGGGACGTGTGCAATCTAGCAGCAGTCAGTCTGCATGGTCGGATGAGTTGTGCCCCTCTGCCTTAGAGAGCAACCTGTTTTTTCTCTCTGTTTTTGGTTCCTGTGTGTAAAGGTTCTAGATTTTACAAAATAACAGTGTTATGTTGCAACCTTTCAGCAAGGGTATTGCATGTTTGTTTAATCAAATTTCTCTGTTTGTATGCCATGAACATAACACATCACCTTTGTATATTAGAAACAAATACATGCAGTCATGGTGTCTACATGTACCTATGTCTTCCTTGATAGATATAGAGAAATTGCTTATTTGAGCTCACTGGCGGCAACAACAACAAAACAACAACAAAACAAACCACCTTGCGGCTGAACATCTTTGGCTCAGGCCTCATTTGGTCCTTGGAATGCATTTTGTGCACCCCTGATTTAAAAACTACTATTAAATAAACAAAATAAAGGAAATAAATGCACATGCATTTCCCCCACCCTGCAAAGAATCATATGACTTCTTAAGAAGTTGTGCAGCACCACTTTTGCTTTCTGACCATTACAATCTCCTTAATGGCATGCATGAGACAGAGGCTGGAGGAGATGTCAAAGTGAGCAAAATGCAAGACCCATTTCATTCAAAGTGAAGAGCTACCACAGGGGTCGGCAACCTTTCAGAAGTGGTGCGCCGAGTCTTCGTTTATTCACTCTGATTTAAGGTTTCGCGTGCTGGTAATACATTTTAACGTTTTTAGAAGGTCTCTTTCTATAAGTCTATAATATAAAACTAAATTATTGTATGTGAGGTAAATAAGGTTTTTAAAATGTTTAAGAAACTTAATTTAAAATTAAATTAAAATGCAGAGCCCCCCCGGACGGGTGGCCAGGACCCGGGCAGTGTGAGTGCCACTGAAAATCAGCTCGTGTGCCGCCTTCGGCACACGTGCCATAGGTTGCCTACCCCTGAGCTACCATCTAGCACCATTTTTTTAGGTCATTTGAGCTGGTTGAAATGCTTTTCTACAAACGTTTTTAATATTGAAAAGTGGATTTTGATAACAGCAACAATTATGCAAAAATTGAATTTTTGTCAATCTTTTTTCAAGGAAAATTTCTTCAAACTTTTTTGAATTTTGCAAAATACCTTGTTCTGAAATTGTGGGGAGCTTCCCCTCTCTTTTTTTCCACTGGAAAAAGATAGGCGGAAAAGTAAAAATGTTAAAGAAAGTGGGGGAAACTCCAGTGGAAAACAGGGGAGACTTCCATATCCAAATTTCAAAAATTAAACGAAAATTTTTGACAAAATGAAAATTTTTTCATTTCCCCCCCACAAAATCTCTCTTTGTTTTTTGACCAGCTCTAGACATAAAATGCCAGCATGGATATCAAATGAAGATGTGATTATAGCTACGATCAAGCTATTTTAGAAAGCACAGATGTAACAATTTCTAACAGACCAGAAATTTTAGTCAGAGGTGATGTGCAAAGGGCTTTAGGAGGAAATCAGATAACCGACTCCTCTTTGACCTTCTTCCAACCTTCTGCTTCTATACCAATCCCTTCCTTTTCCCAAATTCCCTCTTTGGTTCCCAGGCCCCGCAGCTCACTTTCACTGTGGCTCACAACAGATCTTGCAATTTCCCACCCACAATGCCTAATGTCCCCAAAAAGATTCTCAGCAATCACCAAAGCAATCTACATTTGGGGAGCCTGCTGTGAAGGGGATATGCTGTTCCACTGAAACACCATCATTAAAGCAATCCCTGCATATAGTGTAGGCCTCTGACAATACAGCCCACTGGGTGTCTAGGGTTTGAACAATTGGCAGTTTCTAGCAGACAGCTTGGTAGACTTGATGGGGTCAACTAAATTTGGAAGCTTGTGGGGGAGGAAGATCACACAGAGAAGGATATACCCTGTTTGTGTCAGGAAAAGAATAAAAAGAGGCGCTACATGGCCCCAGCTAGGGTTTAAATTAATGAAAGGGGAGAGCAAGGGACCAATCAGCTCCCTTCCTTCCCTTGCTGGCCAGTGAATAGATACAGCCTCCAGTTTCATCAAGTTTTCCACATCTTAAGGTGGTTGGTTGGCGGGGGGGGGGGGGGGGAGGACATGACTGAATCAATGTAAACATATTTCAAAACATTTGACTTTGAATTGAGAAGGGTCTGAAGAACAGCTTGAAATTTTTGGGAAAAGTGATGGGATTCTCCAAAAATGCCAGGATTTTAATTTAGCCTCTGTTCTCTTCATTCAACACTCTCTCCTCCATCTTTACTTTTCAAGCAGCAGTGAGAAGTTTAATGTCTTAACAATACCTATACCTGGCCATTTTGAGCACTGGGAATGACAAAATCTCAGAATTTAGGATTTTTCCTGGAACCTTCATATTCAAGGTATCTTGGGTGTGTTTTACAAATAAAAGGTGATGAGAATACCAAGTGATACTCTGAGGACAGAAGGAGGTAATACATCTAGGTATTGTGGAGGACAGTGCTCTATGAATATGGAGACCAGCTAGATTAGACAGAGAGGTAATCAGAAGGCAATAATGGCATTCTACAAAAGTATGACATTAGCAGACAAACTTATCATTCAAATACTTATCAATCACATCCAATAGATAAAGTTACATATGCACAGATATAACAGAATACAAGTTCCATAAGGGTACTAAGATGCTTATGGTCTATTACAAGCCACAAACCTACATAATGGTCAGCTAGCGCCTTTACTTAATCAAATGATTATATTACAAACAAACTCAAAACATTGACGAGTCAACTACAAATATTCTCTAACAAATGAACACTGTTTATATTAGCATAAGGTTTCGCCTTGTTAACTAAAATAACTCTTAGCTGGTATACTCAAATGGCCCTCAGACTGCTTCCTTCTAGCAATCAAGAATTAATTCCCTGGACTTGAACCCCAGTCTACCATTTTTTGCACACAAAATTATGTGTGCTTAGCAGGGCTGATAGAGAAATGTTGTTTCAGGAAATAGATAAAACATATTTAGATCATTTCCTCTGACACACACAGTAGTAGCAAGTAGCAGGTTGTTGCCAAATATTGTGATAATTTGCTAATGGAAGGAGTGTTGGACTAACTGTCTTGTCCCTCAATTTACTCATTTTGCCAATGTTTTAAATGGCAGCATCTCACAGAAGTTTTACTCTGTTGACAGATATTCAGGAATATATTAGGGAGAGCTGGATTTTTTTTTTTTTTTTGGTTTAACATAAGTCAAAATGATATATTTCAATCATTTCAAAACTTAGTTTTTTGAATCAAACAATTTGTCAAAACTAAGCCTTTCCAAGGAAAAGTGACAGTTTTGACAAACTGGTATTTTCCGGTGACAAAAAGTTGTTGCAAAAAAATTGCTGACCAGCTCTAACAGTAGGTAACTATTTTCTTCTAACATGTATTTTCACTCTGTTATTTCCTTTCCATCTCGGAGTATCTCTCTTTGGTTTCTTAAAAGTGATGCCATTGGGAGACACTCTGGCTATAAAACAATTCCATTTCTCATCACATAATTGCCTGAGTACAAGCACAGTGGTTATTCACCTGGTGCATCAGGAGAACCACTCTCCTGAGTGACTGAAAAGAAGTGGTCCATCATTAAAATAACAGTCTCACTGAGAATGTTATATTCATAGTGAGAACTGGGATTTACTGCACTCAACTATCTAGTATCCATGTCAAAAGGTAAGAGCTAAGAGTATGTTGACTGGAAGTGAAAGAATCTCAAAAGATTCAGAGTTCAGGATCAGCTTGCATAAGCATGATCTGAACCTCCGGAGGTTGCAGAATTGGTTGGAAGTCTTGCGAGAACAAGCCATCTCAGCAGAAACATCACAATCAGTCTCTCATAGTATAATAACTTCTGGTCCAAAATAAAGCAGTGAAGAGGTGGGGAAAATGATAAATAATGGGGAAAACAAAACAAAAAAACCAACAACCTAGCGTTCTTGAACTTAACCTGCCTTCTGTGATGAGAGTCTCTTTGGAACAGATTGTCTCCTGTTAAGCAGAAGAGTCACTGACCTTTTATGTTCGAAACCAGCAAAACTTGTTAGGTATGCATAAGCTAGCTAGGAAAGAGGAAGCAAGAGAGCTTCCCATTACTTAAGTGAACTGACATGTACTTCCCTACAAAGTAAAGCAGTAGAGTATTAATATACTGGAATGTCCCTACGCAAATGCAAAGTCATGAGAAACATGCACAAAAAGTTGTTAGTGATGTTAAAATTCCATAAACTCCATCATTTAATCTAGTGAACAGAGAAGAAACATTTGCTTATCTGAACTTGAATATCAATATAGAGGAATTAGATCTATACGTAAGTCCAGTGGTCTGAAGCTCTAGGTAAGGAGCTCTATATTTCTATATATAGATATAGTGTTCCTGTGTTTTCACAAATTAATGCTGTGTTCCCTATTTCACTAATGAAGTTTTGCATGTTTCATATAAAGACTCGGTGCTGGTGTTGGGGAAACACTGCCTATTAAGTTTGTTCAGCTAAGGTACTATTTAATGATCCCAGAAACTCTGGGTGGGATCTTGAATTGGTAGTATTTGTTAGAGGGCTCTCTAGCTATTTGAACCCAATCCTTGTTGCTGCTCACAGCATCTGGCAGAGAGGTTACATAGAAAGAGAAAAAGAAGAGGTAGAGTGCTGTTGCTGTATGTTAAAATTAATTACATCGGCAATCTGCAATTCAGGAAACAAGAGCACGGTGGTGAAAATCTTTGTAAAAGGAGAAATGACATGAGTACTGGAAGAGAGGAAGGAGAAAACATTAATGGGCCAGTTTTTGAGGTGATCTAAACCACAACACACCATAAGAGATTTTAACTACTCGTGTCAATTGCCAAACATGCCTCAGCAATTTCTAAATTAGGAAGGCAGCAAGAACTAATGCAAAAATACCTGATGAGGTTAGAAAAACAAACAACCTATCAAGATTGCCCCTAACCAGAACTGAAGTATCTGTACTTAGAAGTTGGTCCAATAAAAGATATTACCTCACCTACCTTGTCCCTGTCAAAAAACCTGGATTCAGTTTGGAATAATACGAGCTAATGCATTTGTGGGGAGGGGGAAGGAATGGTCTGAAACACACAAATACACAAGGTGAGACGTTAACTGGGAAGCAGTACATTTGAGAAAGACCCCAGCATAACATGGATTGTGAGTGGTTTATGGTGCTTTACACCCACTCTAGGCCACTAAAGGGGGTCTACAGCCCGAGTCCCAGCTGTAGAAGGGTAATTCTGGTTCAACGTGTTCAAAAGTTTTTTTTTTTCTTTCTTTTTTTTCATTTTTTGATTTCAGACAATATTTTTGAACAACAGTACCCTACTTCTGTATTTCAGAAGGGAAATCTTTGTTTTTTCTTTCTCTCTTTCTCAGCAATATGGTGGAATTGAAGGCTCATACTTTCTGAGATAATAACTAGAGAGCTGTGATTCATCCTTTTGCTTTCTTGTTGAGTATTGTATGTACTGACATTTGTGAAACCGTATTTCTCACCCTTACAATATATGAAACTATGGAATACATTTTTTAAGTGAGCTTCGGCTACCGTAGGCTGCTTGTAAAAAAAACCAAAACAGAATTTGTGCCTTAAGACTTAACAACTGTCTCTTTGAAACAAGCAAGTAAATCAAATATACAATATTACTGCTCCAAAATTAGAGATAGAGTGCAGGTACATGCTCAGATGGATTACAGGAGAATTCTCAGTATATACATTATGTAGGCAGCGTGAGGGAAAGAAGAATGTTCTTCTAGGTGCTGGGTTGGGATTCAGGAGTTCTAAATTCTGTTCCTGGCTCTGCACAGACTTCCCATGTGACCTTGGCCAAGACACTTGATCTCTCTCTTTGCCTCAATTTTCAATCTGTAAAATGCGGATAGTACTTCCTTTCCTCACAGGGGTATTGTGAAGATAAATTAGTGGGGCGCACAAATATTATAGTAGTGAGGGCCATGGAAATAGATATTACTACTGTATATTCCTGGGAATGCAACCCATTCTAAAAAAGGACACAGCATTTGACAAGAGCCAATATAAGATCTAGTGTGTGGAACATTTCTATGGAATACTGCACTTTCAGTTTAAAGATTTTAAATTTCCAAGACTTAAACAATTGTATTACTACCCTTATAAACAATATTAACATAATTAAGGCCTTATTGATGTAGTGGTCCAAACCACTGAAACGTTCAATAATGTTTTGAGCTATTACTGTAGTATTTTTAATAAGGGAATATTTTTCTGGTTTTTATTTAGCTGTATTTAAGGGACCAAACTTTTCCTGCAGTCACTAAATATGTGCAATGCCATAAATATGAAATGAATTCCATTTGGTAGATGTAACTTAATTGGTTACATGGATGTAGCTAAGAAAAAAAAATCTTATCTCACTTTGTTCAGTGTTACTATGGGCCCCATCCTGGATTACCTGCATGTCTAAAACTTCCACTGAAGTTAATGGAACATTGGAATACACATCGATAAGGCCTTAATTATGCAACTGTAACAAGTCTCAGCTCATGAGTTTTCTAACCCACCAGCCAGAAGAAGAATAGGCTATCATTATTTGACAAGTGCTAACATAGTATCATATCTTGTTGTACTTGAAAAGTTTAATAAAAAGAGAATTATAAAAAAACATTAAAATGACACACACAGGATATTTAATAAAGCAGATTTAAAGCTGGTGTTTGATATTCCAGTTCTACACAACTACTATTCATTTTTATTGTTATTAAAAATGATCGAGAGGCAAACATTTCACATTTTTCCCAACACATGAGATTCTTGTAAATGCCTTCCTCTTGAAAAGAGATAGCACAGAATGAAGCTGACTGGTAAGTAGAGACATCTAGTAGCAAGAATGGCTTGTGACCATGACTGCAAAGTCAAGGCACAGATGAGGATTTAATATCCCAGCAATATATAGATGAACATGATCATTCATGCTATGCTTTCCTCATAGGAAGTTTCTCTTTCAGAGAAGGATGCTACAGCAAGTTTGTGCTGCCATTGCTCTACAACAGGTCCAGCCATAGGGTAAAAAGCAATATGCAGATTGTCAGAGACAGGCCTGAGCCTCTAAATTCAGATCCACGTATGAACTTTCGAAGTACAAGGAAGTGTTTGGATCTGGGATTTTGATTAATCCCATCAGAGAGAAGGGGACAGCTGCAAATCAAGCTTGCTCAAAGACCGGGGATGGTGGGGAGAGAGCTCAATCCAGAATTTGCCCATATTTACGTATTATCTAGATTGAGCCCAGCCCTGCATAGGTGCAAAAAGAAAGAAAGAGGACGCAAGGAGCCTTCATCTCTTTTGCCCTGCACAGTCGCTGGGCACAGCAGCAGTCCTTGTGCTCCGATAATGCTGGAAGGGGTGAACTGGGAGGCCAAGTTATGGGCCAGAGCCCTTGCACCAGACAGCACAGCCTGCCACATGCAAAGGGGGCACACCCTGCAGCCAATCAAAGGTGTTGCAATGGCTGTGCTCCTGTTGTGCTGCAGGAAGCATGGAGCTTACCAGAGGTACTGTGTCTCCAGGCATCCTACCATAGTGGTGAGCCTCCATAATGGGCTGGGGCTTAAGAACCACTCTGCAGTTCCTTATGTTTCAGGTTTGAGGCTTTCATTGTTTTCACTATAAGAAAAGTAATAATTTAACCCAGCAACAACCCTCCCCCCAAAAAACCACTCCAACCAACCACAACCAAACCAGACCCTCTTGTCACAGCCTAATCCAGCGGGTTTAGAGCTGACCCAGATACATGTGCAGAGGTGAGCCTGTGGCTGTCTTTAGTTTAAAATAAATAAATGAAACCAAAATGTTCCCATTTCCAGCAGCTGAAGAATTTTAAAAGGAGGGTGGTGACTTCAGCAAAGAGTACAGCCAAGCTTTGCATCTGGCCACACACAGTGCTCAAGTCTAGACTGATTGGCCCAGACATCGCTACAGCCACATGTTTTCAAATTAAATTAAACCTCCTGATCAAAGAACTAGGATCACTCAAAGCTTGCCATAACTTCTTAATGATACATCTTATTATTTGATCGGAGAAAGAAGTAAAGCAGTGATATTCAATAACTTCATCCCTGGGTTAAAAAGAGCTGCTTACGCTGGAGGAGCAATACAGAAAAGCAACATCCCATTAAGTACATATTTTATACAAACTTCTGAACAAAAAGGTGAGTGACAGCTGAGTGTGCTGCACTAGGCAAAGAGGTAGAAGCATGCACATGAGCCAGCGTCCTGTTTAAAAAACACTCTGGTGGCCCACAAAAGGGAAAAATCCATTGTTGGATACAAATAAACACACACAGTAGTTGACCCATCATATGAAAAGTTTTGTTGTGACTCTGAGCAGTAATGTAGCCTTTCCCACCCAGTGTGTTAATATCACTTCTTTCTGCCTTAATCAGGTCAGCAATGAACATTTCATTGTGAAAATATTTACAGTGTAGAAACTCTCATTGAAGACTCATAGACTTTAAGTCAGAAGGGACCATCAGGATCATCGAGTCTGACCTCCTGCACATCACAGGCCACAGAACCTCACCCACCCGCTCCTGCAATAGGCCCGTAACCTCTGGCTGGGTTACTGAAGCCCTCAAATCATGATTTAAAGACTTCACGTTACAGAGTATCCACTGTTTACTCTAACCAGTCAGCAAGTGACCTGTGCCCGATGCTGCAAAGGAAGGTGAAAAATCCCTGAGACAATAAAAGAGTCGTAGTGTGTGTGTGTGTGTGGGGGGGGGAAAACAGTGAGAAGGAAAGTTGTCTTCAGCCACACAAATCAAATCTGTTGGGGTTCACATCGTTGGGAATGGATGCCCTGTCCCTCCTGTAGGGAGGAGAGCTCTGTGTATGTGTAAGGACAGACAGGAAAGGAAAACAACCAAACCAGACCACAATATCCATATTATATATAAAATCAGCACCGCTGATATGACCTGTGCAATTTGCTGAGGTCCAGAATTTAGCACAAAACAACCTCTATCCTCTTAAAACCTCACTCATAGGTCTAATTAGACCCAGTGATAGTAGGGTTCCTGAGGGTGGCTTTTCTCCACCTGCCTGCTCCAATCCAGAGAAGTCCACACAACCAAGTCCTGCTCTGATGTGTGCTTACCTGGTTCAGGTCTGTGACATCAGCTCTTCCACCACTGGTCTGATCCGTCCTCACTAGCTTGGGAAGTGCTGTGAAGCCAGCACTGTCTTGCTACCAGTCTGATCAGTCCTCACTGCAAAGCCAGCTCTGTACAAGCCGGTTCAGCTTGGTCCAGTCCTGCAGGATCACTCCACCCACGGTTCAAATCTCTAGATAGGGAACCCAGAGAAAATTGGACCCTTAGTGTCCCTGCTCTCTGAAATAGGGCTCCTAACCTCAAAGGCAAGCCCTTATTGAACTTGAATCCTGTTCCCTCATTAGAGTCCACTGCCTGTGAAGGCATGGTGATCATTTACTCCAGGCATTTCTGCACAATACCTATGTCCTTTCATCAATACAGGTACAGTAACAATCATTATATAATCAAATTCCCACTACAGCAAAACAGATTGTGGAACTATGGGTAAGCAATATTATATTTCATGTAAATGAGGCTGTCCAGAGCTTGCTTTTCCCCTGTAGAGGCAGCAGAAAGTTCCATTCTTTTAAGCCTTTTAGCTCTAGGGCTAACACAGATGGAAAGCAGTAAGGAAAATTATTTCCCCATTCATCTCTGTTCTCTTTTTTGCTACATGTATCTGCACAGGGGGTAAAGGGACATTAGACAAATTCAGATCTTTATTAACCGTACAGATGTGCTTTGTAAATGTTTTACTGTTGTAATGAAACAACAGAACTCAAAACACAATAAAAGTCAGTGCTAGCCTTTATTTAAACAATTCTCTGGGTGTGCCAGAATTTGGTGACCTGTCCCTCCCCCACAAAACAATTGGAAACAAATATTCTCCTCCAACCCCAATGTCACCTCTAATTTTGTGGTCCCCTGGGCAGCTATGCACTTCATCCACTCTGCCATCCAGCCTTGACAACCTGTAAAACAAGTGAACTTTTTAGTGTTTCATAAAATTACACTTCAGGTCTTCATTTATGATGTGTGGCAGGTAAATTTTAAGGGATTGGCAAATTGACTGTATATGGGTTAATCATTACATTCACTCTGAGATTAAAGTCTGTTCAGCCATGTCAGAACAACATGACTTAAAAATTAAGAGCCTGTGATAGGAAACACCATTGTGACAGACAGATGGAGCTAATCACAAAACAGTAGTTTAATGAGGTGATACCACATGACCATCATGTTGAGCTTTTGTCCCAAACATTTTACCACAGCTATGTTTATAACAGAATTCAGTTATGGCTCAGGGACAGTTTTGAGCTTTGTGTAAATGACAAACTGCACGGATATTATTTATCAATGGGCTAGCAACTAATACAGTGAGGCCTGGCTTCATAACTCTGTACATCTGGATATGCCAAAGGCCTAAAAACAGTATTGTAGCATGTACTGGGTGTACTTTTGACTTGTTTACCGAAAACCTAAACATCTTCTTGAGTTTAACCAGGATTTAGCACTGCAGAAATATAAGCCCACTCTGAGTTGGGAAAAGACTTGGATGCAGTTTCTGGTTCTGTTGCCTCTGCAATAAAACTGGACCATTCTGCCTCAGACATCGGAGTAGGAGTCAGGAGACTCGGGTTTTATTATAAGGTTTGCCACTGACGTGCCATTAGAGCTGGGTGAATTTTTTTTGCATTAATACTTTATTTGCCAAAAAATGTAGGTTTTTTTTTACTTTTTGATTTGCCAAACAATTTAGAAAAGTGTCATTTTTGGTTCAACCCAAAACAACATTTTCCCCCCCTCGATTTTTTGAAATTGCCAGAGAACCAAAATACCCAGTATTTGCCCAGTGCTACTTGCAGTGTGACCTTGGGCAAGCCACTTATCCTCTCTGTGCTTCATTTTCTCCATCTGTATAATCAGGATCAAAGTACCCTCATTTATAAAGCGCTATACAAGTGCTAAATACTATCGCCTCTCCTTCTGACACCTGTGCTCTATTTCTGACTGCCATCACACTTCTGCTGAGCACTAGCAGATGTTTGGGGCTTTGCAGGTCAGCTTCCTAGTGGAGGAGAAATCTGTGACATTGGGCCTGGATATAGTCTATGTGCAAGTTGCTTTATTTCCACATATACACCAATCCTGGAAGAAAAGCAGTCACAAACAGCATGTAGGCAATCCCCTCTTCTGGAACTCTCAGCTCACACACCAGGAAGCTACCGGTCCCAAGAATTGCTTCCAAGTATGAATAAAGCAGAGAGCAAAGTATTTGCTCAAAAGGACACCTGCATAACAAAAATTAACAATAATACTGGGTTTCTTCAAAGCCTAAAAACTTGCTCACATACACCTCTACCTCGATATAACGCGACCTGATATAACACAAATTTGGATAGAACGCGGTAAAGCAGTGCTTCGGGGGGGCGGGGCTGCACACTCCGGTGGATCAAAGCAAGTTCAATATAATGCAGTTTCACCTATAACGCAGTAAGATTTTTTGGCTCCCGAGGACAGCGTTATATCGAGGTAGAGGTGTACTAAGAAAAAAAACCCCAACCTAGTAAAGCTATGTGTAACAGCACCATCTGATGATTCCTGCCATAACAGTGCTTTGTTCATTTAGTTAAGATTTTTGGAGTGTCTTAATTATACACCTGTGACCCCATTCACCACTCATGTAGATGTGAGCCACTCCCATTTGACTTCTTTGGGAAATATGTGTATCCCATAAAGGGAGAACAGGATCCCAGAGTTTTAATATGGATATTAATATAGAAGGGAATTTTTAAACCACATTGAACATTCTCCTACAAAGTTTATGGCTATAAGGTATTTCTTTAATTTTACGGTGTGGGTCTGGCCGAACAGGAAAATGAGACTGTCCTGGAGTTCCTTTTTCCAGCTTGATTGAGAGACATAATCAAACACATCTTTGGCATAAGAAGTCAGAGGAATTATGACCATTTATGCCAGAAGTGAATTTAGGCCATTGGATCTATTTTCATTTTGTTGATAAATCCCCAAAATATCCAATCTCCAAAGCCTTTCAAAGAAAGACAATTCAGTGATCAGTAAAGCAAGCAATTCTCTGCAACAGGATATTTGATATAGCTCAATTCCTCCACTACCAGGGTAAAACACATCTACTAATTTACTGTAAGGTTCAGGCAGAATTGTGAAAGAAGAGCTACACCATTTGAAAAATCTGAGCTTCCTAACTGGAAGTTTTGAGCTGTCACTATTTAATGACATCACCATATAGCAAAAGGAGGAGGTGATGCAGAGACCTTCCCTTCTTCAGCCTCAGGCAACGGATTTTAAAATAAGATGATGTGAGTCTGGATATTACATTTTGGATGTTGGTCAAGTCTGCATACTGCAACCTTTGCAGAGTATATAATCTTTGCAGCCCTTGCTCAGATAATTGTCTGTTTTGTGTCACTTGGAGCTCTAAGTTCAAAAACACAAGCCAATGTTCTGGTTTTGCTTTACAGCATGTTCTTCGCATCACGTCAAGTGATGTTTGTTTCCTTTCCACTGTGATCCCAATTTCTATAAAGTGATGTAATACACTGCAAAGAGGGGCAAATAAACGATTTTAAATATGCATTCCACTGTGAAGTGCAACAAGTCAAGTCTTTGGAAGGCTGAAACCAGTTTTTTCAAAACAAAAAAACAAAAAACAAAAAACAAACAGGCATTGCAGTTTAGTTTGGGTAAAGTGGTTCTGTTAAATTAAGAAGTCAAGTACTCCCAAACTGAAGCCCATCCTTCAGGCTGAACTGAGGTTCCAGAAATTTGCGATAGGGACTCCATCTTCTTCCCAATACAGCCCCTATATCTTCCAGTCCCACCTCTCCCCTTACTTGCTCAAAGAATATGATCCAATAAGAGAGAGAGAGAGGGTGGGGGAGGGGGAAGCCCAGGTCTTACTAACCACTCTCTTACATTGGAGTTTCTTCTTTTGAGGCAGCTAGACAGAATGCTCTCCCACTATGACATTTGCTCTTAAGGGAAAAGTTTGGAGGTTTGCTTCCTTGGTCCATTCTAGTTTCATCCTGTTGGGATAACCAGGTTCCTAGCTTGTAGCCCAGAGCCAGGAAGCTTTCTGCTGGATCTCATTAATCTGAGTAATGGTATTAGTCCCAGCGTCCAGACCAGATTTCAGTTTGGGTTACAAACTGTAGAGAGAATTTTGTCTGTGTGTGCAGAATGTAGTTACATACAACACTGTTAACTCTTCTACCCTAGCAGCTAGTCAAAGTTCAGGGCTTGCATGTTGTTTCTGTTAGAATGAGAAATTGATGATAGCATCGGGTCTCTTTGTACATCTTTACAGAATGCCCCTTTCAGCCAGCATTTAGCCAAAAAAGCTCTCTCTCCAGGCTTTTCTCTGCACCAACACTGAGCTCTTGTTCAGGATGTGTCTGGAGCATCTCTCTCTCTCTCGCTTTCTTACACACACCCCTCCCCACACCCACACCCAGGGCCGACTCCAGGCACCAGCTCAGCAAGCAGGTGCTTGGGGCGGCCCATGGAAGGGGCGGCACGTCCGGCTCTTTGGCAGCAATTCGCCGGTGGGTCCCTCAGTCCCTCTCGGAAGGAAGGACTTGCCGCCGAAGAATGAAGCGGCAAACACGCTGGAGCCGGCCCTGTCCACGCCTTTCCACCAAACAATACCCAGAGAACCCTCCCTCCCACCACCACACAGTTCAAATTCCTGAGCAGACTCACATGTGCCTTTGTTTTGGGCAGTGACATTTGCCTTGATTTGGTTTGAGGTTCCTATTGTTTCTTACATTTATCCCAAGTGAAGAGCAGTTGCTACACTCACCAGTTTTAATGAGGTTTAACCCAGCCTATAACAATATTCTTCTTTGCTTATTGCCCTGTAGTGTAGTGTTGCTACGTGCTGTTAAATAGCCGTTACACCTCACAACAGAGGTATTTCAGTGATGGGAGAGTAGCTTTCTGTTCACAATTTATAAAGGGCTGTGGGATCTTTTCAGCCACATAATACTACATAATTGTAAGACAATTAAATTTTAATATCAGGAATTATTTATTACAAATCAGAGCTGTGGTTAGAGAGTTAGGAGAAGCTCCTTTCTCTCCTGCAGTAATTGGGAAGAATAGATAATAGAATAATAGAATTGTAGGACTGAAAGGGACCTCCAGAGGTCATCTAGTCCAGTCCCCTGCACACATGGCAGAACTAAGTATTACCTAGGCCAGGGATTCTCAACCTTTTTCTTTCTGAGGCCCCCACAACATGCTATAAAAACTGCATGGCCCACCTGTCACAACTGTTCTTCTGCATATAAAAACCAGGGCCAGCATTAGGGGGTAGCAAGCACAGCAATTGCCTGGGGCCCTATCTCACAGGGATCCCTGTGAAGCTACATTGCTCAGGCTTTGGCTTCAGCCCTGGGTAGCGGGGCTCAGGGCTTCTGCCCCATGCAGTTGGGCTTTGGCTTTCTGCCCTGGGCCCCAGCTAGTCTAATGCTGGCCCTGCTTGGTGGACCCCCTGAAACCTGCTCACGGCCCCGGGCCCCTGGTTGACAACCATTCATCTAGACCAGCGGTTCTAGATATTAGTTCCTTTTTGTCGTTAGAAGGAACTAGGTGCACAACTTTGGTGAAACACAATACAGTGGCACTGTCTTGCTTTAGAGGGATAGTAAAACAAAAATAAGCACACACAAGCCTGCCTCAGTTTCCCCTCTTGCAGGCAGGGTAGTTCAGCCCACTGGTCTACCTCAAAACATTCCTCTCCTTTCAATGTAAAGGAGATTCCAACAGAAGTCCCCCAGATTTCCATCTGTTGGTTTAGGGGCTCACAAGCAGTCTTTTCCGAGTAGACTTCTTTGGAGGAGAAGCACAAATAGTTGGTGTTCCTGCTCTCTCTTTCTTCCCCCAGTCCCTCCTTCAGTCTTTAGTTTTTTTATCCAAAACACCACTCCTTCCTCCAGGTGCTTTCCCTAGTTGTCCTTCTAGGCCTGTTCCTGAGCTCTTTGTCTGGAGAGACCCAACAGCAGTTCCTATTCCCTTCTAGTAGAGAGACTCACAACTAATTTAATCTCTTCCCTGGTTTCTGTCTTACTGGATGTATTACTTACTGACCAACCTATATTCTCCCTGCTCCTTAGGAGTTCAAGTGCCCAAATACCTTGGTTCTGGGTGGACTCTGAACAGGGTCAGAACTGGACCCAAAACTCCTTAAAGGGACAGCATGTTTATAACTGGTATGTTATGAGACCCTATTGTTACATTACAGTATTAGAATTTTGTTAGTGTAAGCAAACTTAGAATTGTGGTATTCTAGAATCTAGAGATGGAATGACTTATTAGGTCCTCTAATCTATGTCTCTGACAGTGCAGCATTGCTATCTACTGAATCCTCAAATGACCTGGAAGATTTTAGCACTCTGAATTAATGCTCACACTGGTTCTTTGCCAAATAATGAAACCGTTTATGGGCAAGATTTATTGCTTCCTCGCCATCCCCTCGGCCTCCTCCCTGCCCCCCATGAACTATGTTAATCAGTTAAGTTCTGCTTACCAATCATTTTTAAACAGTATGATTCAAAAAACTGACAGTCTGACCTGATCAAAACCAATGTCAGCCATAATCTAAAAAGAAGAAAGGCAAAATTGATAGTGGTTGAACATGACATAACTTTAATTATTATAACAAGGCATGGGGATAATGTGATAATCCATATTCAGACCTGGAGCAGGTGGTTGCAACTCCCATCAACAGCGTTTTGCCACCTGCTTAGTCCAGGGCTGAACGTGGCCCTTTATTTCCCGAGGAATTTTTTCATATTTCCCCTTTGTGCAAGCAGAATCCTCAGTCAATGTAGCTTGAATAAGGATAGGGTTAAAATTGAGTAAAGACCTCTAGATCTAACCGCTAATTATTTCTTTTCCCTGTATCTACATTACGTATAGATATCACAGCATGTTTTCTGGTGCATTAGTTACATTCCCTGAGCACTTAACGTAAGAACAGCCATACTTGGTCAGACGAAAAGTCCATCTAGCCCAGTATCCTGTCTTCCGACAGTGGCCAGGCCAGTTGCCCCAGAGGGAATGAACAGAACAGGTAATCAAGTGATCCACCCCCGTCGCTCATTCCCAGTGTCTGGCAAACAGAGGCTAGGGACACCATCCCTGCCCATCCTGGCTAATAGCCATTGATGGACCTATCCTCCATGAATTTTCTTACTATTTTTGTTCAAAATTTTCAATGTTATTTTAATGCATGAATTCTTTCCTATTTCTTTTTTTGTATTATTGTATCCTCTTTCATTAGATATTTATTTATTTAAGATTTTATTCCTTTTCTGATTTTTTTTATTTTAATAATTTTTCATTCTTATTAATATTTCTTTTTGATAGCTTAGCTTTTTAAGCCTTCCACTTGCTACATGCACAATACAGGGAGACTTTTAAAACGCTTTAGTATATAATACATGGATTATAATTTTTTCATTGAAAGATTTTTTATGAAGATGGTTTTTGATCAAAATTAAAACTGCCATGGAAAAATTTCATTTGGGTCAAAAATTTTCTCCTCCCCTCTTCCCGCCTCTCCCCCCAAAAGAGAAAACCCTAAACCAAAACCCAATTTTTTTAATAAATATTTTGAGGTTTTGGTAAAATCTGAGGGGCTTTGGGTTTTGAAACCAATTTTTTTTTTACCAAAAAACTGAAAAAGTTTACTCAAAATTTTTGAAAACCAAAAAAGATTTTGGTTTGTTTTTTTCATGGAAAAAGCAAAACATTCACAGGATTCCTTTTTTAAAAGATTTTTTAAAAATTCTGCCAAAGAATAATTGCCATTTTCAACTGGCTCTAATAATACATGCTAGGTGAGAAGGAACACAGTGTTCAAGCAAATAGATGGTAGATAAAACAAGCACTGTTTCTTTACCTGAGCATCCTATGGGTGAGGTGAGGAAGTAGGGAAGGAGGAGATTTAATATCCCACACAAAGAAATTATACGTATTATCCCCATAATGCAGCATATTAAATCTGAAATAAAACTACGGAAAAAAGAAAGACTCTGTATACAGCAACATTATTATACACTGGCTGCCAGTCATGACTGAAATAACATTACTATTATGGGGAAAATCACAGAAAACCTCTCTCACACCCATATCATATCATCTGAAAAGAAAATTCCCACCTTCTTGTCATGTCCCTCTCTCACCCCCACCCATCCGATTTTGGATTTCCCACTAGCTGAAATGTTTGTCTCCTACCACAGTCTCACTTACATTCTTTCCAACTTCTGTGAGCCTCATTCAAATGTGAATCGAAATCAAAACACCTCCTCACAATTTCAAATGCTCGGGATTTCCCCATCATTTATCCTATTGTGGCAATTTTAAGTCATTCTTTTCGACTCAGTGAGCTCAGAATTTGTTATGAATGGAGAATATTGGAGCATCATTAACATTTTAATACCATTTTATTAGCCTATGTACGGGTTTAGACTCAAGACTTAATGGAGTGCAGGAGTTGTGTGCAGACCTCTTCATGCAATGTACTGAAAAATCAGTCCCAGGTATGGTTTACTGAATGGCTAACAATTTTGAAGACTCCTCCAAGGAGTCATGTTTTTCTCTTCCCTAAGTGGATATTGTATATAAAAAAGCTCCTTGCCAAGTATCTTTTCTCAGCCCAATTAGGTGTGAAGAGCTAAATATATCATATCAAAATGATTCCTTTTGGACCATAAATTCTATCAAGTGCTTATGAGCTCTTTCATTCTCAGAATATTGGTCAGTAAAACAACCAGAGCCAAGGATGCATATTAGTCACAGTGGGTACACTTGATAATGTCTGGATTTGCAATTCACAAGCTAAATATAATGCATTATAGTGTGCATATAGACTATAGATGGCATTTATGTGATTAATATGATTAAATGGAGAGGTATGTGATAAACTGCACAGACATGTGATAATATAAATTTATCCTCACCTCTCTTAGGTCCTTATAACTATCTCAGGTACTCATTACCATAGATGCTGAGTGCTACACAATCTTTTTTAATCATAGAAATGTAGTCCTGGAAGGGACCTCAAGAAGTCATCAAGTCCAGCCTCCAGGGCTGCGGTAGGTCAAGTAAATCTAGACCATCCCTGATAATTGTTTGTCCAACCTGTTCTTAAAAACCTCCAGTGATGGAGATTCCACAACCTCCCTTGGAAGCCTATTCCAGAGTTTAATTGCCATTATAGTTACAAAGTTTTTCCTAAAATCTAACCTAAATCTCCCTTGCTGCAGATTAAGCCCAGTACTTCTTGTCCTATAGTCAGTCGGACATGGAGAACAATTGATCACAGACCTCTCCACAGAAGCCCTTAACATATCTGAAGGCTATTATCAGGTCCCCCCACATTCTTTTCTCAAGAATAAAGATGACTACTTTTTAAGCCTTTCCTCTTGGTCAGGTTGTCTAAATCTTTTACCACTTTTGTTGCTCTTCTCTGGACTCTCTCCAATTTGACCACATCTTTCCTGAAGTGTGGAGTCCAGAACTGGATGCAGCACTCCAGCCGAGGTCTCACCAGTGCCAAGCAGAGTAGGACAATTAGTTCCCATGCCTTACATACTACACTCCTCTTAGTAATATGTATATCCTCACAGAACCCTGTGAAGTAGTGTTATTCCCCCTTTTACAGATGGGGAATTGAGGCACAGATAAATTAAATGACTTGCCAAGCATATGGCAGCACAAGGCATTGAACATAGGTATCCCAACCCCCTGACTAGGGCCTTAACCATTGGATGACCCTTCTTGTCACATTGCCTCTCTACTAAGCCATATGCCCAGGATCTATGGTAGCATACCAGTCCCTCAGCAGCTCCAAACAGCCACTATCTGAGTCTATAAATCAACTTGCAGAGAAATATCTTTCTGTTTTCCCCAAATATGGAATTTCCCTCAAAAATTATAATGGCCCAAGGTCCAAAACTGGTGACGAAGATGCAAACCATGGCCATTGATAGTTTTTCTATATGTAAAGATGTCATTGATTTAAAATCTGATACCTCACAGCTCTTCAGGGGTCAAAATATGAGCTTTGATACCACTGGGACATACACCACTCACTTCTAGCCCTGGAATTTAAATTAGTGACGTTCTTCTGTATTCAAAATTATTCTGGGTCATTTTCTGATGGGGTTTACATATGTGTGTTTTCATTTTTCTTTCCCTCTTAAAGCTGCATAACTGGACACATGGTAACTACGGCACCTGGATCTATAGGCCAAGGGATACAAGACATAGGCTGAATAAATATTTTTAAATTCTCTAAAAACTCCTAAAATAGTTGTTCATGTGACCTATCCGCAATACATGGTGAATACAAAGGTTTGTATTATGCCTAATTAAAATATTTAGTAACTATTTTTTCCATTAGTCCAATTAGTTCATCATTTTTTCATGTAACTGAGCATATTATTCACAAATGGCAAACCCACAAGTAATGTATGCAGCACTTGTCTGCGATGACTTGCATAAGTTTCGTGTGTGTTTGCCATTTGTGAGTAATGCACTATCTCAAACATTTGTGTATGTAAATATATACTTAATGTGCAGCTTTGAGCTACTATTTTTATTTACATGTTAAAAATATAATGTCATATGGGAACGTAAGATTTGCCATTTGGTCCTGTGACAAGATAAGTTCACTGTGGTCTGTAAAGGTTAACAGGTCCTGCCAGTTGCAGGCCGTTCTGGCAGAGTACAAAAGGAAGGGTCTCTTCTCCTTTGGAAATTATTGCCCAGTGTTTTGTGATTGATTTACTCTGTTTTTACCCTGGACAAAAACAAGCTCTGAGGAAAGAGTCCTAAGCTTCAGGCATTACTATTTTATTTCTCTTCCATGGCTGGTGAAATTGCTTGCCAGCTTACAGGTGCACCTAGTCAACTATTCAGCCTCATTCAGTAGGAAAGCAGGATGAAGCCCTAGGTGCTTGCCCCCTAAGCCCATTCCAGTGAAGCACTTGAGCACATGCTTAACTTTAAGCTGGTGAATAGTCCCACTGACACCCCAATATCTGACATTTCAGAGAAAGATGGAAGAAAATCCATAAAGTTCTTATTCAATTGTGCAATGCTGTGAATGGAATAAAAATATCCCTTCCTGACAACTGTGGCAATGTCACAAAACATGAGACTTGATTACCCTCATGTAAGTGGACGAATGTGTATGTGTAATAAATGTTGGCTGGCCGACTCAGAACTCCTGTGGACTTCCAGGGGAATTCTGAGTGCACAAAAATACAGGGCTGGACCCTAAACATGTATGTATTACTTTCAAAAAGTTTTATTTTCCAGTTATGCCCCAGTTATTTCATCTCACTATTACCGTGTGCTTCCTCCCCATCTGCGTTTTGTATAGACCTGTCATCTCTCATCTGCTACTTAGATTGCAAGATCTTCAGGGGCCATCACTATTATGTTTGTACAGAGCCTAGCACAGTGGGGAAGAGCATCCAGATACTATTGCAGTACACATAATTAAAAATAATAATATAGAACACAATCTGTGTGAACGATGGCAACACTTTGAATCAAAACTCTATGAATAATTTTAGCATATTGATCCTGGGATGGGTAGAACAATCATCCCTAGAAGTGCTGAGAACGTTCCAAGCACCCCTCCGGATCATGTCCATATTCTGCAATATGGGGAATGCATATCCAAATGACATAGTTAACATACTATTTTTGCTGTGTTAATCTAGTGTAATTGAAATTAATTTTTCACTCCATCTCCTGTAAATGCAGAAGAGAAGATAGCAACAAAATATTTGTAGGTTTTACCTAAATTGGCAGACTGATGAAAAAAATAGTTACTAAAGTTCTTAATTAGGTACAAGGAAAAAAAACAATTATTAGAAACAATTCACACAGGCATTAGTATCTATATACAAAGAAGTAGGCCAAAGGAAGAGGAGGGAGAGAAGGTTTATTTGAATGCATTTAGGGCCTGGTTTTCCACTCTGCTACACCACTTTTATTCCATAGAAACTCTACTGAAGTCATTGGGGTTACACTTGTGTAAAACTGGAGAATGAGATTCAAAATGCCTGAAAGAGGGCTCACCGCTGCAAGGGGCCATGGGCCACCTGTGCAGTTCTGAGCACCTTCAACTCCCACAGATTTCAGTGGGAGTTGTATGCTCAGCATGTCACAATAGGCTCTCAGCAGCTTGCAGGATCGAGCTCAGAGACTGAAAAATGCTTTTCCAAAAGGTGTTGCTAAAGAACTACACAGTTTGAGAATCTAGTGCTCAATAATCACTAATAGAAAAAAGAGGAGTTAGTAAAAAGTGGACCTGTTAGTCCAAAATAAGAGCATCCACCCACTGACTTGCACTGAAATGACTGAAGGCATGAATTACAACTCATTTAGCTGTTGTGGCTCCAGTTACTGTGTTGACAAGCCCTGAACTACTGCATCTGCTTATGTCAGCACTGAATTTGTCACGCTTTATGTATATATTAGTGAGAACTAGTTATATAAAACAGAACTGGACCCTACAGGTAATTAATATTATCAGTCCCACCAGAAGGAATAGGATGAGGATGTTTTTTAAAACGGAAAGGTGGCACTTGGGATTCACTATTGAAATACAAAGGGGAGGTTCATCATACTGGCAAGTAGAGGAAGTTAGTAGGGTGTTCTACTTTGGGACTGGCTGGCTGGCTGCTTTTCAGTGCAAGTACCGTGCCAGGCATGTGGGGCTAAGTGCTGAACATCTGTGAGAAATGCCAGCCAGAAAAATAAGAGACTTCTGGCTGTGGTTGCCTTCCACAGAAACCCAACATTTCAGCAACTTGGAAACAGAAGACAAAACTTGTTGCTATGGCTCTGTAGCTCTTTCATAAGTAATCAAAATCTTAATACTTAAGAAAAAAAAAGGAGATAGAGAGGGAGAAGTGACAAAGAGTCCTGTGGCACCTTATAGACTAACAGACGTATTGGAGCATGAGCTTTCGTGGGTGAATACTCCCTTCGTCTGATGCATGTACTTTTGATTTCACTATATGCATCTGCATGAAAGCTTATTGGATTTAGGGTCTTATCCAATGCTGACACTGCAGAGCACTACAGCAGGCTAGAACCCAGGTCTCAGAGACAGGTCTTGGGTTCTATTCTGGACTCTGCCATGGCAAAGTGATGCCCCTGCTTTGTAAAATGCATTGAGAATGATAGAAGAAAAGTGCTAGAAGATCTAAGTATTATTTTCAAGGCCCCAGGGAATGGTAAAGGAGTTCACAGCCATATTGCCTGGAAATGTTCAATTCAGAGTGCTTAACTTCTTAAATTTACTTAGGAAGGGATTCACAAGGGGGACTTAAGCCCCTAAAGTAGCAGGTAGGTGCCTAAGTCCAAAATGTAGCTTCCCAAAACCCCTGCTGAGCTGCTGCTAAACGTAACAGGCATCTAAATTGCTGCTGGTGGAGTGTGCACGGCTGCTTTAGTCCTGACACCACCAAGCAGCTCAGTGGCTGACACAATGGGATTCACAAATTAGGCACTCCCTCTAGCTTGCCTGTGGGGCCTTAGAGCACATCTACTGAATTGGCCCTGCACAGAATATGACTGGAGTAGATTTCCCCCACCCCCACTACCCCACAGTTAGGCACTGGATGTGGGAGACCCAGGTTTAAATCCCTTCTTTTCCTGAATGTAAACCCAAGCAGGGATGTAAACCCAAGTCTCCCTCCTCCCGAGTGAGTGCCCTAACTGCTACCCAGCTCCAACAGCTCTTATGGGGCCATGCCAAATTGCATCCAGCTTCAACTCTACTAAGTGGCCATTCCAGAGTACAGAAGCTTTTTGCTTAAGCTGCCTTTCCTTCAACTACTCCCCCTCCCCCAAATGCTGGGCATGGAGAAAGGGCAGGTACAGAGCTGGCTGTATAACACCCTATGGCGGGACTCCCTGTGTAGCTGATTCAGCTGGCTTTAAGACTGTTTCGTGTTGCTGGAGCAGTGCAAAACATTGCTATCTGGTTTGAGGATGAGGCCTTCTGTCTCATTTTACCAATTCCACTAAAGTGGCTGTGAAGCTTAGTGTTTGGACAGTGGTTTGAGATCCTTGGAAGAAAATACTTTGCATTGCCTTAGTTCCTATTTATTATTATTTTTAATCATACAGCTCTAAGTAACTCAGACTGGGCTTGAATAAGGAAATACACTTTCAAACGCTCAGTTGTCACTGCCCTAGGCACAAAGCCCTTTTGCAAAATGCTATGTCACTCTGATGAAAGACACAAACATCCATGGGTAGAAGGCCACAGGATGCCCGCAAAGCACCAGAACGATAGTGATTGTGGTGCGTGGGGAGTGAGCAGTTACAGAATGGGGGAACAAGTGCACAGAGAGGGATGGTGCAGTCCGGCGTGACTAGGTCTAGGATTATGCCTATCCAATGGTCTCAAACACTCACATAGCAAATGCACAGGGATCATAGCTGCTATTCCCTCCAGAGACTGCCAGAAATACCCTGACTCTAGGCACAATGGAACTTTCTACAATAAAGGATAAACCTTGTCTGCACAGGAGACAGGGCTTTCTTGGGAACTAGCCCAAGACTTGGAATGAACTCCTAACAGGAGCCAAGGACTATCACAACCTCTCTACAAGAGCCAAGCACATTTCTTTGATCTTATCTTCTCTAACATAAGAGTGTAGCAAAATGTATGTGTGGACTAATGGATAGTATGAGGGACTGGGACAGGAGACCTAGGTTCTAGTCCCTGACCTGCTCTGTGACCTTAGGGACTACACCTCTCTGTGCCTCAGTTTAGCCATATGATAATGACCTCCTTTATAAAGCACATTGCAATCTATGGATGAAAAGTTCTGTCTAAGAGTTATTTAAATATTTCAAATCAAAACATTCCACTGCACATACTTCTCTTCTCCTCTCCCCAGGGGGAGAATAAACACGACAGATGTTAGTCACATTAGTTAATGCAGTACTGCAAGTCACTCAGATAATTTCATGATGCTGGTATAAGAACCTATATAGAATAGACAGGGGGTGGTGAGTGGATTTTAATTCACAACCCTGGTTAGTTCCTCATACAATGCTCCTTTAATTATCTCTTCCCTATTTTCTCTGTAACCCATCTACTAAACAAAGTTAACTCTCTCTAGAGTGCTGTACAAAACAGCATAATCTCTGAACTTGGCAATTTATGTTTTCATCCTTTCGCTTAGTATATTTCCAGTAGTTATCTGAGCCAAGGAGACTGAAAGCAAGACATGTGGTGGTGAAGCATGAAGAGCCCAATCCTGCAACGTATCAACTGTCTCCTGAGGAGTGATCAGCATTTTTACCTACTATTGAAATGAATGGGAGTTGAGTACTCGGTACATGCTTAGCAGAATGAACCTCTTGCAAGACTGGGTCACTTGAACTGCTGTGGTGTGAAGTGTCAATGAGTTCTCAAGAGTGATTTTGGGGAATACATTTAAAGCTTGCCTGGAACCCGAACTCTTTGCTCCATACCATATCTAAAATTGCATTAGGAGGAGTTTAACAGTCTGAGGCAGTATCGAGTACTCTGTCCAATTCTGCATTAATAAAAATTAGGCTTGTGTATTAATGTGATCCTGGCAGGAATATTGTACCTATTTCAGTATGGTACATTTTTAATAATGTCACTTTCTTTAGCTTTCAGTTTTGCCTTTCGCCTTTGTGATTTTTTATGCTATTATGTGAGTACATAACCTTCAGTTAACAGAACAAAAGAGAACCTGTTAGGGTATGTTATACACTATAAAAGATCTCCTGGCACTTTTCAAACAGTAGAGGAGACTATTCATGCCAGTGTCCCAGCCAACAATCCCTGTCTCACTAAAAGCAGATTCTTATTTGGCAAAAGGTGGTGTATGAGCTTGTCACGAAGTGGGGTTTTATTCATCTTATGTTGCATGTGAATCTTACTGTCCTATTTCCCTATGTACTGTACCAATATTTCAGTGGTGGGAATTGGGAAATCTTTGCTGAGGCCCTCAGGGCAGGTGAGGCTGCCCAGCTGTCTGCACATATGTAACCTGAGACCCAGAAAGGGGGTGAGACCAAGTGACACCTTTTGCCAGGGAAGCAGGACAAAGAGGAGGAGCAACGGGGGTGTCAGAGGTTGGGGTCACTGGAAGCTGGGCAGTCTGCTTGGGGGACTTGAAGAGGGGGAGTCCAGGACATCTGGCCCAGGACTCCCTAAGATGGACTTGGCTGAAAGTCACTGATTTCTGTGATAGCAAGCTCTGTTCTACGCCGTGTTCCTGTCAGCTAATAAACCGTTCTGTTCTACATGCTGGATGAGAGTCACTGCTGACGGCAGGAGTTGCGGTACAGGGCCCTCTGGCTTCCCCAGGAGACTCGCCTGGGCAGACTCACTGCGAGAAGCACACGGGGAGAAAGGGGATGCTGAATACTCCGAGGTTAGATCCAGGAATGTCGAAGCTGGGTAAGCTCCTTGCCCTGGTGACAATATGCTCAGAGAGAGGAGGCATGCTACAACCAGAGTCCTGGCTGGCTTTGTATGGAGTAGTTCCAGAGCATTGACCCGGTGACTCCATGACAGAGCTATAGCCAAAAGCACAATGATTTAGCTCTATTTGCCTACAGTCCCTGCGTATCCACACCAATGTCTAATTATTATGTGGAACAATATAGGATATCTTCAATGTAAAGGCATTGTATAAAAACACATTCTATTCTATTCCAATAACAAAACAGTTCTCAACCTAAGGAGATCTCATTTGTATTGCACTTGCTAATATGTGTTTTATTAGACTATCTATATTGAATACGAATAACCTTGTATTTGCCTTTCTCTTCCCATCTCTCTTTAATCTGTACCAAACAGCTGTAAAGGCAAGTACAGTGCTGTGGACCTCTGTCTTCCTCCATAACTCCAATACTAAGCATGGCTCTCATTTTTTAAATGCTAGATCTACCCCAGTTTATAGATACTGTTTAAAAGCACATAAAGTAAATGTTAAAGGTACTGTCTATTTAGCTGTTTTCAGCATTGCTGAGGCACTTCCTACGTTTTGGAACCACTGAGAAAAACATGTAGGAATGAGACTTTAAATTACTACAGACAACTGTAACTCAGAGGTGCAGCCTAAAAGGGATCTAGTAATAATAATCTGCTGTTTTTCAGTCCCTACATTTTCGTTAAATATTTAACATTTATTATTGTTGAAATATTGGAAAATGCTCTAGATGCCTCACCAAATACACAAGACCTTCCATTGTGCTAGTTGCGGTGGAAACACAAGAGCCAGTCCCTGCCTTGAAATGCTTACAGTCTAAATAGACAAGACAGACCAAATTACAATGAGAAGGAGGAAGAGGATGGACAAACATGTGGTTGCTCTGTATGGTCTCAAGTCTTACAAACACTTCTGCATGGACTTTATTTTAAAAAGCAAGCAGTCCTAATGAAACCAATGGCATTACTCATGTGCTTAAATTTAAGCACGTTCATAAGTGTCTGCAGTATTGAGGCCATCGTTATGTACATCTCTTGATCTTTCTATTAAATATTTCCCCTCCCCCTAACTTCTTGTAGGAAAGCAACAGAAGTGAGTTATTAGGCTGGATTCAAATATAAGGAGAGGGAGCTGACTTAGAAAAAGGTTCTGGTCAGGGCATTCCATGCACTGGGGGTAAGGCCTAGAAGGCGATCCCCAGACATGAGAGTGGGAGAAGAGAACAAAAGGAGCATCAAGGCGGGCATCATTGGTGGAATGGCATGGGTGCGGGGAGGGACACTGAAGGACACATGGTCAAGGGTATAGTTTGGGGCATTGATCCCTTTTAGTTAGGAATAAAATCAATACATGAATAGTAGATTACTTGATTATAGTATTTGTTGCCCCAGAGCACAAAGCTGAAAAAGGACTAAAATGCTTTGTATGGGATTTTTAAAGATTTTTTTTTTTTTTAAATGTAGACCCATAGGATTTACCATGCTGGTTCAGCTCTCTGATCCACTTAATCTGGTATTTTACCTTTGGCAGTGGCCACTGCACAATGCCTCAGAAAGTCAAATTCCCACTGTAGAATGTACCTGGTTGGTTCTGCAATGCTGCAGGAAGGGAGGGAAATTCCATTCTTGCTCTGGCAGGTGTGCAGCTTACATCCTGAAAAGAAAACAATTACCTGTTATACTTGGTCTCTGAAGAGAGGAGTCAAAAAGCCTTTGTGTTCCTCAGTCTCCCTCTGGGGGACACAAAAACACAGCCTCAGAGGAGCCTTTCAGCTCAGCTGTGTCCAGAAAAGACTCCTGAGAGTTTTCCTCTCACCAGTCCCTCTGATCCCAAACACACTCACTGCATCAATGTGGGAGGCAGCTGTGCTGATACAGGTGTTGAAACTGGCTACACTGAGATTACTGATGGCATTGACCATATTGGCAGGTTGGACACGTGCTGAAGAGCACAAAGAAATTAGGCTGAAGAAATGAGCTTCAACGCAGTGAATTTAGTGCAAACCTGAGCTTTGAGCAACCTCAAGCTTTGGTTGGCAGTATTGGCAAATGCCTCATCAATGCAGATCAAGGAATGTGGTAGAACAAAACCAGGAAAGCTGCAGCAAGGGTTTTGCTGTGTCCTGCACTCACAAGTGCTCAAAATCCCACAAGTGACCAAATCTGTGTCTGTCTAGGTTAATACTGGTGCTCATCACTATAGTAAGGACTATAAAGATATCGCTGTCTTCCTTCCCTGCTGGCATGAGGCAGGCTTAGTGGCGTTATTTAAAAAAAAAGAGTATATATTTAAAGTGTATATATTTAAAGTGATAGTTTTGCAGTGCTAAGAGAAGAGGTGGATGTTGCATTTCTCTCCAAGTGTAGCAGGATTGCCAATCACTCATTATTTTGTGTGGCATGCAATTGTATAAAGAGTTGTGAATGGAATTATCTATGTATTTATAAGGCATCCATCATGATAGCATGTTGGAATCAGAAGCAGAGGCAGTAAAAGGAACAGTGAGAGAGATTCTCAAGAGACAAGGAGGATGTTGAAAAGAATCTCCACTGACCCAGCAACAGCTGGACTGCAGCAGGGAGCTGCTCTACTGTCATCTGACAAGTAAAGAACTGATGGTTGGAGGATTTAGAGGTGACTATGGTTCAAGAGCAGGGCCACCATGCTACACTGCTTGTTGGGGACCAACTTTGGGATCTGAGTGAGGAGCCTTATCTGTCTATGTAAGTACATATCTGGCCTTCATTTCCACAGTATCTGAGTGAATAAGGGGCTGATTGGGCCCTCAGTTCCACTGCTGTAAGTCTTAAGTAATTCCATTGAAATTAAGAGTTGTACTGGTGTAAAACCTGCATAAGCGAGGCTAGAATCAGGCCATAAGAGTGGCAATCTATTCTGACTGCTTTTGGAAGAGCATGAGATTTGACCATCTTTATCATATTACCTTGCATCATGTTTGACTCAATGACCTCCATGGTCCAATTAGTTTAATTACTAATGTACAGTAGATTCCCTGGGTATTTGTCCTAGGCCTTGAGCTCTATATAAAGATGGCCATTGGGATTAAATACCATCAGTTTGTCAAGTCTGGTACATAACTCTACTGGCTAGTATTTAAAATGTTTCACCAGGCTAACCACACCTGAAGGATTTTCACTAATTCTTTCCGCTCTCTTTTATTTCATCCTCCCTCCCTTTGTTTCTTGCTTTCTTTCTCCTACCACTTCCCTTCTCTCTCTGTCAGCCCCCCAACCTGTAGCAGATGGTTATTACATTATACACGGTCATACTCTAAACTCTAATGTGCAAATTAAGTGCCCAGTCAAGAAACACTTAAAGGACAATGAATCTCAGAAGGCTCCAATCCACATAAGAAGTCTACCTGAGGATGTTCAAGGTAACATAGAATCATAGAATATCAGGGTTGGAAAGGACCTCAGGAGGTCATCTAGTCCAACCCCCATGTAAGCAATGGCTGCTGCCTGTAAAAACTGAGTCATTCATGGACATGTGACTTGCCCATGTGACTCCAAAACTCCATCTTGGAGCTGGACTTTGCATAGGAGAGAGGAGGGGGTCTCCACCCACAAGAGAAAGTCTATTTAAGCCCGTGGGAGACCCCTCCATTTTGTCTTCAGCTGGCTAAAGAGATAGCCTCTCCGCCCCCAAGCATACCTGAAAGAAACGAGAAGAAAGGACAGTAACTACAGGGGTTGTGAGAGATTGCTGGACCCAGACTAGAAGGAACTAGTCTGTAAAAGGAAGCTTACTCAAATTCCTCTGAGGGTGAGGTTTTTTAGCTGCATTCAGTTTTCTTACTGTATTAGACATAGACTTGGTGTTCTATTTTATTTTGCTTGGTAATTCACTTTGTTCTGTCTGCTATTACTTGGAACCACTTAAATCCTACTTTCTGTATTTAATAAAATCACTTTTTACTAACCCAGACTATGTATTAATACCTGGGGGGGCAAACAGCAGTGCATATCTCTGTCAGCTTTATAGAGGGCGAATGATTTATGAGTTTACCCTGTATAAGCTTTCTACAGGATAAAACTGATTTATTTGGGGTTTGGACACCATTGGGAGTTGTGCATCTGAGGGTTAAAGACAGGAACACTTTTTAAGCTGCTTTCAGTTTAAGCCTACAGCTGTTAGGGGATGTGGTTCACACCTGGGTCTGGGTTTGCAGCAGGCTAGCAGGTCTTGCTCAAACCAGGCAGGGTACTGAAGTCCCAAGCTGCGAGGGCAAGAAATCAGGGGCAGAAGTATTCTTGGCACATCAGTTGGCAGTCACATGGGGTTTTCTGTGATCCAACCGGTCAGAGTGGGTCCTGTGCTTTTCTTGGCAGGGGGCTAAGACACCACCCCTTGCCCTTGGGGCACCAAGGGCCCAGCTAGTGGCCCAGGAAGGTGGTAGAGGAGGGAAGAGGTCTCGGTTTGTTCCTCACTCTGAGCCCCAGCCCCTCTCAACCCCTGCGGGTTTCTTATCCTCATCCCCTTGGGTAGGGTTACCCTCAGTCCTTGACACTGGAGCAGGGTCTCCCTTCCTTCAGTTCGCTGGTCTTTCAAGTCCCAGCAACACACCTCCAAACTCCAGTCCTCTCTCCTTCCTCACACACTCTGACTGCCTGAAGCAGGGGGTTTATTAGGTTCCTGACAGGGCCTTAATTGACTACAGGTGCTCCAATTAACTTGTAGCAACCCTCCCTAGTCTACAGGGAACCACGCCTTAATTAGCCTAGGGCTTATATATCTCCCCTCTCCCACTGCTCCCTGGCCCTCCTGTATCACAATATATATTACTGTAGTGCCTGGGAACCCTAGTCATGGGTCAGGATCCCATTGTGCTAGGCACTGAACAAACCCAGAAAAAAAAAAAAAACAATCTCTGCCCCATGGAGAGTATATATTATGATACACTTCTTAATTACATGACCACATAATAGTTTTTCCACAGGACCCTGCCTCATTCAGTGTACTGGATAGACCATCTTTGGGGGATGAATCATGATTATGTAGTGAATGATGCTGTTTGTCTGTAGGATCCATGCTTCATTCGTTGCAGAAAATGGAAGGTGTGTAGTGAATGAGGCAGGGGATTGCAGGAAGAGAAGGGAGGGTCTCCTGGTTAAGACAGTTGAATGCTGCCCTGGATAATTGGATTTTATCCTTGCCTCTGCCACAGAACTCCTGTGTGATTCTGAGCAAATCAAGTAAATCAGACTTTTCAGAGGTGGTCACGAGAAACACAGTTAATTTTCTGGGTGCCCAGCTTGAGACCTGTGGCCTGATTTGCAGAAGTGCTGAATGCTCACAGCTGCAACTGAAGTCAATGGGAGCTGTGCTTTGAACAAATAAAGTGCTATCCAATGCACATAATCTGAAAAATCAGGTCCTAGGCATCTCAGATTGGGCATTCCAAACTAGTGGATACTTTTGACCTTAATCTCTCTCTGCCTCAGTTCCCCATCTGTAAAATGGGGATAATCCTCTCTCATTTTAATGGGGCATTGGGAAAATTAATTCATTAATGTTTGCAACGCACTCAGTTATGATAGTGATGAGTGCCACAGAAAAGCCCTTTAGGAAAGTAATAATTCAGTCTTCAAAGCAGGGTTTGAATAATGTGCAGTAATTAAGGTCTGGGGTCACACACTGAACAATGAAGAGACAACAAACTACTGAACAGCTGCTCGTTAAGTGAGCACTGTCATTCTGTGTACTGAATGAAGCAGGGAGTCGTATGGAAAAAATAGTATGTGACCATGTAATTAAAGACCATATCATAATGCATACACAAAAGGGGGCCACATTAAAGTTGCACAGGAAACCTTAATTCTGGTATTTCCTAACTTTTGAGTGCTTGACTTGCAACCTTAACAATGTTTTTTTAATGTAGGTTTTGTGTAATTTCCTGTTTTTAAAAAAAAAACCTGAAAAAACAAATTCCATCACGTGTCCTCATATTGACACCGACATGGGATAGCAGCAGGACTGGAACCTTTGGATCCACCACGGAGTCAGTTGCCACTTGAACTAATGGAACAACTGGTAGCAGTAGTGGGTTGTCATCCTGTATGTGAACCAGCACTAGAGGGGATAGGACACTTTGACAATGGGTTTCCCAGATATTTGCTGACATACGTAGTGGGATTTTCACAGTGGTAGCAAGAAGCACATCCCTGATACAACCGTGCCAAAGCATGGAGGTGCCAAAGCTTTTCAAAGAAAAGGTCACTAGAATATTTTAACAAAGGCAAAACAACATTTTTCTCTACACTTGACCTCAGAAACAGCTGAACAGTTTTAGCTGAAATAATACTACTAATAATAAAAATCAGCCTGAGGGAGACACCCCCTGACATGGAAAATATTAGTATGAATGGTTAAAGTTTGGCAAAGTTCTAAGCAACTGAAAACAAGGTCTTCTAATGGGAACTGTTGGGTAACTTTAATGATAGGTGACACTACCAGCCCTACCTGTAATAACTCAGGAAACATACTGGTTTGAAAATCATGTTCTAAAGTAATCATATCATGAATAATGTTTACTGTCATTTTGTGTCACTGCTGGCTTGTTTGATGTTCAGATATAATTGGTTTTATGAAAATGTTCTCTTCCTTTCATTAAAGAGCAAATTATTTCCTGGATTATGTGATAGGCAGTTACAAGATGGTAAACATCACATGCTTTTATTGTCACTATATGCTTGTCTTTCACAAATATAGATTGTAGGTTCTGAGACCATTTCCCTGTGTGTTTACTGAGTAAGCATGTTGTGCTGCTTTTATCATATCTAATAGCTGTTCCACATAACAGTACTATTGGAGGTTGTATTTTTGTGCACAGCTGTCTTTGAATTTATTTATAGTGTAATTATGTACTATGTGAGATGGTACTGGGATAAAATAAGTGGTACACAAATAAATGATTATATATTATGAGTAATCATTAGGCTATAAATAATATCTGCTGGCAGCAAACACAGTTAAAGATGCCCATAAATAAATAAAAAAGTCAATTGGAATAGTTGGAAATGAATGTGTTTTCTGCAAGTAAGCAGGGGGACTGATTCTGCTCCTACAGAGGATAATGACAAATGGCCCTTTGACTTCAGTGGGAGCATAATGGGTCTGTGATTCATATTTCTAGAATTGAATCCTCATGCAGTATAAAATGCCTCTGACGTCAATGAGAGTATTGTCTGAGTAAGGCCTGAGCAAGTTCTGCAGGGTTGAGCCTGTATGAACAAATCTTTGCTACAATAAGAGATTTAGTATCATGATTGTACCTGAGTCCCATATCATACAACTCTATCCTGGGCAAGATATATTGTACATTTAGAGCCTAACTCAACACCCATTGAAAGTATGGAAAAACATGCAGTGGATCAAGTACTTAAAAATAACACTGTAATTGTACCATGGAGCTTTGTAGAGCTCAGTCTTAAGCATCCAAAATTTAAATGTTCAGAAGAAGCAGGTATTTCCTTAATGCCAGTAGTTCAGGAGTGTGACTACTTTTAGGGAAACACGTAAGATTGTCCACAACCCTGTGTCAAAAAACCTTTCCTTGTGGATCTTATAGGCCAAATTCTACCTTGGGATACACCCGTGTGACTCCAGTTGGAGTGGGTTGCACATTCACATCCAAAAGGCAGAGTTTGGCCTTTCCTGTAGCTCTTTAACTGACATTAAGAGCTAAACTCTCAAAAATAGGGGCTTGAGGGTTCTCACAGCCAGTGAAAAAGAAGTTATTGTACATGCAGAAAGAAGACAGAAAAGATCTTACCAGCTTTCACTCCAAGGTGCATTTTTTTGACTTTGCCTTCTCCAAAATAAACACATAGCAATATGTGTACTAAGAAAACCCCTAAACCCAACCAAAACAAGACCCTCCACTGCACAAGCTTTTCCCCCTGGGAAGAGAATGAGAGCAAACATGTGACAGATGTGTAGTCACAATGCTTAATGCACTACTGGAAGGCGCTCGGATACTATGGGGATGAGGATAGTATAAGAATCTACCTAGAATAGAATAGAACCTGCTGTTCTGTCTCAAATTGTGGTAATTCTTGAATTACTCGATTGAAATACACTATTGAAGTACTGAAGGGTGATCTAGTCAAGTAAACACTGGACTGGGTCTCAGGAAACAGATTCTATTCCTGGCTTGGCCACTGACCTGCTGTGTGATCTTGGGCAAGTCTCTTCATTTCCCTGTAACATCATGGATGAAATCCTGGCCCTGCTGAAGTCAGTTGTAGCTTTGCCATTGACTTCAATGGGCCTGGAATTTTATCTGTTTCTCTAAGGCCTAGAACCACGGGACCCTGATCTCAGCTGGGGGCTGAAGGTGCTACTATAATACTCCTAAAGACATTACAGTTTTAATTAAATGCATCCAATAGGCCTGCAAGTGTATGGAGAACTCCTTAAAATTCCTGAAGTCCTGTTCCTGCATACGACAAGTCTTGTGTAAACTCTGTGGTGGATACTTTTAGGGTTGTGTCTCTTGGTCATGAGCACAGATGAAATCTTCCCTGAACATTGCATCTACCATGTGTGTATATATTTAATTCAAGGTGAAGAATAGGAAATAAAAATCAAGCACTGAAGAATTATTCATGTCAATGAAAAAATGTAAGTCAAAACACTGGTGGTACCATCACCATTTATTTCTCAGTCAAAATAGTGAATATACATTTGCAGCTTCAGAGTGTCTGTTGAACTTTTTTGTTTTGTTTTAACTTTCAGTTTGTCCAGCTATGTTACTTACTGTACAGTGGTATTTTTATAATATACTTTATCAAAAACCTTTACTGTAGTCTGAAAAATACTACGGTACATACCGAACTCTGACATTTCTCTAAACTATATTTGTCACTAAATCAGCTAATTGCACTGTGATCACTAATACAGTATTATGGCTTATTTAAGTGGCAATTTTAAAAGTCTGTTAATAAGAACAACAACAAATATTTTGATTTTTTTCCCCTTTAAAGACAAAGTCATTGCCAGCATCACTGGGCAGCCATACAGCAACATCTAACCTTTATAGGCATGACAGAAGGGGAAAACTTCAACAAGGAATAAGGTTTCATTTGCATGATTCCAAGGCGATATTAAGATAAACAAAATGTGAGATACAAAGATTTTCAAAATGATGAAAAAAATACCTTGACAGTGGCAGTGCCCTTTTAACATCTTACTTTTAATGAATATCTGCAAGGAAGCATTTTGTTGTCCTGCATTAGCTACTCTTAGAAGTCAAACAGGAGTGGGGGTAGATTCACCCCTCCCCTCCATTCCCCCATGCACAATATGAAGGCAATCTTGGAATGATCTGGAAAGTTTTTATGAGACGAAAATAAAAACCCCACAGCTGAACTGATTACTTTCAGAAGATGGAGAGCTAAAAAGAGCCTGACGTTAGTTTTTCTCCTTGTTAAATTCCTGCAAGGGAAGAATTGCAGCTTTTTTCCCGGCCAAGTGTAAACACAGGCAGGGAAAGTGTGAAGAAAAGTCCCAACATGGAATCCATTAATAAAATCCTTTCATCTTGTTTCTGAGGAAACTGAAACTGAGAATTTTATTATTTTTGTTGTATTTATTTGTCTGGGTTGAACTGAAGAGGAACGGACATTGAAATGACAGATGATTTTCAGAAAGGAACAGAGTTGCCAAAACTTTCATTCAACCTGTGAGGGGTGGGGGTTATTTTAAAAGGGCCTTTCATGAAATTGCAATTTCCCCATTTTCTGGATAGCCCAGAACTAACTTTTGGTCTTGTATATTGTCTACAAACTCTGATATTCCAGTGACAACAGTATGACATCATGCAATCTTATTGCATTAGCTAAATAAATGATTCTGGTAAAATAATATCAATTCCAGAAATATATTATTTCTTTTACTACATGGGAAAGATGTCACAGAAAATAGGAAACCCTCTCATTTGATGGGTCTTCCCCATGGGACACTATTCTCCAGTATAAACAGATCTCACTGTTAAGATGATTTTTCCTAAATTTTCTAGTATAAAATTTTCTTTTCTTAATTTGGTATTATAGCTCATGTTTATAGCATGGGGCTCACACAGTGGGAAAGAGTTAGGGAAGGATGCACGGAAAGAGATTCAGCAGCCATGAAGAGAGAAAAGATGGAGGGGTTACTTGGGGGAGCATATGACAAGCAAGGCATGAGTATAATTCCACCTTTTTTTCCACCAGTTCTAAACCTTTACCTACCTTCCCCTGATATAATGTACTGCACTACCGCTCCTTAAACTACTGAAGTCTGCTATAAACTGTGCATAGGGCTTATCTTCACTAGGAAATTTAAGTGTGCTTGAACACAATTTTGAGCAATTGAGATAGGTGACAAGTTGCTCACTATGGTCAGACAAAGAGAAATTGCAAAGTAGGGTTTTCTCACACCTATCTGACATGACGTCTAACATGACTTAACCTATCTATACTGACCAGTCAGCATCAAGTAACTCAACTGTTAAAAACAGAGATTAAACATGATCACATTTCCTAGAGAAGATGCGGCCTTACAGGATGCGCCTTTAATGCATATGTAGATTCCTTGGTTATGGAAAAAAACAAAAGGGGAGAGAGAGAGAGGGAGACAGACAGACAGACCTTGCTAATTCTGAACTTTCATCTTACTGTACATAGTATGCTATGAAATTACAAAACTACTCTGCTATACTTCCAAAGGCATTTATATGAGGTGATAGAACATTCCCATCTATTTTAAATGAGCTGTATAAGATTAGAATACCCTGGGGCTTTAAACTAGCAAACACAATCAATGGGAAAAACACCTTGATTCAATAATGCATGAAGACAACAAGAAGAATTGAAATACATCATCATGATTACTTTGAAAGACCAACAGGTTAATCAGAAAGTGAGCAGGAAAATCAAATGGTTTATCATACTGACTTCACTGCTTGTCTTTTATTAAATTGCAAATTGGAGGCTTTCCTGTTAACAGAGGCCCCAGCCTTTCTCTCAGGTCTCAGGTGAATAGATGATGGACTTCCCGAGCAGAAGAAGACTGCTTTTGTTTTCATAGATTCATAGATTCCAAGGCCAGAAGGGACCACTGTGATCACCTAATCTGACCTCCTGTATAATATGTGATATAGAACTTCCCCAAAATAATTCCTAGAGTATATCTTTTAGAAAAACATCCAGTCTTGATTTAAAAATTATCAGTGATGGAGACTCCACTACAGCTCTTGGTAAATTGTTCCAATGGCTAATTACTTTCACTATTAAAAATTTACACCTTATTTCCAGTCTGAATTTGTCTAGCTTCAACTTCCAGGCATTAGACCGTGTTATACCTTCTCAGCTAAATTGAAGAGCCCATTATTAAATATTTGTTCCCCATGTAGATATTTATAGACTGTGGTTAAGTCATCCCTTAACCGTCTCTTTGTTAAGTTAAATAGATGGAGCTCTTTAAGTCTATCACTATAAGGCATGTTTTCTAATCCTTTAATCATTCTCATGGCTCCGCTCTGAACCCTCTCCAATTGAACAACATTCTTCTTGAATTGTGGGAATCAGAACTGGACACAGTATTCCAGCAGCCATCACACAAGTGACAAATACAGAGGTAAAATAACCTCTCTACTCCAGATTATTTATGTATCCCGGGATCACATTAGCGTTTTTAGCCACAGGGTCACACTGGGAACTCATGTTCAGCTGATTAACCACAACGACCCCCAAATCTTTTTCAGAGTCACTGCTTCCAAAGATAGAGTCCCCCATCCTTTAAGTATGGCCTATGTTCTTTGTTCCTAGATGTACATATTTATATTTAGCAGTGTTAAAGCACATATAGTTGGCTTGCACCCACTTTACCAGGTGTTCCAGCTTGTTATGAATCAGTGACCTGTCCTCTTCATTATTTACCAGTTCCCCAGTTTGTGTGTCATCTGCAAACTTTATCAGTGATGATTTTATGTCTTCTTGATAATGATGAGTTTTCCTCTTCTCATCCTCTGGTTGAATGGCATATTTCTCTGCTGCTTCAGGTGCTGTTCTCATGACTATAGCATTGTTCTGTGTTATGACTAAACTTAAATATATATTCTACCACCGTCTATTCACTCTTCGCAATTTTTACTATGCCTTCTGTTTGAATTACAGTAAGGTTGCAGACAACTCCATTTTCAGCTAGTGTGCAACACAGGTCATCAAAAAGTAGAGAAATGAATAAACATCTGGAACACTGGGCCATGACTACTGACATAACAGGAAAAGAATACATACTAGTCCAAATGTTAGATGAAAGATGCTTATGAATGGGCATCAAAAAGTATTCTCAAAAACCTGCTGCTTGTGAAAAAAATCGGAATGCTCTTATCAGCTGACAGGACCTGCAGGAATCTTTCATAGAGGGGGACTCATACATTGCCATTAAACTTTCAATATCCAGGCATGTGGGAGCCCAAAATATTACATTAGTGATTTTTCATTTGTGGATAATTATATCCCTTCTCCCAACTTTAAACATGCATAAGTCTGAAATGTTATTTCTGATGAAGTTCACAAGAGCCTCTACTTTTGCAGGAAATATTCCATACTGCTAATGAACTTAGCTGTTGGTGCCTTAGGTGAATTTCAGCAATAGTCTTTGACTATCTCTTCAATAACATTGCAGACAATAAACAAGTGCACCAATTTATGTAGACTGGCCAGCACAGGAACAAAGATGATGTCACGATCTTTGCTTAATCAAAATTGGACTTCAGTCCAGCCTTTGTATGGGATTTGAGTTCCATTGGCAGCTTTAAGATCAAGGCCATCTTCTATTTCCAGTAACTTGACAAGCTTTCTAAAGCATGTTCTTGGGAGATTGCCTTTTACCTTTTGACCTGAGATTTTGTGCACACATATTCCAGTGAGATTTTACTGTACTGACAAAACAACACATCAGATACCTTTTTCCAACTAAGCTAGCTACTCTGACTTGCTGCTTTGGGGTTAGATGTAAATATGGGCCACTCCTGTTAAATTAGATGTAATGCTCTCAGCTCTTGTGATTTTCCTGCATGATATTGAGATTGACTTTGAAACTCTGAAGTTCTACCAGTTACTCCTGGTCCCATAAGGGGTCATCCTCTGCCTTTCCCCTTCTGGCCAGTTTCCTGAGTGATCTTCTTTACCTGGCATCCTGATTGGTAATGTTCTTTGCTCCCACATCTGAAATAGTGGTCACAATTACTGCCATTGCCAGACTTCTTGAAGCTAACACTTACCACAACTGGGCTAAGTCTACATGACACACTACTTCTGGCAGCGTGGAGGGTATGTATGGCTACATACTGCAGTGAAAATCAGGCTGTACCCACACTGCGGCAGGTAGCTACACATCTCAGTGAAAGGCTCTAGTATCTGGAAGGCAGCCGGGAAAGGCTTCAGCAGCTCCCTGCTGACAGGACCAATTCCATGCAGCGAGGAAAGGCTCTGGAAGAAGGAAAGCAGCATGGAAAGCTTGCTGCCTCCCCCTGCCACAGCCTTACCCTCTAGCCCGAGTCTTTATCTGTGGTGGGGAAGGGCCTTTCTCCACCATCTCACCACTGCCAGAGCCCTTACCTGTAATTTTTTCCTACGGTGGGGAAAGCGTCTAGCAGCAGAGAGCTGGCAGAGCCTTTCACTGCTTCAACAGCATTTCCTCACTGCCAGAGTCTTGTCCTGTGGTGGGGAAAAGCTCCAGCAGCTGGGAAGCAGTGGGACACAACACAGTTAAAAAAGCAGTGTAGACTGGAAGGCCTGGTTTGGGCGAGTGGAGAGCTGTATTGGGTATATACTCAGGGGTGTCTATAATCCACTTGCCTAAGCCATGCCGCATGCTCTACACTGCTATTTACATCTGTGTTAGAGGGGCTACACAAGTATGTATTCTACACACAGCCGAAGAAAGCAGGCAGCACAGATGTAGCCTTAGTGCTTTTGTCATGTGTCTAGACAACTTGCTTTACTGAACCATCCTTCTCTTCTCAGTAACTCTCCATTCAGTTACATGATGAGCAACTACAAAGAAAACAGGTGATTATTCTTCTGGCACCTGTGCTACTTGTGTTCTGTTTATACCTACTACTAGTGTATTTACTTAGCAAAGGCTCTGCAGAAACATATAATTACTAATTAATTCTCTCTGTGCTTACATGCCACAAACAGTACCAACTGATATTTTGTAGTATACCTTTGTGGCTTGTAACTTAAAGCATCAGAGTATCCTGGCTGTCTAGGAATAATTCTACAGCTTCTGATACTATAACAGAGATGTGGTATTGTCTCTGAGGAACAGAATATTCTAGAACAGTGGTTCTCAACCTTTAGCAACCCGAGGACCCCCATTTTTATTTAAAAATTTTTGGGGACCCCCAATCTCTTGTGCTCAGCCCTTGCCCCACCCCCTTCCCTGAGGCCACGCTCCTACCCCGCCCCCCACTCACTCCATCCACCCTCCCTCCGTTGCTCACTCTCCCCCACCCTCACTCAGTTTCACCAGACTGGGGCAGGGGGTTGAGGTGCAGGAGAGGGTGCGGGCTCTGGGAAGGAGTTTGGGTATGGGAGGGGGTGCGGGCTCTGGCTGGGCAGTGCTTACCTTGGGCAGCTCCTGAAAGTGACCGGCACATCTCTCTGGCAGCAGCTCCTAGGCAGGGAGACACACAGGCACCGCCCCCGCAGCTCCCATTGAGTGCAACTCCCACCAATGGGAGTTGTGGAGTTGGCGCTCGGGGCAGGGCAGTGCACGGAGACCCCCTGCCCCTTCCTTGGGCCTCAGGGATGTGCCGGCCACCTCCAGCAGTGGTGCAGAGCTGCGGCAGGTAGAAAGCCTACCTTCACCCCACTGCGCCGCTGGACTTTAAGTGTGCAGGAAGCGCTGGAAGGGAGGGGGAGGAGTTGATCAGTGGGGCCTGCAGACACCCGGGGGGTACCCTCAGGGACTCCCAGGGGTCCGTGCACCCCAGTTTGAGAAACGCCGTTCTAGAAGGACACAGGAGACCAAGAGACAGGGAGAAAGCTCAGGAAAGGTTCAGACTGTGTAAATATTTCTTGCTCATTCACTTAAATAAATAACTGTTTTTGTTCTAGTTTAAATGTGTTCTGCCTCCCTACACAACATTACCAGTTCCTCCTCCTCCTTGCTACAAAACCTCTGGGAACAAACACACAGAACTTCTGAGGCCACAATGTGGAGCCCTTGGGAGTAAAGCATATGGTGTCTCAATGTCAGCTTGCTGGCTGAGCAATGAGGAATTTGCTTGTTTTGTAATGGTAAAGCCTAGCTATAAAACAGCGTGGTGAGGACTTGTTGTCATTAGAACACCTGTTATGTTTAACATTCGATTTCTTCAAACACAGTTCTGGGAAAGCCACATTGTTCAACATTTATTTTTCTGAACCTGTCAGACTTATGTGCCACACAAGACTGTCAGTCACACTTCTCTACAGAGACTTACAAGGAGTAACTGATAAAAAAAATTGTGGTGGGAAGGATGTGCCTTCATGTAAGAGAGGGAGGGAGAAACAGGAAATAGAAGTTCAAAACTATGGCCTGGTTTACATTAGAAAATTAGGTCAGTTTAACTATGTCAGCCAGGTGTGTGAAAAATCCACACCCCTGAACGGTGTAGTTAAGCTGACCTAAGTACCTGTGTAGACAGCGCTAGGTTGAGGGAAGAATTCTTCTGTCTCTTCACCCACCTTTCATCCCTAAAATTTCCCTCCATCGCTAATGATGATTGAGCATCAAATATAAGAGTGCTAGTTCATACAAGGTTACAGGTAGCCTGCGTTTTAAACACTCTCTCACTTGACCCCGTTTATAGAATTGCAAATATCTGAACATGGTAGGTGTGATGATGAATTTCCACCTACTTTGCTGCTACATTCTACTGAGGAGCTGCTCACTGAAGATTATAATTTGTACTTTGGGAAAAAAAATTGAGTTTTGAAAAGAGATTTGCATGAGATGGTGGTCATTTGGCACACAAGAGAAAATGCTGTTCCAGGCATAAAGGGGCTCCATGTAAGGTGTGAAGATGGGAGTGGGAGGAGATAAAGGGCCTGGTTCAACTCATGTTACATCAATTGGAGCCTCTACATTGCCCAAAGGGAGCAAGACAGGGAATAGGAAGAAATGAGCACAGGGATGATGAGCAGTGTGTTGATTAGTAAATGAAAGAAATTCCCCAAAAAGTATGGAACTTAGGTCAAAGGGTGCACTAGTGTTGTTTTTTCCCCATAAGAAATGTATGGTTCTGAGTCATTCTGTGCTCTCAGATATGGGGATATGCAGTTGTTTTAAGATGTCCTGTTACTTTGGCGATGCACTGAAGTTTTAGAGCAACACTTGGTCTGCAAATCTATACATAGAGGGGAGATAAATATTTAGAATGTCTGGTTGAAAACATCATGTTCTCTTCGGAGTGCCTACCCCATACATAGCTGGCATTGCATGGTAATAACTTCATGAATGCAATGTTATACAGGGAGATAAAATAAACAAAACATGAGGTAGAGGGAAAAGGCTCAGAGAAAAGTAAAACATAAAAAGTTTAAGACCATGGAGTCTAGTGAGCCAGTTGTTTCATTGTAACTGTAACTTTGACTTTCATTTTTAGATATTCTGATTTGTTTTTAAAACATTTGTCATTGGCTCACATGATGATTATTTAATCTATACTAAATATTTAAAATAGTGCTAATAACTTATAAGGATACCAGTAACCTAAACTAATCCTATCTTGAAATGGCCACACTGTAAGGTGCTGGCATATTGCCAGCCCACAAAGGATTCACTCTAACACCCAGAATCCCTTTTCCAGGCAGTTCTATTTCTCAGATATAGACAAACCCCACTCAGACACAATTCCTCAGTTCACCCTGGGCTACAACTCCCAAGGGATTTTCCCCTTTGTCTCTCTCTATTCCTTCTGCAGGATTCTCCCATGCTCTGTTAACTGAGCACCGTCTCCCAGGGCGCTCTCCCTGGAGCTCCTTTCCCCCAGTAGGTTCCTACTGCCTCCCTGCCCAGCGGACTCTGGCAGCCACTCCCACATAAGTCCCTGCTGCTGTTCCTACTCCCACTACCCAGGCCTCCTGGCTTCTGGCAGGCAGCAAGAGCTCCATGTCTGCTTTCTCTACCCCTTTCCTGACCGACTAAGGTCTGACTTATTCAGGCACCCCCTGAGGCCTTCTCTTATAGACCAATCACAGGTGCACTGGCCTCTTCTCTGTTAAAGGGCCTATGCCACCCTGTGACATAATCCTAGAACCAATGGACTGAATCCAATTTAGTGGCTGCAGCCAATTCACTCCCCAAATACTTTCCCTATATCCATGACTTACAGTGAGAAGTCAGGCCTTAAAGTATTCCTTCGAGAAAGCCGTACCCGTAGGAATGACTTGCAGAGTTGGAACCAGTGTACTAAAAAAACAGTGAAGCTTGCTACCCACATAGCTCTTATGTTATGTGTCAGCACGTTACACATGGGGTCCCACAGGTGTCTGTCCTGGACCTGGTACAATTCAATATTTTCATTAATGACATGGATAATGGAGTGAAGTGTGCACTTATAAAATTTGCAGATGACTCCAAGCTCGGAGGGGTTTGAAGCTCTTTGAAGGAAAGGTTTAGAATTCAAAATGGCCTTGACAAATTGGAGGACTGGGCTGAAAACAACAAGATGAAATTCAATAAAGACAAATGCACTACTCTTGTCTCTTAGGATGGAAAAATCAAATGCACAGCTACAAAATGGGAATAACTGGCTAGGCAGTGGTACTACAGAAAAGGATGTGAGGGTTGCAGTGAATCACTAATTGAATACAAGTTAACAATGTGAAGCAGTTGCAAAAAAGGCTAATATCATATAGGGGTGTATTAACAAAAGTGTAGTATGAGAGACATGGGAGGGAATTGTCCTACTCTACTTGGCACTGGTGGAGTACTGTGTCCAGTTCTGGGTGCCACATTTAGGAAAGATGTAGACAAATTGGAGAGAGCCCAGAGGAGAGCAACAAAAATAATAAAAGGTTTAGACAACCTGACTTATGAGGAAAGGTTTATAAAAACAGGCATGGTTAGTCTTGAGAAAAAAAGACTGCGTGGGAGCCTGATAGTCTTCATATATGTTAAGAGCTATTATAAAGAGGATGGTGATCAATTGTTTTCCAGGTCCACCAAGATATGACAAGAAGTAATTGGCTTAATCTGCAACAAGAGAGATTTAGGTTAGATATTAGGAAAAGCTTTCTAAGTATATGGATAGTTAAGCCCTGGATGAGGTTGTGGAATACCCATTGTGACAGGTTGGATCACAGAAACCCCCTGGGAGCTGCCACCTGATGTGCCAAGACTACTTCTGCCCCTGCCTTCCCTGCCAGCTCAGTACTCCAGCACCCTGTCTTGCTGAGCCAGACACTCCTGTCTGCTCCAACAAAGACCCAGGGTCTGAATTACTTGCCCCAAAGCTGCAGGTTTACCTGAAAGCAGCTAACAGAAGTGTTCCTGTCTTTAACACTCAGATGCCCAACTCCCAATGGGGTCTAAACCCAAATAAATCTGTTTTACCCTGTATAAAGCTTATGCAGGGTAAACTCATAAATTGTTCGCCCTCTATAACACTGATAGAGATATGCACAGTTGTTTGCTCCCCCAGGTATTAATACATACTCGGAGTTAATTAATAAGTAAAAAGTGATTTTATTAAATACAGAAAACAGGATTTAAGTGGTTCCAAGTAGTAACAGACAGAACAAAGTAAGTCACCAAGCAAAATAATATAAAGTAAAATGTGCAAATCTATTTCTAATCAAACTGAATACAGATAATCTCACCTTCAGAGATGCTTCAGTAAGTTTTTTCCTCAGACTGGACCCCTTCCAGGCCTGGGCACAATTCTTTCCCCTGGTACAGCTCTTGTTCCAGCTCAGGTGGTAGCTAGGAGATTCTACATGATGGCTCCTCTCTTTGTTCTGTTCCACCCCTTTAATATCTTTTGCATAAGGTGGTAATTCTTTGTCCCTCTCTGGGTTCCCACCCCCTCCTTCTCAATGGAAAGACACCAGGTTAAAGATGGATTCCAGTTCAGGTGACATGATCACGTCACTGCAAGACTTCATTGCCCACTTGCCAACACACACGTATACACGAAGACTTACAGGTAAAACACACCCATCTGCAGACAATTGTCCTGGTTAATGGGAGTCATCAAGATTCCAAACCACCATTAATGGCCCATACTTTGCATAATTACAATAGGCCCTCAGAGTTATATTTCATATTTCTAGTTTCAGATACAAGAGTGGTACATTTATAAAAATAGGATGATCACACTCAGTAGATTATAAGCTTTGTAATGATACCTTACAAGAGACCTTTTGCATGAAGCATATTCCAATTACATTATATTCACTCATTAGCATATTTTTATAAAATTATATAGACTGCAATGTCACACCCATCACTGGAAGTTTTAAAGAACAGGTTAGACAAACACCTGACAGGGATTGTCTAGGTAAAATTGGTCCTGCCTCAGTGCAGGGAGCTGGAGTAGAGGACCTCTCATAGTCTCTTCTAGGCCTTCATTTCTATGATACTTTGATACTATGTGATAAATTAATGAGTTCTTCTTATATTGTTCATCCTTATAAATTAACAGCTAATTTACAAATAATTGTAATGTTGTTTGGTTTATAGTGCCCACATGGAGTCAGAGATATTTTGTGACATTGAGATCATGGGTCAAATCAGAGAGTTTACTGCAAATCTAGGGGAAAGTACCTTTTGATTGATGTATGTCACAATCTTCAATTCTTAATAGTCTAGGAAGAATTCAAGGCTGAAAGTTCATACATTTAGAACAACCAGTTGTGTACACGATATATGATTGCAGGGATACTGTTCAATGAGTTCACATTAAAATCAATATTTCAAAAACAGAGACCTGGGTTTCCAGTTATATTTTATGGAACTCCAACTGTACTGATAAATCATCACCATGGCTTCTGTCAGAATAAATAATGGATTTCAAATGTCCTATGTGATGCAAAAAGGCTCAGTGCAATCGAGCCATTCCTGCACCTGGCTTTACTCAGTACCTAGGCTGTTCATTGCCTAACACAAAGCACGTTTACATATTGCCTGTCTGAGACAAAATAAATGCACTGCGTGGATTCTGAAGTGGCTTAGTTCTAAAGTTGGCTTCTCACAGTACATCTGTCTGGCAAAAGAACAATAACTTGGATCAAAGAAAGCAGAGGCCTTTAGGCAGCTTATAAGTCTATTGTGTGATATTGTGTGTGCTTATCCAGTGAACACGTGCTTTAAATTAAAAGCTATGGAAGCAGGATAAGTATGTGTACTGTGTACAATTCACTTTCTCTTCACTCCAATCAAACAGCTTTGCCTTAAACCTCCATGCCTAGATATTATATCAGCATCTTCATAAAAGAATGCTTTTGTTACCAGTACGTCAAGAATAAAATCTGCTCTTGTTGCGTCAGCAAACAAGAATGGAATGTCATGCTGGTAAGATACAATAGGAAGCACACAATGGGGAAAGCATTAACAATAAGATGAGACAAGGTATATGTTACTAACATATATACTAACAGACATACTAACAGACTGAGACACATCTCAGGGGCATTAGGTTGGTCCTTACCTTTAAAGACCAGGAACCTATGTAGTTAGTTATAATAATAATATATAGTAATAAACCACTGAAATACATTACAATGATTATAAATTTGGCAACACACACACACACACTCTATGATCCTTTTTTTAAAAAATAAGTCTCAATGCAATGAATGCATCTTTCCACTTTAAAAACTGCAATAACTGAAGCTTTTAAAATTGATCTTTTAAAGTTTTTTTTTTAAAAAAATCTCTTTAAAAGTTAGCAGTCCCATCTATTGATTTGGTGCTAAAGGAGTCTAACAGAGTTAAGATATCTGGGGACCCACAAGTAGCTCATCTACCAATGCACTCTCCCATTGACCTAAGGAACATTTTTCCTTAAAAAAAAAAAAAAAAAAAAAAAAAGTTAGTGTTGGATTGAAACCACAGGAGACTGGACTCATCTATTTATCCAGTGAACAGGTAGCAGACAGAAGCATCAATGCATGCTTGGTCACAGCGTTCTACAAAATGTATCTTTGCCTGTTTCTGAGGGACCATCTCTAGGAAGGAGAGTGTAGTTTGGCATCCATGCCCACATAGGCCTTGTGCTTTATGCAGAGCAAGCCAACAAGGATGTCAACTCCTGCCGTTTTTGGTATAACCATCATTTTTGCGATAGAATTACCTAACAACTAGCACCTGATTGAGCTAAACGACAGGCAACTGAACACTCAACATACAGTAATGCTTATTGGTCACAATCAGCTCGGGTCATTTTCCATACTGGTGACCTTGTGATGAAAGACGTATTCTTTCATCTAAAGCCCCAGTCATTCAATACCCTGAGACAAGAAATTTAAAATCTGGCAGCAAATGACAATTGTAATTTAGAGGGGTGAGCATTGCTCGTAAAGAGCAACTGGAATGAGATGTCACTAGAATTGAACAGCATTAAAAATTAACTAGTGTTTTCATATAACGTGTTTTCTGAAGTACTTTACATAGCAATGAGTTAGACAGTGGTATAGTGACTGCCTAGACAAACAGTCTACATGTGTTTAGTAGTTGCTCATATACCACTAGGACATTAGAACCTATTTTATTGAGAAAAGAAGCACTGACAAGGAGAATTAGGGGTAGACCTTCTTCCAAATAGGTCATTTTAATTTCACTAGAGACAATCACGTTTGACTCTTATGCATATTTACCAGACTGAGTGAGTTATTCTGATGTCCTGAGCCATCCACTTTTCCTCTGTTGTAAGGACAATGAAGGGAGCTGATTAATTCTAATATTACTATAAAGTCAAACTCCAGAAAGAGCTATTATATGAGACATCTGATGCAATGGGAAACACAAAGAAACCATAGAAGTTGAGGGCACTTAGCACCTTGGTGAAGACACTTAGTACCTCACTAAATGAGTCTCTGTTGACATAACCTGCACTTTTAATTACTTTTAAGAAATATACCATGTTGGGGCCTGATCTTGCAAGCTACTGAGCACCACCAACTCTCATTACCTCACTAAGTGATAAGGAAAAGTACCTGAATGGATTGTGCTCTTTTAGAATTCACAAATGTTTTGTAGTTCTGAATGTGAACTCACCCAAGTTGGAAAAAACAGCCTAGTCCTCAATCCACTGGAGTTCCAAATGTAGAGTGCCAGTAAAGCTAATATAGTCCATAAATGCATTTACACTGTAGCCTTTACTCTCCGCTGAGGGATTAATGGAAACACTCCCCCTGGCTCTGGAGTCCATCATCTCTTTTCTTTGCTGTTGAAAACAAAAAAACAACGCCCTGCTGTGAAGAGAATCCTCTGGCCATTCAAAGACAAATGGGACCAGATCAGCTGCCCCAGGATGCAATTCATTTACAGCAATTTTAGGCTCTGCCCATTTCACTGTGTCACACAGACACACTTGAGGAACTCAAGAATTTGCATTTTGTATGTGCTGAAACCCCATTAAATGCAGCCCCGCTCAATGTGGGTATTTTTAAAAATCATAATTCTGAAGAACTAAAGAAAACTGATCTGTGACATTTCTGAGAGTCAGAAACTAGTAACTAATTTAAGGGAACTGTAGTGTATTTTGAAAACAATGCAGCAGTGAAAAATAAATAGAGAAGCAGAAGGTTTGCATATATTTGCCAGCTGTTAGGACCTACTGACTCATATTTACTATTGTTATCCAGATGGTCTTTTCAGAGCCTTAGAGGTTGCTAATTCACTATACCTAATGCTTTGGCAAATAAATCTGAAACCAAAACATGAGTAATAATAAAGAAAAGAAGAAAATACAGAAAGAAATGTAAACAGCCTAAAGTAAATGGGTTCCATTTCCCCCCTTAAATGCAGTAAGAGAAGGAAAAACAGCTTGTCCAAAGCTTCCAACAGACTCCAGCTGTGTCTCTTTAGTAGTTTCTTTCATTTTTAGACACAGCAAACCATCTAGTTTTCTAGAGTAGTTTCATCAGTTTGGACAATGTGACCTTAAAGCTCAAATAAAGTTGAACTGATTACTAGAATGTTTTCTGTGTGTTGCACCATTACATATTATTGAGCTGGTCAACATTATAATTTATAACATACCTCTTACCAGTGTGCTATAAAAATCAGGGACACCATTTAAAAATATATATATTCAGGGACAAAGAATCAAATTCAGGAATGGTCTTTGTAAAAGGAGTGATTAATGACTCCAAAACCTATTAATTCAAATAACATCAAAATAGAAAAGATAGTTTGAAAAGGAACAAAACCTTGACAATATTTTTTTTTAAATTACACTCTTTCTGGTTCTCTAATAAAATAGCTAGGAAGAGAGACAGTCTATAGAAGAGATATTATTCTATTTGCTAAAACATCATTAATGAAAGTAAGGAAGACATGAGAGGTATGTTAATCAGTAGAGTTAAATGAATAATTCGCGATGAATTATTGGATAAATTTAACCTATATTTCTGTTCACAGATATTCCCACAGATCACAATTACCTTGGATTAATTCATTTTTGTAATATATTTTAATAACTCAATGTATTGATCACTAACAGTCATTTTCTGCTACCCTTCCTCATATTGAATAATACTATACACTTTAAATAGTATCACTTGAGGACTATTTTAGGAGTGAGGATGTGTGTGAGGGTAGCAAACCCTAGCCCTAACATTTCTTTGTAAGTATTTTATAGTCAATATTTGCTATTTGAGTTGAGCTGGTTAATTGTGATTAGTCAAGTAAACCACATGGTATTGTTTGGATAAGTATATTGACACTCCTCTATAGAAGAGATATGCAGATAACAACAAACAACTCATCTATATGAAAAGATACATGCCTATGGACTCAATAATGATGTCAAATCGCATGTTTCTGGAGTAATTTGACTGGGGAAACCTGAAGGCACTGATTCAAATCACACTTATTCAAAATGGTGGAGTTGTACAACATGAGCAATTCTACCATGGATATGAAACGTTTTTTCTTTTCTCCTCATAGCTCAATGTCCCTTGGCTTTTTGATGACTACTGGACTGTGGGAAACTGGAGATATAGCAACAGATGTCATCATATCATCATGGTTCAAATTCCATTTGAATTATCAGATTCCATTGCTAGTTTTGCAGTGGGTCAAGATTAATATTTCATTAACTGGTGGGTTAAAATAGGCCAAAATGAACAGCAGTGCTTGGAGAAAATAAAATCCCATACATTAGACACCAGCACCTCACAAACAGAACTGCTAATTGGAGATCCTTCACGTTGGTGGTGGTGTGTTTCTATTAGAATGTCTGTCCGCAACTCCTATTCATACATTTGAAAGGAACCATTAGTGTGATCTGTGTAAACAATACTAATCAGCAATTGCTGTTCAGGAAGATCAAACTGGACACATTGATGTTGTTATGCTCATACAAAGCACGCAGGATCTTTATAGAGGAAGGTAAATACACACAGCGTTTATTATTCCTCAATATATGTTTCACTCTATATGCATCCGAAGAAGTGGGTTGTAGCCCACGAAAGCTTATGCTCTAATAAATTTGTTAGTCTCTAAGGCCTGGTCTACACTACGACTTTAATTCGGATTTAGCTGCGTTAATCCGAATTAATCCTTAACCCGTCCACACAACGGAGCCAGTTACTTCGAATTAAAGGGCGCTTAAAATCGATTTCTGTACTCCACCCCGACGAGCGGAGTAGCACCAAAATCGATTTTGTAAATTCGAATTAGGGGTAGTGTGGCCGCACACCACCGAATTAATGTGGTTAAAAACCGAATTAATGTGCTTAGTGTGGCCGCGCACAATCGAATTTATACAATCTGTTTCCCAAATTCGAATTATCTAAATTCGAATTAATCTCGTAGTGTAGACGTACCCTAAGGTGCCACAAGTACTCCTGTTCTTTTTGCGGATACAGACTAACACGGCTGCTACTCTGAAACAGCGTTTATTGAGAATACCACAGTTAGCATATGCTTTTTAGACACACACACACACACACACACACACACACACACACACACACACACA
>NW_020664464.1:10652837-10663413 GCF_002925995.2 Terrapene triunguis | reverse complement strand
ACACACACACACACACACACACACACACACACACACACACACACACAGAGTCCTGCAGTGATGTTTATAGTTACCAGTCCAGTGTCTGGCTCAATCTAGTGGCCAGCCAGATTGGTCACAGAGGGGAGCGGGGTTCTATCGGTCGCGATCCGATGCTCCTGGAGTGTTGCAAGACGAACCCAAAGTCCTATGGCAAAGCACCCTGTTCTTATAGGTTTTCTTCTCTGTTGAAGACTATGGATTTTGCTGTGTCACTTTGTGATCGGTTACTTCTTAATTGGTGTAAACATTCCAATACACCTCCGAGAGGGTCATCCTGTCCTTTGTTCCGATTTAATCAATTGTCTTTAGGGGTGCCAGCCTTTACCTCAGGGTCGTCAATCTGCCCTTCATTATGGATGCGTGCTGATGATTCTTTGATGTCCTTTAAGTTTCTTCACTCCTTCTTCCTTGACTCTGGCTATAACAATGGCCTTCACACCTTATCTTTTTCTAATGCATACATTCCTCATTCACACAAACAGATTGAGAATACAAACAGTAGTATTTTATATTGAGCAAAAGGGCATTGCAAATTAAACCTTGCTAAGTTTTACAATCAATAACCAAGACAATTTACATTGAGACCCAGGCCTTCAATGTTCCTCTAATCTACTTAACATAGACACAATAGAGAATCCTGTCTCTTACTTCCTAATTTGTAATACATATAGGAAACCATAGTAGCTTTATAACTTATTCTAAAACAAAAGGATGACCATAATCAGTCATAAGGATTGTTCTGGTCTGTCATTCCTTTCTGCTATTCAAAAAGAGTGGCTGACAAGATGAAATTAAATCATACATTAATTCTCATAGTACATTATAAAATCCAGCTCCTACAACGTGCCTCTCCTCTTTTCAGCTGAACCCCGTCACAAATAAGACAGCTAACAAAATATTAGGTGATTTCCATAAAAGGGTTTTCTTGTAGTTCGCCCAGGTCACAAAACATAAATTATCTCCCAGACCAAAAGAACGACACACGGTTCTTCTGGCATCCCAAAAAGTGTACAGGGATAAGGTTGTGTGACAGTTTTGTGTGAGAAGTGCCATCTTAAATCTCAATGTGCTAATGTTTGCTTTTGTTTTTTACTGTTTTGTTAAAGTTCTTGTAAGGAATACATTGGTGAAACTTAACTCTGTGCTTCATGGTTTATCATTGTTTTAGCTTGGGCATTTAAACTCAGATTCGGGAAGGAATCAACAACTAACTTTAACTTTAGCTCCACCGTTTTCTGTCTGATGAATATCTTCTGTGATTGGTGTCTCATTATCTGATATTGTCACTTCCCTGGGGGGAAAAAAATGTGTTTGCTGCTTAATTTTTGCTCTCCTATCCAACTAAATGGATAGCTTTAAAGGCAGATAAGGTTGAAAAATCTGTCAGAGAAACTCTGAAAATAAGCAAACCAAGAAGTAAAAGAACATAAAACTAGATACTGACACCCCCAGAGATAAAACACAATGAGATACTTAATGAACCAACCAATTTCAATAGGAAATTATTGGAAAACAAATTTTTCAACAAACACCTACGAGCTTTTTATAGCCAGTAAATATAGTACTGGGAAAGCTTCAGGCCAAACATGTACTACCCTAGCAAAGTAGAATGAGGAAGAGAAGGGTTGTGAAAAATGGGGCTGTCAGAGTCTCTAAATCTCACACTGTAGAGTGAAACTGGATCAATGCTCCTTGGGTCCCATGTACTTATATCTGATAATAATCTCACAGGTAATTAAATAACCTGTGTTAAAACTTCTCTCTTGCACCAATACAGAAGTGAGAAGGTTAGGTCCAGGAAAATATACCACTGAGAGGCAATCATAGTCACCATAGAAACAGAAATCTCATAAGAGAGTGGGAAAAATTCCCCGGGCAGCTCTTCCTCACTGGAGACATGCTGCAGGTCAGCTTGTCTTGATGCTACATGCTACGTTACGGGTAGGGTCCAGGAACAAGTGAACACTGAAAAAATAATTTCCATGATAATTCATTTGAATTTTGACAACAATTGGTTTCAGCTGTATTTGCATTCTGTTGTGTTTGCTTCCCGCTAACACTCTTATGAGTTTCCTGGGAAGGACTGTTCGTGGAAACAGAAAATTTCAAATGGATTTTTAATTCACAAATGAAAGTTTTCAAACTGGAAATCTGATCCCAAGTCTATTGTCTACATTGGACTTTTCCCCCCTAAAAGTTCCTGTGGTTGCTGTCACTGGTGCAATTCCTCCTATGGTAATAACAGAAAGAGCTCTAGTGTACACAAGGCTTGGTGGCTAGCAGCATTTAACCACTGTGGGTATGTCTGCACTGCAATCAGAGGTCTGACTGCTGCACAAGCCCACCCAAGACCTTGGATAGCTACTTAGCAGCCAACCCATACTGACACTAGGACTGCCGGGGCTTCTGTGCTATTGTTGTTTGAACTAGCTAGATTGAAGTAAGCCTGGGTATGTCTACATGTGCTGCAGTCACACTCTGATTGTCGTGTAGACAGACACTAGGCATCTAACCCGTTTAGCAGGGTTAGATCACGTGGTGGTTAAAAAAGTCTAATGTAGACAAAATGTAAGAATTATAACGTGTCCAATCAAGGAACTGAAACATACTATGGGCCTGATTCTCCACTGCCTTGCCCCTTTTGTGGCCATCTACATCTATGCAAAGTGAATCTAAAAGTTACCACTCCAATTTGGTTGGCTGAAATTCTGTTTTGGAGCCGCAGGGCAGACCAAGTTTTACTCTTTGCAGGATCCAAAGCTGGGAAAGAAAAGGTGCTGTATGCCACCTCCATGGTCCCAAAACTCTGGGGCTGCCATGGGCCAAATCAGTCCCAGTGCAAGTTAGCGCAGCCTCAGGATGTTCCAAATGTATAGCCCTCTACAGTGCTGGCAGCTGTAAGGCGGCACCAGCTCTATGCCATGTGAATCTCCAGCCAACCACCTAGATGAGCTTTCAGACTGCTTCGCACAACCAGAGCCGTTCAGAGCACCTTGCTGGAGATGAGGCTTTCTGACTTCAATAAAGTTATTTCAGGCTTACACTGTAAGTGAAAGCAGAATTTGTCCCCCAGTGATTTACAGCCACTTTATATGTATATAAATGACTACATGCCATTCCTAAAAGTGGAGATCCAGGCCTTAATTCTCAGCTGCTCCATGTAACTGCTCGGCATACTGGAAGGGGCCGAATTATTTCTGGTTCCCTGATCCTGGGACTAGTTTGGCCACTGGCTGACTATAGACCCAAAGGCCATATAAAAGTGTTGCCCTTTTGCAAGCAGCCACTCCTCTCACTCAGTCAGTAAATCATCAGCATTCCCAGCTCTGCCTGCCACATATGGCATCCGTGTCCCAAGAAAGGGAGTAATCATGGGAAAAGCAGAGCAAGTAAAGTTCCCTTGATTGGTGCTTCTTTCCCAGGTGTTTAAGAAATAAATAAAGGAGAGGAATATACCAGAGAAGATGGCCTGAGCAGGCAAAAAGTAAAAGTCTTGGAGGGCCTGTTCACTAAAGAACAGAGTGACAAGGAGCTCTTGGTCTCCCTGGTAAGGACCCAGGAGGGAGGAGCAATTTATTCATTGATTCATGGAGTTTAAGGCCAGAAGAGCCTATTACATCATCTAGTCTGACCTCATTTGTATCACAGGCCATTACATTTCACCCAGCTGCACCTGTATTGAGCCCAATAATTTTTGTTCGATTAAAGCTTATCTTCCAGAAAAGCAGATAATCTTGATCTGAAGATATCAGGAGATGGAGAATCCAATACTTCCCTTTGCAGTTTTCTCCAGTGGTTAATCACCCTCACTGTTAAAAATGTGTGTACAATTTGAATTTGTTTAGCTTCAGCTTCCAGCCATTGGTGGTTGTTATGCTGTTCTCTGCTAGATTAAAGAGCTCTTTATTACCTGTTATTTTCTTCCTGTGAAGTCCTTATACAGCATAATCAAGTCACCTCTCAAGCTTCTTTCTGATAAACTAAACAGACTGAGCTTTTTAAATCTCTCACCCTAAGGCATTTTCAGGGCCGGCTCCAGGCACCAGGCACCCATGCTGGTGCTTGGGGCGGCACCTGGAGGGGGGCGGCACAGCGCTTCGGCCGCCGGGGAGAGCGGGGCCACAGCCAGGCTCGCCGCCCTCCCCCGGGCGCCCTGGCCGCCCCCCCCCCCCGGCTCCTGCCAGCCCGCGGGGGGGCCAGAGGCTTTTTTGCCTGGGACGGCAAAAAAGCCAGAGCCGGCCCTGGGCATTTTCTCCACCCCCTCAGATAATTTTTGTGGCTCTTTTCTTCATTCTCTCCAATTTTTCATCCTTTTTAAACAATGGACACCAGAACTAGACACAGTATTCCAATAATGGTTTCACCAATGCCCTATACAGAGCTAAAATCGCCTTCTGCTCACTGCTCCCCTATTTATACATCCAAGGATCACATTAGCCCTTTTTGCCACAGCATCTCACTGGGAGCTCATGCAGAGATACTTGTCCACTGTGACCCCTACATCCTTTTCAGAGAGTCATTATTTTCCAGGATACAGTCACCCACTCTGTAGGTATGACCTGCATTTCTTGTTCCTAAATGTATAACTTCACTTTTAATACAGCCAAATAGCATTTTGTTTGAACGGGGCCAGTTTATGAAGCGATGCAGATTGCTCTATATGACTGTCCTGTCCTCAACATGACTCATTGTTCTGCCAGTCTTTGTCTTATCAGTAAATTTTATGAGAAGCCTTTTATATTTACTTCTACCTGATTGATGAAAGTGAATAGCATCGGCCCTGGAACTGATCCCCGTGGAACCCTAGAGACACCTCCATTCTATGAGGATTCCACATTGACAATTACTTTTTGAGATTGGTCAGTTACAGTATGAAATTTAATCTGTGCTTTATTCATATTGTGTAGTGCTAATTTTTTAATCAGAATATTGTGCAGTATTAAGTCAAACACCTTGCAAAAGACTAAGTGTATTACATCTACAGAGTTATCTTCATCAATCAACTTTATAATCTGATTGATGAATTAAATCAGGTTTGTTTGACAAGACCTATTTTCCATAAAACCATGTTGACTGGCATTAATTATATTTCTAGCTTTTAATTCTTTATTAATTGCATCCTATATCAGCTTTTCCATTATTTTCTTCAAGATTCATGTCAGACTAACCAGTCTTTAGTTACCTGAATAATCTCACTTGCCCTTTTTGAATACTGGCACAAAATTTGCACTCTTCCAGACTTCTGAAATTACCACAGTATTCCAAGCTTTATTAAAAGCTAACATCAGCAGGCCAGATATCTTTTAGGACTCTTGGGTGCAAGTTATCCAGGCCTGCTGATTTGAAAATGTTTTACCCTGTAGATGCTTTAGCATCCTGCTTAGTTACTACTTGACTGGAAAGTATTTCATCATCCTTGTGTGATACTAGGTACATCATCCTACTTTTTTCTGAATATAGAGAAAATATTTATTGAACACTTCTGCCTTTTCAGCATCAGTAATAATTTTAACATCTCTATCTCCTAATGGGCCTATACAATTGCTAGGATTTACTTGGTATCTCATATATTTTAAATCCTCCTCCCCATTTTCTTTCGCCCTGCCAGCCATGGATTTTCCCTGATGTCTTTAGCTTCCCTTAGCAACTTTCTATACTTCATAACATCTAATTTAAAATTATTGCTCACCATTTCCATTTGTTATATATTGCTTTTACATTTCTAATTGCTGCCTTTACTTTGCCATGGAATCAGGGCAGGCTTTTAGCCAAAGTTATCCTCTTTCTTGATTGTGGCTTTTTGGCCACCTAATAAACTCTTCTTAAAGAACTCCCAATTTTCGGTCACATTTTTCTATCTATATTTTTCCTCCCAATCAATTTCACTCATAATTTTCCTCAGCTTTGGGAAACTAACCCTTTTGAACTATCAAGTACTTATATTACTGGTTGGAACTGTCCTCCGTTTGCCTGTATTGAATGCAGTCAGATCAAGATCACTGGTCCCTAGGTGACCACCAACTTCCATTCTAGTGATAAATTCATCTTTCTTCATCACAATGAGGTCCAAAATAGAATTAAGTCATGTAGTGTACCATACCTTTTGTGTTAGAAAATTATTTATAAATTTTAGAAACTCCATTGATGTTTATTACATTATGACTTGGATTGCTGTGGAAGGGAAACTTGGAAGGAGAGTGTCTGCAGCTGTGTGTTAGGGGAATCCCTGAAAGGGCAAAGGACCCTGGAACTAGTGGAGGAAGATATCCTGGGCAAAGAGGCATAGAGAGCTTAGAACAGGCTAAAAAATTTGCCCACTCCTGAAGGCCACATCTGGGAATAGAAATTGTGTGGCAGGCTAGGAATGCTCACAACATTGGGGTTGGGATGCAGGAGGGAGTGAGGGCTCTGGTTGTGGGTGCGGGCTCCAGGGTGGGGCCAGAAATGAGGAGTTCAGGGTGTAGAAGGGGGCTCTGGGCTTGAGTGCAGGAGGGGGGGGCTCCAGTTGGGCGGTGCTGGGACGGGGCTGGGGATGAGGAGTTTGGGGTGTAGGAGGGTGCTCTGGGCTGGGACCAAAGGGTTCAGAACAGGATCAGGGTTGGGGCAGGGGGTTGGGGCACAGGGAGAGGCTCAGGGGTGCAGACTCCAGGTGGCACTTACCTCAAGCGGCTCCCAGAAGCAGCGGCATGTCTTTCTCTGGCTCCTATGTGGAGGTGCGGCCAGGCGGCTCTGCACGCTGCCCCATCCGCAGGCACCGCCCCTGCAGCTCCCATTGGCTGTGGTTCCCGGCCAATGGGAGCTGCAGTGGCAGTGCTTGGGGTGGTGCTTGGGGCGGGGCAGTGTGCAGAGCCCTCTGGCTGCCCCTACGTGTAGGAGCTGGAGAAGGGCCATGCCGCTGCTTCCGGGAGCTGCGTGGAGCGGCCCTCCACCCTGCTCCCTGGCTGGAGCGCCGGAGAGGGGCAAGCCCCAGACTCCACTCACCAGCGGGAGCTCGAGGGCTGGATTAAAACAGCTGGCGGGCCATATCCGACTCACGGGATGTAGTTTGCCCACTCCTGGCTTAGAAAGTGACCATGTGATCACCTCTGTCTTCTTTTCAGGGCTTAAAATTGCAGCTGCTGGCTGATGGTTGGAGGAGCTCCCCTGCGATCTTCTCCTTGAAAAGAGGGAAAGAGGAACTGTCCTACCCCAAAGAAAAGAGGAAACTGCTAGATCTTTGGATAAGGCTGTGCCGCAGGGAAGGACACAGAATGAAGGTTTTGAATTTTCATGACCTTAGATGAGGTGAAGTTTTGTTTTATCTAGAGGGCTAATGTATCCAAACAGTGAGAAGGAAACTGAGGCAGGGCTGCATTGCCACATGAAACCATGTGCGTCACTGCTACAATAACACAGATTTGTCAAGTAGCATTTTCACTGATGGCTGTCTGATCGTCTATCTGAAACATGGTGGTGTTCTCAGTCCAGTTCTTAATGGTTTGGGATCAAACCTCACACAAACCTCTCTGACATTCAGTTCTAGTTGACCCCACCCTTGCCGGCAACCTCTGTAGAGGCCAAGAACTGAATGTGCATATAGACTGGACTACTCTCTCCCCCTCAGACCTAATGCCTCTGGTTTAACATTAAAGCAAAGTGGTGAAAGGAAGTTTGTGTTGCTGCCACCCAGGCTGTATATGCTGTCAATCTGGCTCCTCTCACAAGCACTGAATTAACTTAACCTAAAAATGAAAATGAATGTGTCAAGTGGAAGAAACAGTTAAAGGGTTCTGTGTATTCTTCCTCCCCCAGAGGCAATCCCAAAGACATAGCTGTGCCCGGCTAATCGGCTCTAAAATTTATGTATCTCACCCAGCAGTGGGACTACAGAACAGCCACACAATTGGATTTGACAAAAGCAATTGTTAAAATCTGAACAAACTAAAGCAATGGTTTTAGAGAAGCGTTTGGCCTCCACCCCTTCTTCAATGATTTTATAAATCTCCTGGGTTAGCTTAGTGGTGCATCCACAGGCTCCCATTGCTTTCATTAACTCCGACAAAGAGATGGCAATTCCTTACAGAGATAAGAAAGTATTAAAATACAGGCAAACCACAGTATCTACTGAAACAGAAAAGAGAGTGTTGTTATTACAGAGATGGAAATTAACTTCCTCGGGGTTTTATTATCCTGGTGTTTGTTGCTGTTATTTTGACCTGCACTGGTGGATGGACAGAGCTTACACTGACTTCTTCCAAGTTTAAAAACAAGCAAAATTCCCTTCAGAAAGAGCACAAACCCATATGCCTTCATTTTCTTTTCTTTTTTTAAATAATTTCAGCCAACTTTTGCTCTGTTAAATCAGCCCAAGCAAATGGGTGTCCTGCTTCTCTCTCTCTCTCCCCATCCAACCTTTAAATAAGCAACTATTTCAAGACCAAATACTCTCTCATATTTTCTTCTGTTAATTTGCAGTCTGTCCAGCATGGAATCCAAAGCTATTGAGAATGGGAGTTGTGCGACTATGTGCTGTTGACTGGTCAATCTGAGAATCTCTGGCAGTTCTATCAAAATCCTCCCGTAGTTTCCTGGTTTTCATTGTAAATCAGCTTTTCTTTTAAATCCATAAAAATCCTATTTACAGATAGTTGATTTTCTTTCATTATCTGTGTTGGAGAAATCACCATTTTGTAGGAGTAGAATGAATATATAAGATTTATCTATTGGGTTTGCTTTTAAATAGCAGCCCATGGCAAGAATTTGCATTGAAGATAAAGTGATATGAGGCTGCTCTTCGACTTACAGGCATTTTTGATAGAAATGAAAATATCATACGTCTCACTAAAATGGATTGAATGGTTCAGTGCACAGAGTGTTCTTTTTATCAGTAAACAGTTTGAAAAATCCAGCGTGTGAAAAATGAAACACTGATTTAGTCTAAAATTGAAACCTCTCATATAAATTTAATACTTGCTGCAACCACATCCAAGACACTCATGCTTGGAAATATATAGCCTTGGGCTAAAGTCAAAGGCATTAGCCGTTTTTCCCCCTTGGAAATACAGTATATCATCATTAACATTAAGACCACATATCCAACAACAATGACCAAAACCAAAACCACACAAACAAAACAAAATAAACAACCAAAAATACATAGGAAAGCTCAGGAAACCTACTAGTAAATAAACACAAAACACCACCCAGTCCTTCTAGACTTGTGGCACCCAAAGTTTGCTCAGCTGGGGCCTGTGGTTGCAATTTACTGGGAACCAAAAGGCTACACATAAAATGAAATAAACTGTGGCTATCCTTCATCTTTAATTTGGAGATGTAACCTACAGAGACTACATGTTCCAGAATGCCGGGCTCCATCTTTGTCCTAGCAGAAGCCATTCACAACAAGATAGAGCCTTACCTCCTGCTACCTGTACTCTTTGTGGGTAGATGCAAGTATCATGAGCCGAAGGCAGCTGTTGACCCCATGGTAGAACTGTAAGTCCTTACATTTTTTTTCCCTTTTAAAATATTTTCTGCTTTTTCCTATATATGTCTATGAAGAAGGAAATGCAATGAACCAAACTGTTATGTGAGGCTGATCTTGCTTTCATTGAAGGCCCTGGCAAAGTTCTCATTGACCTCAATAGGAACAAGATCAATCTCTTTGTTAATAAAATGTTAAAGTTGCAACAGATACACATTCTAGTCAAGAAAATCAGAAAGAAAGCTTTAATGACAACTTAAGCCTGTCCTATTTTTGATACACATTGTAACCCTTCTGCCAGGTGGTTAATAGCAGCAAAAAGAGCTGGGTTCTTCTATATATCTAGTGTCCCTCATGAAAAATAATTAAACCAACTTGAGTCCCCAGCCAGAAACCCGGGAAAACTAAACGCACCTTCCTCGGAAGCCTTTAATAAGCAAGCACTGTGAGACTGTGGAAAAACAAGGCAATCTTTATTAGGGAACATAGAAACTTGAAAAAGCACAGCAATAGAATCCTTTCTGTTAACTATGACAATCTAAGTCCCTACCCACCCTCTGTGGAGACAGTCCCACAGATAATAGTCCTTTGGCCGCATCACCTCACCCCTCCACGAAACCCCACTCACAGCTGAGATCAGCTAGTAGCAGTAGTCCAAGCATCTATGTGCAGGCCTGCCTCCAGTTCCAAGGGAGCTGCTTGCCTAGGCCTGTTTGGAGGAACCACAACGTAAGTGACTCAGTTTTATTAAGGTGCTGGGTGGACAGGAGTCCACTCAGCAATTCTGCTGTCCTCTACAAAAGTCCCCATGGGAGGGGAGCTAAGTGCTCTTAGGAACCTTGAGCTGATTCTGGCTTCTTGTAAAAGAGCTCTGTCCCGTCTTGAGCTTCCTTGGGAGCCCACTGCTCTCCAAAATTCAAGTTCACACACAGCTACGACGACTCCCCCAAGGTTCATTAGAGGAATTGTGCATAGGTAGCCCACGCAATTGTAGCTATGGCAGCACTTTCCCCTTGCCACAGATAGAGGGAGAAGAGAGCTCTTTCTGTGTGTGTGTGTGTGTGTGTGTGT
>NW_020664464.1:10571371-10652437 GCF_002925995.2 Terrapene triunguis | reverse complement strand
GTGCTGCCATAGCTACAATTGCGCGGGCTACCTATGCACAATTCCTCACACACACACACACACACACAGCTCTCTACTCCTCTCTCTATATATAAAAATATATACTACTCTACTCCTCTCTCTATATATAAAAATGCTTTATCTACTCATCCATCAACGAATTGCATTGGGCCAGCTTCTCAACTGTAATTTACACCAGGGGAAAATCTGTGTAGAAAGCTCTGGACATGCATATTCTTCTACACAAAATGCAGAGGTAGTGGAGAATCATGCCTATCATCTTTCTCTATGTGGAAGTATCATTTGGATCATAGCACTTTACAAAAGTCTGTTTGGATTTATTGTCAGGACTACTATTATCCTAAAAAAAAGTGTTGCTTCACAAGACTGCAAAACCTTTTTTTAGAAAATACATTTCTAATTTTTAATAGTACGTTACTTATGTATTTGGCACAGATACAACAACAGAAAAAGAAATGCAGCAAATAGAACCTACAATATCCATAAAGATGCATCTAGTGAAACAGGACTATTTGTATTCCTTTTCAAAATGAAAAGCGTGTGCAGAGCAGAGAAACAACAAATGGTATTACAGATGTCAAAGTTAAATAAAGGGTTATAAACTTATAGTGAACTGTCTTGCATCTTACGTTCTTTGTTCAGGAAATAATTTGATTTTCTAATCATTGACTCTGTCATTTCTTATAGCATTATTCATGCCATCGAACAAAGGCGGTCACAATTTCCCAAAATCACCATGCACTGTTTTGTAGCCTATATGCTCGCTGTTCTCTCTGGAGATTTATCGAGTTTATCCATTCCGTTTTTAAGAGGAGATCCTTATCTTTCCTATGTTGAGAAATTATGCATTTAAAAGCAATCATTAATAGTATTTTGCCATTATTTGTTTTTCTACCCAATAAAGAACGGTTATTTAACTAACAAAATGCAAGATGGCTGGTCTCCCCAAAGAGATGCTGAAAGCAATAACTGCCCAGAAAGAATGTGACATAATGGTTAATGCTTTAGGACAGGGGCTGCATCTTATTATATGTTTGAAAAGCACCTAGCACATTGGGGGCACTGTCAATAATCCAAAATCAAATCAATCAATCAATAATACTGCCTGCAAAATCCTTGGGCAGATCTTCTGATGTGAGCAGAAGAACAGAAACGGATCCAGATCCTGCTCTGCATACAGCTTAAATCTCAAAATGCAGTTCTGCTTGAAGGCAGAAGTACAAGTTCTACACTTCAGAAATATATGGCCATTGTTCCACCAATCAATTTTATATTATGGTTAATCCTGGTATTACTTTGAGGGGTCTTACTCCAGCTCCCAGATAGAATAAATTATGTATTTAGTCTCTAAACTGAGTGTCATCCTAAATGGGACAAATATCTGAAGTTTATTGATGTCTGTGCTCAGCGATTGGAGTGTGCAGGTGTCGCTAATGTAATATAGAACCTCTCATTGCTAGAATTCACTGCTGTAAATCCAGCTCAGGCTGGTAATTATCATCATCAAGGGCTGTTCAAAGAATACTTTTTGCGGATACAGACTATCACGGCTGCTACTCTGAAGGGCTGTTCAGTGGTCTGTGTGTGAATCAGTGATCTCAATCCAGTTCTTAGTGCAAGTGACCACATCAGAAACAACAACACCCAACTAGCATTTATCCATTTGGCGACTGGCAGATTTAGCAGAGAACTCCAGGATTATGTGGGCACTGAGTGGGAAAGCCATGAAAGTGACCCCTGAAGATGTTTGAGGCTCATTGGTGGGGTGTTCTATTTTATTTTATTGTGTATAGGTTCTTATCCCACACTTACAGAGAAGCTTAGGCTGCTGTTTTCCATGCCATTCTTGATCTATAGTCTAGGACAGTGGTTCTCAATCGGGGTCCAGGAGGCCGCGAGTAGGTTTCAGGGGGCCCACCAAAAAGGTCCAGTGTTAGACTCACAGGAGCCCAGGGAAGAAAGCCGAAGCCCCACCATATGGAGTTGAACTCCAGGGCCCTGAGTCCCACCACCCAGGGCTGAAGCCGAACTTAGCTTTGCGGGGGCCCCTGTGGCATGGGGGCCCAGGAAATTGCCCTGCTTGCTACCCCCTAACACAGCCCTGGCTTTTATATGCAGAAAACTAGTTGTCGTGGCACAGGTGGGCCGTAGAGCTTTTATAGCATGTTGGGGGGCCTCAGAAAGAAAAAGGTTGAAAACCCCTGGTCTAGGACATCAGATTCCTGGGTTGCCAGTCTGGCACCTTTCTCAAGCAGTACAGCCGCCAAAAAAAAGATAGATTTCTACTGAAAGACCAAAGTCACAGAGAATCTGAAGAATTCTTCCTCAATAGATTATCCCAGGCAATGATTTCCAAAAAAGTGTCACATATCTCAAAATGAACCAAGAACATATAGTGTGCTGCCAGACCTCTATCAAGACAAACTTCCTGTCTGAGACTTTAGACTCCAAAAACAATAGGGGATGCAACATTCTGTGGCATGTTTTATGAATGATTCTATTTTTAGTGACTGGGTAAGTGCTATGTCTGTGAAGTGATTTTCATCTCTATCATGTCACTGATGGCAAGAGAGTAGGAATTATCTGGTGATTAACACACTTGACTGGGACTTAGCTATTTCTGAAAATTTTGGCCATTGGGTGCATCAATTTTGGATGCCCAGGTGGAGACATCTTAACAAAACCTACTTTTGAGACTTCACTGAATACCCACCCTCTGAAAATTAGACCTTTTACTTCAGGAACCTGCTTGCAACATGCCACAAATTGCTGCAAGCCCCTGTCACATATCAAATTGATAGTTTCCAGTTCTGTTTTGTTCTGACATCAAGACTATCACAAAACAACAAAAATAAAACTGTTCAGTTGTTAAGTAATTATTGTGGGCCCTTAAACATAGTGACAGTAACAGCAAGTATCCAAAATATTAACGTGTCATGTAAACAATACTTCAGAAAAGGAATAGCAAGATCGTATACAATGATACTAAGAGCATGATTTGCCACTTTGTGAAATCATTTCCACTCGTGCACAGTGGGTGCAAAGCACTATCAGTTTGATCTGGTAGCATTTTTTACCCTCTTTGCGCTCATTTGCACAGGTGTAAATGACTACACAAGAGGCAAGGCAATTGAGAATCAGGCCCGAGATACTAAGTAGTAGTGGTGGGCTAGTTTCAAGTATCTGAGCCTTGGGCTTTGAGATTGTCCCAATCATATAACAAAGTTCCATTTGGGTAGCACTGCTTGATGTGTGTATAGGTGCAGTATCTGTGCACTTTGCTCTGCCCTTCCCTGGGCAGCACTTGAGCTTGCAGTCCCAGAACTTCCTTTTCTGTTGCCAACTACTAGGGCTCCATTTACTTTTTCTTCCACTCAGATTTCCTTGGTGATTATCCGCTAGAGTTAGCACACTTCTGAATCCTCTGAGTTTGAGAGATTGGCTCTGGAGTTTCAGAAGTATAGTGCTTTCCAGAGCATGAATAGTGGGGCTGAGTAGAGGAAAGAAAATGGATTCCCAGCACAGGGCAATTAGGAGTACCTCTTCTCATAGTCCTGTAGGCACCATTGCTTAACTATTTACAGAGAAGAGGCTCTGCTAGAAGGCGAGAGGAGGGGGAGTGTTGGGCCATCATCACATCACATCCACTACCAGGAGAAGATGCCAGAAGGGGGGAGAAGGCTGAAGAGGCTTTGTCCACAAGTGACAGATTTTCAAAGAAAGGGAGGGAGGAGTATTTGGGTGGAGAGTCTATGAGTACATCTACCCTGCAAAAAAAAGACCTACAGCAGTGAGTCTCGGAGCTCAGGTCAGCTGACTCGGGATCACAGGGCTCATGCCATAGGGCTAAAAATAACAGTGTAGACATTCCTGCTTGGACTGGAAACTGGAGTCTGAGATCCTCCCCCCTTGTAGGATTTCATAGCCCGGGCTCCAGCCTGCGCAGGAACATCTATACAGTACTGCTATTTTTAGCCCCATAGAATAAGCCCAAATCAGTTGACCCAGGCTCTGAGACTTGCTGTTAAGGGTTTCCCCCCACCCCCCCCCAGCATAGACATCCCCATGTGGCCAGAGAGAGAACTGAGGCCTGGAACTGGAATGTGATTCAAAAGATTTGGATAAATTGGAAAAACATCAAAATGTCTGGATGTCTCGCAAAACCAAACTTCACTCCCCTCACAAAAATGTGAGCTACTCCCTACAGCTCTCTCATAACAACTTAGGCCACTACACAGACACTGGGAAATTCACAACCTACTCTCCTGGTACTCAGACTGTGGGGACTTGTGAGCATACATGTTAGTCTCTAAGGTGCATGCTCTAATAAATTTGTTAGTCTCTAAGGTGCATGCTCTAATAAATTTGTTAGTCTCTAAGGTGCCACAAGTACTCCTGTTCTTTTTATGTATGGGGAATGTACTTTGTTGTTGGACTGTTCTACATTTAGCCTTGATCCATCCTTGCTGCAAGCTTGGGAGATATCTAATGCTATTTAGTAGGGATTTCCCCCTTCTCTCAGACTTCAGAGAGGCTTACTAATCTCTCACTATATATGCATCCATACATTTGATTATCAAATAAAACCAGATGAAAATCTCTTGTAGAAAGAGCTCAGTTGTCAACTGTTGAGAAAATAAACAAATAGGGTACTTGACTCCTCCACTTTTGCTGTCTGTTTTGAGGATAACTATGCCCATTATCAATCTAGTTCTAAGAGTATTGCCATTTATTTTAAATGGGGAGGTTAATTTGTATTAAAAAGTTTTTTCTGTGTTGTTATGTGAGAGGGAGCAAGACTGAGGAAATACCTGAATGCAGATTGAATCTGAAGCATTTTTAAACTGAGCTACATGCTTTGGTTCAGCCTTATCCCCTTGAAAATGATCAAAATAATCTTAATCTATTGCAAACCTATAACGCTTACATGTAAAACTGTTTTACACTCTAATCCTGGAATAATAAATAGCTAAGGGTTTGTCTACATAAGGACTCTCAGGAAAAAGAATCTGAATTAACTAAAGCATTAAACCTCTGTGTGGACATTCTCATTCAGAAATAAAGTGGCTTTAATTTGGTTTAGTTTAATTCTGAACACATTTTTTTTAAACAGTGTGGACATAGCCTTTCAGCCCAATGCCTGATATTTCGAATGCCAAAATCATCTGCATGGCCAGGAAACTTCTCCTCAGGGAAAAGTGGTTTAACCATAGTGAAGCTGCTAGTATGGGTAATACTTGCTGTCTTTGACAGGAAATGCTTATTTCATAATGGTGCTAATTCCAGAAACACACAGGCAAAACAGACAGCCCAAGATCAACTTCATTATCCTTGACCCAAAATAAAGCAGGCAAACAAGACCACTGGTTAGTCTGAATTTAAAGCAGCAGTCTGTATTCAGCAGCAATAATCTAATCTACACCCCCTCTGCTTCTCACCATGGCTATAGCCTCACACTGAGCACAATCAAAAGTTTATTGTAGTGTTTAAAAGTATCATTTCATCAAAAACTAAGAATTGCTCTGAAACAGTCCCAATTTACAGAGATGCTGATGACAGATACATCCAAACTTGGAATGGACACAGTGATTCAGATAAAAATCAAAACTGATGTGAACCTTTGCCCAGGGTCAGAATAAGGCAGAATCCTTGTATTCTTGGGATTGAGATCCCATGTTTAGAAAGGGTGCAACAGTAAGGCAGAGTGGCACAAAGTTCATAGCAAACCCACCGGCTTCAAGGTTGGGATGCTTCATGTGGGGAAAGCACAAAGACTCTGAAGTAGGAGTAAGTCAATAGACCACCCTAGAAGGCATAGATGGCAAGGCCATAATTAGCTTGTGAAACTCACTGCCACCATATATCACTGAATCCAAGAGTTTAGCAGCATTCAAAAAGGGATTAGACATTTACAGGGAAAACGGAAGCATATCCAGTTACGTTAGTCAGTATAAATATATATGAGGAACATACACCCTCATGTTTCAAAGCCTAATCCAGCCCCCGGCCTGGAATAAGGAAGAAACTTCCCTAATGGACAGATTCTTAAATAATTATCTATTACAGAGATGCCTGGACCTTCATCTCAAGCATCTGATAGGAGCCACTGACAGGATTTGGCTAGCATTGGTTGGGAATTTTCTGAGCAATCTGCATTTCTCAATGGAAAAATGTTCCATTGAAATCAAAATATTTTGTGGAAATATGTAGATTTTGATTAAATTTAATTCTGAAAAAAATGACAAATCATTATTTTTGATGTTTTCAGGGTGGATTGCTTTGATTTTTTTTTAAAAAGGCTTTTTGTTATAAAAATTTCAAAATGATTACTTTTTAAATAGGAACAAAACTTTGTTATTTCATTAAATTGGAACACTTCAACTGACCCAAAATGATTTTGGAGGGTGGGGGGAAGACTGGGGAGGATTTTGTTTCCTGGAAAATTTCAGATTTTTTGTTTTCATTCCATTCTGGAATAGGAACAAATTTCAAATTTAAGGAATATCCCAGGAATGGGAAATCTGGTTCATACCCAGCCCTAATCCTAGCATAGGCAGACTAAGATTTGAGTCTGCTCTGCTAGTATTGCTGGCTTTAGGGGACTAGGCTTTCCTCTTCCCACATCCTTCTCCTTTCTTCCTCCCCATCTACCCTATTCCAGGATGTGTGGACTCAGGAGAGAAAAGAGATGGGAAGTGGTAGAGTTGGCACCCGTTGCTTTTAACCATCAGCTCGATGCTTGTTCTGCACACAGTAAAAAAAATCCAATGAGAGAAGAGACAGATTCTAACCTTGGAGCCTCCAGAAAGAAGGCTACTATGGCAAACTCTAGATATTTATCCATTTTTAATTAATATATTTTTGGGTATTTTCCAGTCTCTTAATCCATCCGTGTAAAAAAATTTCCTAAATTAAAGAGTCAGTTTGCAGCTTCATCCTCTTTTTGTCATAAAAAACGTAGTCTTTTAAAGCTCTTTTACCTGTGTCCCAAGGCCAGATACTTACAGAGGAGTGAATCAAACAGAACTTTTGATCCATCTTTAATAACTACTAGCTAATTACTATAAAGGAACTTTTTCAGATTGATCAGTCAGTTCAGATTGCTAGAATCTCTTAAATCTTTATCTAACAACTGCTTAAAAGTTATCGATAATGTTTCTCCAGTAGCAAATAAGCGGAGTCTTGAAAAATGCCTGAGGTCTCACATTCATCATGGGGCTCTGTGGAGAAACTTTTGTCCCTGGACAAGCAAGGAAACATGTTTAGGCCTTTAAGAAACATTATGACCAGACCAACAAGAAAAGTGAAAAAACCCACTTAAGATGTAACCAGCAGCAAATAAAACAAATCAAGGAGAAACAGAGTGATTATCTAAAATGGCTAATTCATCCAATTGTCGGCGTTTTCTACAATCAGCCACGTGTGAGTGGATCCACGTGTGAGTGGATCCCTTATGCCTATGGACATAGCTCCACTGACTTCAGTGGGGCTCCTCGTAGGCCCACCCACATGCATCAGGTTGGGTTCCAGATTTGGTGTAGTACCATGTAACTTACTGAGACACACAATGAATTAGGGATCTATGCAACTAGGGATCCAGGGCCAGATTTTATAAAGGTATTTAAGTGCCTAAAACCCTTTAAAAGTCTGGCCCTCAGTCACTAGCCTATAAATATCACCACAGAAACCAAACTGCATTCTACATACAGGTTAGAGACCTGACTCTGCCATCCTTCTTTGGATTCAGTGGGAGTTTTCCCTGACCAAGGACTTCAGGATGTTGCTCTTTATTACTCTTCCTTCCTGCGTTTTTGATTTCTTCTGTTCTGAAAAGTGACTGAGCTTTAGCGCTTTTGTCACCCACCAATACACAAGTGTCCTTAATTTTTCCAGATGTTAAACAAAAGGTAAAATGTAGTCACCAACAAATGAACACCAAGCTAAGATTTCATTTTCAATGATTGACTGCTGCTATATCAAACTCCAGACCTTTTGTAATCTCCTGCAACAAGGAAAATTTCTTCTCACCAGACATTGCTGGAAATGAGTGTTTTCTCAAAGATTCTTATGTTGAGTAAAGAAGAAACAATGGCAGCACAGGTCTCTGAGTTCAAATTTATTATTTCCTAAGTGTGGTAAAATAGCAAACTAGACAGGAGTGTACCAATTCGCATTATAATCTGCCAGAACATGGATATGTGCTGAAATATAAAGAAAGCACAAGAAGTATTTGAGTGTGACGCCTGCCAAAGAGAGGACAAAGAAACCTGTGTATACATTTGGAGAACATACCTAATCCATTTACAGATTATCTGTATTATATATAGTGCTTCCTTACTGGCATATGGCTCACAGAATACAGACAAAAAACCTACCATAAAAAGATGGGCAGAGGCTTCAGAAAGGGTTGTCCAGTCAAAGCTGGATTTAGTTCACTTTTATTGAAGCATTAAAGGCTTTTTTTCCAGACAGGCCTAAAAATCAAAGGCAATAATAATCTGTATGCAATTGCAGTTCTGTATTTGCATGCTCAGTTTACAGTGACTGCATGGATGTTTGTATTGAATATAGAAGAAGAGATGAGAAAAATTTGGAATTGAAATTTCATGAGAAATTGCAACACTTCAATATTTATTTTCATCCCCAATCATAATGAAAAGTTTAATTCTTTCCACAGAACAGAAATTCTGATTCAGAAATATCAAGTCATATAATTCCCATGGGGCACTACACAGTCAGAGGGAAATCTTTATTGCATTATGAGAGATTTTGTCCTCCAGGAAGCCCAGGCAATAGGAAAGAATGGGGGCCCAAACTACAATTCCCATAAAGCAATGCTGATAGGAAACTGCAGTTTAATATTTTGTTGAACTGATTTGAAATGAAACACATTGGGTCAGTTAAAGAAATGAAATATTCTGATTTGGGCAGAAGCAATCCCAAGTGAAATATTTAATTTTTACTTTCCTGACAGAAAATTAAAAAAATTACTGGCAAAATTAAAATATACCCAGGGAAAATTTTGATTTTGGGGAATCTTCATTTTCTATTGGAAAATCCACTGCTAGCTGGGTATCTAAATAGCTATTTCAACATGCAAACCCAAACACTTGTCACAAATCATGTGCCTCCTTTTTAAGAAAGTAGCCCTGAATTGAGTAAGAGTTGCAGGATCTTCATTCAAAGGTTAATTGTTTGCTAGGGGGAAATTATAGAAGTACATTAATGGTGACCAGATGCCCTGATTTTATAGGGACAGTCCAGATATTCGGGGCTTTGTCTTATATAGCTTCACCCTCCTGATTTTTCACACTTGCTATCTAGTCACCGTAAGTACATTGCACATTTTTATGCACTTGTTATTGAAAAAATATTATTCACAATGGAACAAAATTGAGAACTGACATTATTAAAAGCTATAAAAATGATTTGACCATGCTACAAATGTATAACAACATAAGCAACTGATAGTTTCTAGTAGTAAAATAGTAATTCATTCATTAAGGACCAAATCTTCAACCCAGCACACATCCCAACTACACTCAGGAGAGATTCATTGAGGTCTAGAGAGAAGGAATTTTCTGCCCCATATTGCTCTGCAGCAATTAACTGAAGACTCTGGCCTGCAATAGTTTCCATAGCAGATGTGTCTTCTCTGGAGGGTGAAGGGAGAGGGAAAAATAACCACCAGGTAAATGGCAAATTACTTTGTAATAAGTGATTCAGATGAGAAACTAATTTTCTTTAATGTTAAAAAATTATATATTGAGACATCTTTTCTAGCCTTCATATAACTGAACAGTCATTATACTGAGAAGAAAAGTCACCAGCAGCAGCGCAGTCTACACTTTGTGTGACTCTATTAAATATTCTCTGCTATACCAAACTCAACCTCAGGTTGTCAGGATGTTTAGCATACTTACTGCCAAAGAGCAGATGGCTTCAATGGCTTGAGACATGCATCTAAGGAATGTTTGGCCAACTAGATAGAAGATAACTGCCTCAGGAGCTAAGGAAGGCAATTTACTATCCTGTACCATTCTGTGATCTGTGAACAAGGCAGCCTGAGACAGGGAAAAGACAATGGCAGTGGGCAAAAGTCAGGCAGAGACCCTCATCTACAAAGGCCTTAGGAAAACATTAGCCTAAAGGTTTCAAAGTGGTAGCAGTGTTAGTCTGTATCAGCAAAAACAACGAGGAGTCCTTGTGACACCTTAGAGACTAACAAATTTATCTGGGCATAAGATGAAGTGGGTTCTTGCCCACAAAAGCTTATGCCCAAATAAATTTGTTAGTCTCTAAGGTGCCACAAGGACTCCTCGTTATTTTTGATTAAGCTAAAAGAAACAATGGAGCTGTGATAACTGGACAGCTGAAATTAGTGACTATCATCTTTTCTCTTCTTTTGTTCCAGATAAGCATTACAAAGGACAGACAGGTTCTTACAGAACTCTGCAAGCAGTAAGCAAGAGGTTCAACAACTAAGGAAGTACCCTAGAAAAACTATCTGCAGACTGCCAGTTTATACAGTTTTCATATAACAAAGTACCTGGAAGTATGCCTTAAGGGTGAAATTCTGCCCTGTGCAGAGCACCCCACAGAAGGCCACGTGCATCATGTAAGTTCCACTAAGCCCTTAATGAAGATTTTAAGTAGGTCTTAAATGATAAGGCTTTATGCAGGCTTCCTGCACGAGGTTGACATTTACCCTAAATATCACTACCTCCGTATGAAATCTGCCACCAGCTGGCCCCAGGACTGGGAAACCTTTAAAGACAACTTTCCCTATTCCTGCTGGGATCCTGCACTGAGCAAAGCTCAGTTGGAACAAGAAAATTGAGGCAAAAGAATTTTAAAATGAACTAGAGAAGCAAAAATTAAAAAATACTGTATTTAGCATTAACTACAGCTAATAATAACACATATTACTCAGGCATCAGTAAATTCAGGCAGAGAGTTCACTAGTGGAATGTTTAAGTGCCTAGCTTATATCACCATGATCAATCGATCCTTCAGCCTTATATAGATTGTGCCGATCACAACACTTTTTCTATTAATACGGGACCCTTGGGGTAAGTGGCTGTCTGTAGTGTGTGTTTGTGTTTGGGGGTTACTTGCTGTGTGCTGAGCTTGTGTTTGTCTGTCTGTTCATTTGTTTGTTTGAAGGATCATGTGCTGTGGCCAGCAGTTAGACGCTGTGAACTTCTAACCAAGGTTTGAAATCTAGAAGCCTCTGTTCATTGGCTGAGCCTTAGTCAGAGGGCGGGGCTACCAGGGAGGCCAGGGCTTTATAAAGCCATGAGCAAGCAACCAGGAAGCTTTGTGAACAGGGGACACTAACAGGGAGTTTCGATAATCAAATCTTCTTGATTTAAACAAAAACCCTTTCATTAACCCAGGTAGCTGTAGGAGAGAATGCAGGCAGAAGCCCAGCAGCAGATTGGGGGCTATCCAGTTTATTGCGCCGAGTGCAGCATGTATGGTTACCTGCCCTGTGGGCGGGTGGTGTATGTGTGCATTCGGTGCGAGGCGCTCCTGGTCCTCAGAGACCGCATACGGGCTTTGGAGGCCAGGGTGGCGGAACTGGAGGAGCTAAGGGAGGCAGAGAGGTATGTTGATGAGGCTTTCCGGGACACTGTAGATTTGTCCCACCTCTGGTCAGACAGCCCCTGCACTGTTAAGGAGGATGAAAGGCTCAGGGAAGGAGAGCAGTCAATGGGAGCAGAGGGAAACCTTTGGACCCTCCGTCCAGATGATGTTGGGGTATCCTCTCGCACTGAGGTTACCTCTCTGGGGAAGGGAACTCCAGTCACTAGGAAAAGGCAGGTGTTAGTAATTGGAGATTCGATCATTAGAAACATAGATAGCTAGGTTTGTGATGACCAGGAGAACCGTATGGTGACTTGCCTGCCTAGTGTGAAGGTTGCGGATCTCTCGAGGCATCTAGCTAGACTTATGTGTAGTGCTGGGGTGGAGCCGGTGGTCGTGGTACATGTAGGTACCAATGACATAGGGAAGGGTAGGAGAGACGTCCTGGAGGCCAAATTTAGGCTGCTAGGAAAGAGACTGAAATCCAGGACCTCTATGGTAGCATTCTCAGAAATGCTTCCAGTTCCACGCGCAGGGCCAGGTAGGCAGGCAGAGCTTCAGAGTCTCAATACGTGGATGAGACGATGGTGTAGAGAGGAGGGGTCTAGATTTATTAGGAACTAGGGAAACTTTTGGGATGGAGGAGCCTATACAGGAAGGATGGGCTCCACCTAAACCAAAGTGGATCCAAACTGCTGGCGCTTAACATTACAAAGGTTGCAGAGCAGTTTTTAAACTAAGAGATGGGGGAAAGCTGATTGCTGCAGCGGAGTACGTGGATTGGACAGAGATGTCTCTTAGAGATTCTCTAGGTTCTAGTCAGGAGGAGAGGATGGGCCAGATCAGACGAGAAACAGTCACATAAAAAAGAATCTGACACATCAGAAAAAGGCAGACAAATAAACAGTGACAAGTTTTTAAAGTGCTTGTACACAAATGCTAGAAGTCTAAATAATAAGATGGGTGAGCTAGAGTGCCTCGTGTTAAAGGAGAATATTGATATAATAGGCATCACAGAAACCTGGTGGAGTGGGGACAATCAATTTGACACAATGATTCCAGGGTACAAAATATATTGGAAGGACAGAACAGGTCGTGCAGCGGGTGTGTGTGTGTGTATGTGTGTGTGTGTGTGTGTGTGTGTGTGGAGTGGCACTATATGTGAAAGAAAATGTAGAATCAAATTAAGTAAAAATCTCGTCCCATAGACTCTCTATGGCTAGTAATTCCATGCTCTAATAAAAATATAACAGTAGGGATCTATTATCGACCACCTGACCAGGACAGTGATAGTGACAATGAAATGCTAAGGGAGATTAGAGAGGCTATCAAAATAAAAAAATCAATAATTGTGGGGGATTTCAATTATCCCCATATTGACTGGGTACATGTCACCTCAGGATGAAATGCAGAGACAAAATTTCTTGATACTTTAAATGACTGCTTCTTGGAGCAGCTGGTACAGGAACCCTCAAGGGGAGAGGCAATTCTCGATTTAGTCCTGAGTGGAGTGCAGGATCTGGTCCAAGAGGTAACTATAACAGGACCACTTGGAAATAGTGACCATATTATAATAACATTTCACACTCCTGTGGTGGGAAGAACACCTCAGCAGCCCAACACTGTGACATTTAATTTCAGAAAGTGGAACTATGCAAAAATGAGGTTAGTTAAACAGAAATTAAAAGGTACAGTGACTAGAGTGAAATCCATGCGAGCTGCATGGACACTTTTCAAAGACACCATAATAGAAACCCAACTTAAATGTATACCCCAAATTAAAAAACACAGTAAAAGAGCTAAAAAAGAGCCACCGTGGCTTAACCACCATGTAAAAGAAGCAGTGAGAGATAAAAAGGCATCTTTTAAAAAGTGGAAGTCAAATCCTAGTGAGGTAAATAGAAAGGAGCATAAACACTGCCAAATTAAGTGTAAAAATGTAATAAGAAATGCCAAAAAGGAGTTTGAAGAACAGCTAGCCAAAAACTCAAAAGGTAATAACAAAATGTTTTTAAAGTACATCAGAAGCAGGAAGCCTGCTAAACAACCAGTGGGGCCCCTGGACAATTGAGATACAAAAGGAGCGCTTAAAGACGATAAAGTCATTGCGGAGAAATTAAATGAATTCTTTGCTTCAGTCTTCACGGCTGAGGATGTTAGGGAGATTCCCAAACCTGAGCCATCGTTTGTAGGTGACAAATCTGAGGAATTGTCACAGATTGAACTGTCACTAGAGGAGGTTTTGGAATTAATTGATAAACTTAACAGTAACAAGTCACCGGGACCAGATGGCATTCACCCAAGAGTTCTGAAAGAACTCAAATGTGAAATTGTGGAACTATTAACTATGGTTTGTAACTTGTCCTTTAAGTCAGCTTCTTTACCCAATTACTGGAAGATAGCTAATGTAAAGCCAATATTTTAAAAGGGCTCTAGAGGTGATCCCAGCAATTACAGACCGGTAACTCTAACCTCAGTACCGGGCAAATTAGTTGAAACAATAGTAAAGAATAAAATTGTCAGACATGTAGAAGAACATAACTTGTTGGCCAAAAGTCAACATGGTTTCTGTAAAGGGAAATCATGCCTTACTAATCTATTAGAGTTCTTTGAAGGGGTCAACAAACATGTGGACAAGGGGAATCCAGTGGACATAGTGTACTTAGATTTCCAGAAAGCCTTTGACAAGGTCCCTCACCAAAGGCTCTTACGTAAATTAAGTTGTCATGGGATAAGAGGGAAGATCCTTTCATGGATTGAGAATTGGTTAAAAGACAGGGAACAAAGGGTAGGAATAAATCGTAAATTTTCAGAATGGAGAGAGGTAACTAGTGGTGTTCCCCAAGGGTCGGTTCTAGGACCAATCCTATTCAACTTATTCATAAATGTTCTGGAGAAAGGGGTAAACAGTGAGGTGGCAAAGTTTGCAGATGAAACTAAACTGTTCAAGATAGTTAAGACCAAAGCAGACTGTGAAGAACTTCAAAAAGATCTCACAAAACTAAGCGATTGGGCAACAAAATGGCAAATGAAATTTAATGTGGATAAATGTAAAGTAATGCACATTGGAAAAAATAACCCTAACTATACATACAATATGATGGGGGCTAATTTAGCTACAACTAATCAGGAAAGAGATCTTGCAGTCATCGTGGATAGTTCTCTGAAGACGTCCATGCAGTGTGCAGTGGCAGTCAAAAAAGCAAACAGGATGTTAGGAATCATTAAAAAAGGGATAGAGAATAAGACAGAGACTATCTTATTGCCCTTATATAAATCCATGGTACGCCCACATCTTGAATACTGCGTACAGATGTTGTCTCCTCATCTCAAAAAAGATATACTGGCACTAGAAAAGGTTCAGAGAAGGGAAACTAAAATGATTAGGGGTTTGGAACAGGTCCCATAAGAGGAGAGATTAAAGAGGCTAGGACTTTTCAGCTTGGAAAAGAGGAGACTATGGGGGGATATGATAGAGGTATATAAAATCATGAGTGATGTGGAGAAAGTGAATAAGGAAAAGTTATTTACTTGTTCCCATAATATAAGAACTAGGGGCCATCAAATGAAATTAATGGGCAGCAGGTTTAAAACAAATAAAAGGAAGTAGTTCTTCACACAGCGCACAGTCAACCTGTGGAACTCCTTGCCTGAGGAGGTTGTGAAGGCTAGGACTATAACAGGGTTTAAAAGAGAACTAGATAAATTCATGGAGATTAAGTCCATTAATGGCTATTAGCCAGGATGGGTAAGGAATGGTGTCCCTAGCCTCTATTTGTCAGAGGGTGGAGATGGATGGCAGGAGAGAGATCACTTGATCATTACCTGTTAGGTTCACTCCCTCTGGGGCACCTGGCATTGGCCACTGTCAATAGACAAGATACTGGGCTGGATGGACCTTTAGTCTGACCCAGTATGGCCGTTATGTTCTTATTTTTCTCTTATCCTGGCCTTCCTTCTCCATGTATGGCCATGCCTTTTCATAATAAAATCTTCCCATCTCTTTGGAGATCAGCCAAGTGGTCGTTTCAGTTCCCATGGATGCCACTTGATGACAGCTGTAGTCCATCGATTGTCAGTGAGCCTAGCTATATGCCTGACCTATCGCATTTTTCTGTACCTGCTTTCAGCAACGACATCCTGCACTCCACTCTGTCGTCAGAGAAGCAACAACTGTCTGTCATACAATCTTGGTCAGAGCCCATGTTTCACTTCCATATAACATTGCCGGCAGTACTGCTGAGCTGAAGAGGTTGGCGTGTGCTGCCTTGTTGATTTTTCCTTTATGCATTGCCTTCATCGACTATGTAAAAGCGTTTGACAGCGTAGAGATCAATGCAGTGTTGAAAGCTCTTGCAGAGCAGGGCATCGACACAGACTACATCAAACTACTAAAGGAAACAAACTCTGACTGCACTACGGATAGAACTCCCTTCGCATCCCAGTAAAAAAAAAAAAAAGGTGTGAAGCAAGGAGACATGGTTTCAGCAAAACTCTTCACAGCCTGCCTCGAAATGGTAATGAGGCGGATGAACTGGAAGGGTGGAATCAGTGTCAACGGAGAGCAGTTAAACCTTCTGAGATTCACAGACAATATTGTGTTGATTGCCGAAAACACTATCAAACTACAGAAAATGCTGTGAGAACTCAACACAAAAAGCAGCCAAGATGGACTGAAAATGAACCACTCTAAAATGAAATTTATGCGGTCTGATGCCTTGCCAAAAGCTCAAATAATAGTCAAAGGAGAACAAATAGAAGAAGTTGAACAATGCAGCTATTTGGGCCAAAAAATTAACATGTGCCATGATCAGGAAGGCAAACTCTCACAAAAAAAAAGAAAGCTGGTTGGTGCACATTCAATTCTGTCAAGGATGTCCTCCAAGGAAAAAAAAAAATCAACACAGCATCACACGCTAGTTTATATACTGCAGTGAAATCCTCGCCCTATTAAAATCAATGGGAGTTTTGCCATTGACTTCAGTGAGGCCAGCATTTCACCTGAGAAACAAGATCGCCCTATATTATGACCTTGCAGAAGTTACAGATGATGATCTGTAGGTTAAATAATTTCAAATGACTAAAAAATTAGAAAACTGTCCCAATATAACAAGGGTATGTTGCCCTGTTCAACCAAACTCAATGTTATATTCTGCAAAATTAAGCTGATGAATACATTTCCCCTGGCCTCCCAAAAAACCCACTAAGGGGGTGACCTGTAGCTACAAAATGTCAGTACATAAACACTAACTACTTCAGAAATAGACTAGACAGCTGAGGGAATTTTTGTGGGGGGATTCAGCTATTTCAGATGCAATCATACTATTTATTGATGAATTCCTGAGAAATCTCCAGGTTTTTTCCCTCTAAAACCACCACCATCTACTTTATTTTTCACTTGTATATTCTGTAACCAAACTGGGGACTTTCAAATAAAATTAAGTTCTCCATTCATTTTCTAGGTATCTTGTTCAATGTCAGTCTCTTATTGCTTATAACATGATGCAATATGACCTAATACTCAGGTGTAATCTATAAATAAAATGTTTTTTTAAAGTATATTGACATTTTTACTGTTGACCCCAAGACGCTAATCGTGAAGCAGCAGAGATAGTAGAAAGGAGAAATGTCAACAGGATTTGAGGTATTAAGAGGGTTAGAAGTTAGATTTCTGCCCTGTGTATTTTAGTGACTGATGAAAATGACCCAGAAAAGAGGTGTAATTCAAATAGTTTCCAAGATCTCATTTGCAGGCTGCTTACAGGTGAAAGCACAAGTCTTAAATAAGATTTACACTTCATAGAGCAGGAGAGAAGGGATTCAGTTTGTCTGTGATCTCTATTTGGTAAGTAACCACACTTTGGCTCTGCGTCTGGCTTGCCAGCCAGTTAATTTGAGTAGAATCTATGTGATGATTTGAATGCCATGCAGAAACTCACATATTGCTGCAGTGAACAAGCCAGTCAGCATCAGGGCCGGCTCTGGCTTTTTTGCCGCCCCAGGCAAAAAAGCCTCCCGCAGCCCCCCCCTCCCCCCCCCGCAGGGGAGGGCGGCGAGCCCCGCTGGGGAGAGCGGAGCCCCGGCAGCCAGAGCGCCGGGGGGAGGGTGGCGAGCCCCGCCGGGGCTCCGCTCTCCCCGGCGGCCAGAGGCTGCGCCGGGGGGAGGACGGAGAGCCCGGCCGGGGCTCCGCTCTCCCCGGCGGCCAGAGGCTGTGCCGGGGGGAGGGCGGAGAGCCTGGCCTGGGCTCCACTCTCCCCGATGGCCAGAGGCAGCGCTGGCGGGAGGGCGGCGAGCCCAGTCGCGGCCCCGCTCTCGGGCCGGAGCGCCGCGCCGCCCCCCTCCAGGTGCCGCCCCAGCTTGGTGGGCTGGTGCCTGGAGCCGGCCCTGGTCAGCATGCCAGGAGTTAAAGCAACAGCCAGATGAAGTAAAGTGAGTCAGGCAACAGGTTTCTCGGGGTGACAATGCCAGACCACTTGTATAAACTAGCTACACAGGAAACTGGTTAGTCAGACACAAAGTCCAATTGTTTCTGTTGCCTGCCTGTTCCCCCACACATATCCCAAGCCCTTTATTTTGGTAGAAATGAATCACTTTTTTATAATAAATATATATATTTTGTCATCAGAGGCAAAATACTGTCCATTTGCTTTATCCATGCTGTGTTCTCTTTCTTCCATGCCATTTATCCTGGACTGTGCAGTCTCAGACAGACAGACTAAGGAGTCAATACAGCCTAAGTGGGGTCACATCCAGGAAGCCTTTGGGGAAAGAGGTCATTCATGCTTAAAAGGATTTCAGATAGGGAGCCAGAGAGGGACTTGAACAGCTTTCTTTGCCTTGAGGACTGCAGAACTGAGGGCCAGCTCTGTATCTGAATGGTCAAAGGACAGTGGTTCATATCCTGGGTATGAATCACTAAATATTACTACAAACTACAGGATATGCCAGCTGGATAAATTCTCTGATCATTTTAAAGCAATTAAGGCCTTTTTTTTCCCCTTCAAAAATGTCCATTAATTCTAGGTGCCTCCCTTTCTAGGTGCCCTGCCGGAGACTCTTAGAACCTCATTTAGAGAGGTGCTGGTGCAGCTCCCATTGAAATGAAATAGAATTTTGGGCGCTCAACCTCAGGCCAGAGATGTCTCAAACTGGATACCCAAAAAAGCGAGGCTCCCAAGTTGGTGGGCACTTTTGAAAATGTAGGCTGCAATTACTCATTTGAAGGCACGTATTTATATTAGTGTGAATATATTTGTATTTCCATATAATTTGCTGGTGGTATGTATTTGAACAGCATACAGCCAATGAGCATGCAAACAAAATCAACAACACATACTAAGACATTCAACTACTGTGGTGATAGACAGACACACAGAGACATGAATAGTCTTTTTGTGGTTGTGCTTAGATTTATCATTTAAACTGCCAGTGTGGTTTTTTTTTTCTTTGTCTTTATGTTTCCACCCCTTCGGATGAGGGCCTCAACTCCATTCAGGCAAACTGCAGAACAGTAAACCTGTTAAATCTGACAAAGGAAGTTCTACTAAAAGAGATGTGTTTTGCTATTTTTTTCTTAATAAAGGGAGATCAACTAAGCAGCATGGGTAAGGTGATTCTGCCAAGTACCAGCTATCTAGGCATGTAGGACAAAATCAGTTGGATAATGTCAAATTTATAGACCTGATCTTGAGAGGTGACTTCAGTGAGAAATATAGGTGCTCAGCTCCTCACAGGTTCAAATCCTTTAACTCCATTCAAATGATGTTTTGAATCTGTCACTGTGTAGTTTAAATTGGCTTTGGTTCAGTGCATTAGAATTTCCAGGTAAATATAAAGGAATACCCTGTTAGGAAAGTTAACTGTATAGCTTTATCTACGAGAGAGACATGTCTTATGCATTGGTGGGATGTTCATTACAGCTCCTTTGGATGGAATATTTTTCCTGGATGGAGACCTGTACTCACATCTTTCATGCCTACCCATCAGTTTGGTAGGATATTATTCCTGGCTGGAGACAGAGTTCAATGCTTCTGTCTCATAAAATGCTGGATTATGTGATGCTCTCTGGCTAAACTGGTATATATTATTCCCCAGGCAGAGAAGTTAGTGCTTATGCATGGCATGAAGTGGAACATCTGGTACCTTTCTTACAGAATGGGATATTATTCTTGGATCAAGAGGTGTGCCAGTTGGTGAAGTCAACATTATTATAAGCATGTATTCAGCATACTTGCTGCTAGTTATTCCAGAAAGTAGTTATGGAAATATTGGAAGTCTGGTTAAGAGAAAGGCTATGGGACCTCACCAGCCTTAAAAATGTGTCCTCAAATGCTTTAGAGAGAGAGGGGAAAAACAAAACATCATTAGTATTAAAACACTACTGCTTCTTTGCGGGAGCTGTTGTACAGGCAGATAGAAAAGGATTTGGGAGAATGCTAATGTAAAGAGTCCAGTTTGAGTAGCAGCCAATACAAAAGTGAAGCCTGGAAATGATATAAACACAAAAATTAACTCCACTACCCTCAAAAGTAAGTGTAGAAATACAGTAATTTTAGTAATCTGTACTTTTCTAATCTGCACAAAAGGCTTTCTGTCTCTCCCCACTTCTCAGCAAAGGCTTAATAGCAATGGCTGCAAGGGGGCATCACTAAGATTTGTTAAAAAAAAAACAAAAAACACACACACACAAAATTACTCCAGAATGTTTACTAGTACTTTATGAAGTATCATAATAAATTATTAAAACAGGACTAAAATGTCAAAAAAATGAACAAAGTACATTTTGTGATGCATTATCCCATTTCTTATCTCTTGTATTCACTTACTCGATAATTTGTAAAATTCACTCCTTTGCAAAGGGTGTCCCCTGTCATTATTGCACATGTGAGGTTCTACTAGGGTGGCTAGATAGAAAGTGTGAAAAATTAGGACACTTTTTCAGGGGTGGGAGGGTGTATAATTGTGTATATAAAACAAAGCCCCTAATATCAGGATGTCTGATCACTTTATGGTCTACTGTACTGTATTTGTATGGTATTCTTATAGGTTTGGACTTTATTTGATACTCTATTAAAAGTTTTGATATTGATGGATATAAAGAACCCCAGAGGCAACAAAAAGTATACAGTACAAATGGAAATATTGACCTGTTCAGGTAAATGATGCCACAATGTAAGCAAGATACAACTTCCATTAACTTAAGTGGGAGCTGTGCTTGCTTACATCATGGCTGAATTTGGTACATTGTGCTTTCTCCTTTTACAGAGATTGGTCAGTAGTAATGCGTTATAAATCCCCTATGTCATCTCATTCACTTCACTGTAATTATACCAGCAATGAACTTTGTCCAGATGCTTAATAACTATTGTTTTGAGAGAAATAGTTTATCAGTAACCAACGAATTCATTTCACTTTTGGGCCTCCGCAGTCACTGTGTCAGAATGATTTTCAGTAAGGAAGGGATTTAAATTGAGTCTCTCTCTCTTTCATGGATCAAATAGCAAGTAAAAAAATCTATTGTGCCACTAGACCACCAATACTATAAATTGATTTGAAAGTAGATGTATTCTTCTCACGCACGTCTGGGCAGATGTCCAGAGACAGCAATAAAATAAGCAATTATCATTTTTGTAGCAGTTTTCTCTTACAGTAGAGGTTTCTTTTTCAATTTCAAATTTTAACTTTTTCTTTTTTGGAGTATGCAGCTTGTACTTGGAAGCTTACTAGTCCTCAGATGGAAGAAATATATTGTCCTGGAAAAGTTTGCTACAGTATATTCTTAGCAAAAGCATTATGCAACAGAAAAAAATTATCAAACACAGACACCTCCAAGGTACAGTTTCAATAAGGTGATGCTTTAGGACCATATTCTGCTCTCAGATTCCACTGGCATAAATCCAGAGTAACTGTTCATGTATTTTCACTGGTGGAACTAAGCACAGAATTTGCCTTTGGACTATATGCCTATAGCTGATGGTTCACGTAGAGACATTAGTGGTAAAGATTTTTTTTTAAGTGACTAGTGATTTTGGATGCCTTGATTGCTGGGCTTAAAAGGGGCCTGATTTTCAGAGCTGACCATCCACCCTATGACAATCAGGCCCTGTTACAGTGTCATGGAGGATAGGACCATCAATGGTTATTAGCCAAGATGGTGAGAGAGACAGCCCCGTACTCTGGGTGTCCCTAAACCTCTAACTGCCAAAAGCTGGGACTAGATGAAGATGACAGTAAATTTCTCTGTTCTATCACTCCCTCTGAAGCATCTGGCAAGAATCAAAATAGGGCAAAACATCCCAAGAGTTATCAGGGAGTAAGGAGCTGAACCTCACCTCAGCAGAATCATCCCTGTCTTCTTCCAGCCCTGCAGAAGGGCCTCTGCCTGAACTCCATGGGTTTAGTGCTCAAAAGGTTAGGAAGAGAGAGGAGTCACCAGGAGGTGAGAGAGCTGGGAACCAGGGCTATGGGATCATCCCCCAACAAATCTATGTGGAAGATACCTGTGGGGAACAAGTGCTCATTGTGTCAGCATTCATTCATATAGGTTGTCCTTCTGGACAGTCAGACCATCTCAGGTGGAGGACCTAGAGAGAAGGTACTTCCCATCAGGGCCGGCTCTGGCTTTTTGGCCGCCCCAAGCAAAAAAAAAAAAAAAGGGCGGGCGGGCCGGGAAGGCGAAAAAAAACCCAGCGGGGGGGGGGGGGGGGGGGGGGCGGGGGGACCGGCGGGGAGGGGAGAAGGGGAGGGAGTGGGCGGGAGAGAGAGAGAAGGGGGTGGCCAGGGCTATAGCAGGGGCGCTGCCACGCAGCCCCTCCCACTGCGCCGCCTCCTGCTGCCTGCTGCGAGGGCCCCGCTCCGGTCGGCGGGGAGGGAAGGAAGAGGACTGCCCTGCAGGGCGCTCTGGTTCTCCGCGCTGCCACCCCCTACAGGGCGGCCGGAGCGGAACAAAAAAACAAAACAAAACACAAAAAAAAGCGGCCGTGCCGCCGTAGGATTGGGCGGAATGCCGCCTCCAGCAATCTGCCGCCCCAAGCACCAGGTTGCTCAGCTGGTGCCTGGAGCCGGCCCTGCTTCCCATGTAGGCCAAAAGAATACCATGGGGATTCTAAGCTTCTGCGTGTGTACCTCATCCCTCTTTAGATGACCTGGATATTGGGACATTTGTGGGTTAGGAAGGCCACAACCCCTGGCTACTCCACCATTTCCAGAAATGCCCTCCACCTCCACCCTGTTGCCTGCTATGAGGCTGCAGAGTTTTCACCCTAACACTGGCCATAACCTAGGTCAGCAGTTCTCAAACTTTAGCAACCCGAGGTCCCCCATTTTAATTTAAATTTTTTGGGGGACCCCCAAGCAATCCGCTCAGCCCCAGGCCCTGCCCCCACTACACCCTTTCCCCAAGGCCTCACCCCCACCTATCTTGTTCCCCTCCCCCTCCCCTGAGCATGCCCAGTCCCCACTCCTCCCCCTCCCTCCCAGCTCCTCCTGCACACCACTGAACAGCTGTTCCCTGGCATGCGGGAGGCACTGGGAGGGAGAGGAGTTGATCACTGGGGTCCACAGACCCCCTAGAGTACCTTCATGAACCCCCAGGAGTCCGCAGACCCCAGTTTGAGAAACACTGTCCTAGTTTTTTTCTGTCAGAAGGGAATGATGTGGGCCTTAGTCAGGTTGATGCACTTGGCCTGTCCTACAAACTAAATGGATTCAAGTAGGGAAAGTAAAGTGATATGTTATGATTTTGAAGTATGTGGTGCTTGCTTGTCTCTAGGTGAACTATGAAACTGTACCAAGAAAAGAATAAAAAAGTTGGGTCTATTGGTGAGTCTCTTCACCATGTGAATGGGAGAAAGAGAAAAGGTATTTTTATTTTCATTAAAATTCAGTAAGCATCAAAGTTGCAAAATAGAACATCTTTCTTCATGGCTGCAAGCAAATAGAAACTGATGATTTTTTAGCATCCTGCAGTGTGTAGCAAAAAGCTAGTTATGGTAACACATTTTCCTAACAGACACAAGCACAAGTATACATAAAGACAGCTAATGTGATTGTAAGTAGGATCACTTTTGAAACAGCATCACTTAAAGGAAGACAATCAACATTTAAATGCAAATTTACAGGGAAGGAGACATTTTCAGTGTCTCATGCAGTGAGTTCTGAGCATAGTTTGATTATGAGATTTGTGTCTGAATCTCTAGTTTGGAATATCTATCCCAGTTACAGATCTCATAACCAAATGTTTCTAAATAAATACAAACATGTGATTACTAAAAATGCTTGGGGTAGGGGAGCAAATCCTGCTTGGATTACTTGGCTGAATTTTGCTCTCATTTGCCCTTGTGCAAACTGGAGTAATTCCATTTATGTCACCTGGGTCTATTAAGGTACTTATTGAACATCTGACTTTTATTCTAACATAAAATATTTAGGAACCCCTTAGTTTGTCATTAAGACCATTTTTCCTTTAAGGGGCAAATCCTGTGACCATGTTGTGTGAGTAAAGTGAGCAAGGTTTGGCCCCAGTCTCTTATTCTGATGTTGACAATTGCTAATAGTTTTGTGGATACAAACTATCATGGCTACCTCTCCGATTCTTGCTAATAGTTGATGCATTAAAATACATAATGCCAATATCCAGTTGCACAATGCAGTACACGGAGGAAGCATTCCATCCTGACTGTATGTCTTATTCATTATATCATTTGAGGCAGAGGGTCTCATTCAGATCTCACTAATATTGGTTTTACACCATTGTAAGTGCATTGACTTCAGGGACCCTACACCTTATTTACATCAGTGTGAGATAAGAATCAAGCACAGAAGGATGGATTCTGCTCACAATTACACTGGTGTAAATCCCGAGTAACTACACTGTACTGAATGCCATGACTCTGTATTTATACTGGTGTAAATTAGAACAGAAGTTAGCCCACGGGGTCCTGATTTCTCTCTCACTTATACCAATGCAATTCATAAGTAACTCAATGGAGTTGAACCATTGTGCATCTAATGTAAGTGAGAGAGAATTGGGCCCATTATCTGTATAGTAATGGACCAGTTGAGAAATGGAGAAAGGAAGGTCCTAGGATAATATCTCATTTACATGTGTACTTTCCTTAATATAATATTTTAAAGATCTTGACTTAAACACTAGCTACTGCTCTTTTTCTGCACTTCAGTGTATTTTGCTGATACCTGTGAACTTGGATTCTAACTTAAACTGAGATTAGGCACTGGCCAGAACCTTATCAGGGCATCAGTCTTCCTGATTGTATTCTGTGAAGAAGAAGATGTGCTCTCCTAAAATATAAAGGTCCTCCACCCTGTACCTTCACAAGGGTATTGACTTTTTCTCTTACTAGTGGATGAGGAAAATGAATGTGTTGTTCAGGATGCCATAACCATTTACAGATAAGCGATGGTTGATTAGAGCAAACTGCAGGAATGCAATGATAAAAACAGATAATTGAAAGGGAGGCATTTACATTTTTTTTTTTTTGTGAAAAAAATATCTGGGGTTAAAAGGACTGGTTATTATTTAGTGTCTGCACAGCAATGGTTTGCGGTACCTGCAGAGACTTTGTCTTCTCTTTTCAAAACCTTTACTGAAAGCAACCAACATACATGTATTTCTTGAATATGACAAAATTCCTCTCTAGTAAATAATGCTCTTGTTTTGTTTTTATAGATTACATCTAATTTTAAGGGATCTGTAAATATTTTCTTAAGTAAGGGACAGGCTGTCTCATAGTATGCAAATAATATACTTGCTTGCTTTAAAAATGTGGGATTGACTTTGAACTGACCCTGTACTTTATCCCTCAGTGGAGATCTATGAAGGGATATTTATAATACCTATGGACATCTCACATTATACCAGTGGGAATTTTCTTCATCAGTAGATGAATAGCAGAAACATGGGCAGACTAAAACATGGCAGATATATGCAAAAGACCGATCGGATATGATTTATTTAGCAGTGTATTACTTAGTATAGCTCTCTGGTCTCTCTTGGGTACCTGAAATGGCATTGTTTCCTGTAACAGTAAAATATAAAACTGGAAAAAAACAACACACAATAAAATACCACTTGAATAAAAGGAATTTAAATCACAAATGTTATTTCCTGGTTCCTAATACAGTATAGCTTCCAGGAAACCTTCAACAATTTCTGCTGCTGTCAATTCCCATATGAAGGAAAGTAACAAGATGATTATTCTTATTCATTGTTATTAATGTAGAGCACCCACAAGTGTGTTTGGCACTTCACAGAAGGAAAAATCAGGACTCTGCCTCGGAGAAGTTACAGGCCACATGACGGACAATTAACAACATCACACACACACACACACACACACACACACACGAAACAAAAAGAGGGACCTGGGTTAGTATAGAACTACACAGATACTCAATTAGGCAGGGCTGTCCTTGGCATTTTCTGTTAAGTCGGTGAAAAATTCCCCTCTCCTCACTCTGGCAAAAAAATTAAATACCGACTCCTGGCCCCCATAAGAGCCGGTGCCAGATCCTCCACTGGTGTAAAGCTTCATAGCTACACTGAAGTCAATGATAAAGGGATTAGAAAACATGTCTTATGGTGATAAACACAAGGAGCTCAATCTATTTAGCTTAACAAAGCGAAGGATAAGGGGGTACTTGATTACAGTCTGTAAGTACCTACATAGGGAACAAATAATTGGCTCGTCAATCTAGCAGAGAAAGGTATAATACGATCCAATGGCTAGAAGTTGAATCTAGACAAATTCAGACTGGAAATATAGGTGTAATTTTTTACACTGAGGCTTGGTCTACACTGGGGCGGGGGATCAATATAGGAAACGCAACTTCAGCTACGAGAATAGCGTAGCTGAAGTCGACGTTTCCTATATCGAACTAAAAATACCTACTTCGGGTCCACGCGGCGCAGGCAGGCTCCCCCGTCGACAGCGCTTCCTCCTCTCGGCGAGCAGGAGTTCCGCAGTCGACGGGGGAGCGCTTCTGGGATCGATCTATTGCGTCCAGATGAGACGCGATAAATCGATCCCAGAAGATCGATCTCTACCCGCCGAATTAGGCGGGTAGCGTGGACCAGCCCTGAGAGTAATTAATCATTGGAACAATTTACGAAGGATTGTGGTGGACTCTCCATCACTAATTTTTAAATCAAGAATGGATATTTTTCTAAAAGCTCTGCTCTAGGAATCATTGTGGGGAAATTCCATGGCCTGTGTTATTCAGGAGGTCAGGCTAGATGATCACAGGGGGCCCTTCTGGCCTTGGAATCTATAAATTTGCAGCAGCTGAGGTCCTGGCTCCCTGACTTTTGTCTGCCAGGACCACAATCCACTGTGCATTAATGTGAATGAACTGCACAATCCCCATTTTTATAATTAAATAGGGTAACTGCATTTTCCCTGAAGAATGGGAATGTCCCTGTTCTCAGAGCCTGCCTCTCTTGGTTTACCGAAAATAGCTTTTTCTAACAAAAACACAGAAGAGTGAGCACCTGAAGGAGCTGCCAGCCAGTTGAGCTGGTGAGGTAGGGAAGTATTCTTTAGAGCTAGTCAAAATTTTTCATAGAGACAATTTTCTGTTGGAAAATGCTGCTTTGACAAGCATTGGTGTTTTAATGAAATTGTATTAATTTTTACAAAATTTTGTTTAGAAAAAAATTATAATGAAGTTTTCAAAATGTTGAAATGTCCCATTTTGACATTTTCAGAATGGAAAATTTTGAGGTTTTTTTGTTTCTAAACAAGTTTTCATTTAGATATTTACTTTATTTTATGTTAAAGAAATAAAAATGATTGAAGTCAAAATGAAACACTTTAAATTTGTTGAAACAAAACATTTCAAATGATCTCAAACAATTTTGTTTCATGAAAATTTTGAAGATTTAGCTTTTTATCTCATTTCGAATGAAAACATTCAAAATTGCAAAATTTTTCACAGGTTGAAAAATCCATTTCCTGACCAGCTCTAGTATTATCTCCTTGCTACACATGTGGGAATACAAGTACGAAGCTGTTAAGCACAACATTTTTAACATTGGTTAAGCAACTATGTCTGTACTTTTGCATTTAGGTTCCTAATTTTAGGCACCCAAGTTTGAAAATTTTGTCCTCTGTGACTTGACAAAGCACAAAAAATTTACTAGTGGTAGAACTGGACTAGTTCCTTGCTTGACAATAATGTGGTATACAAAAGTACATTTGTATACACAGAGGAAAGAGCTAAAGAAGGGAAAAGGCTTAAGGAGAGTGAGAGAGAAAGGATGAGAGCAGAGACAAGGGACGTTAATAGTCAGGAGGGGATAGGGCCAAGGTAGCAGGTGGAAAAGACAGAAGTGGACAGTAGGCCAAAAATTTCACTCATGCTGGTCTGAATCCAGAGCAACTAAAGTAACCTCAATGAACTGTAACTGAGACCAGAGTCTGGTCTTCTAACACTAATATACAAGCATATGGCTTCATGTGGTTATAATTATCTATCTTTTTGAGGGCATTGTCTAATTATTATCCAGTGTTTATCAGCTCCATAAATGCTAGGGAAACCCATACATTAAAATACTTGTCATTCCATTTGTTCCCCTCTCCCATTGTCATACAGGTTACACCATTTGTTTTAGTTTTTAATGCCAAAGTCAAATCAGTGATTTTGAACCTTAAATATTCTGTTTATCCAGAGACAAAATACAATACGGGCAGTGGCAATGCAAGCTTCCCTACACACAGCCTTGCCCATGTGTCTCCACCTTCTCCTGCAGGGGTACTTTGGCTCTTATATTCATCAGACCTGGGTCTGTTGAGGCTGCCAATAATAGTGCCATTGGTGATTATGCTTTTTGCTGTGTGTACATTATACACCAATCCACCAGAACTGGACTGAAAAAGCTGACTCATTTCTCATACAATGTCTGGTTACTACCCACTTGTTTAGGATTTGAATCAGTGACCTTGCAGATGAAAAGGTTCATATGCTCTTTTACCAACGCAATCCCTGGAAAAGCTTAGTAAAGTTATCCTCATCTGTTGTACTCTTTATACAAACTTAATATAAAGGAACCATATAGGCAAAATGGGGGCCAAATAACCATGTTTACTGAATATACACAACATGCAAGGCTAGCTACGTACAAACACTGCTGTATTGTTCTGTCACTTTCGAGACATGAAACATGGTAGGCAAAACTAGAGGGCCCACAAATTATTTAAAGAGACATTATCCTATTCCTGTACATAGGCTTGGCAGAATTAGATTTTTATTTTCTTTATAATTTTGACAGATATCAATGTTTATTTAAGCATTTTTATCAAATTTCCAGTTGTACAAAATTATTTTTAAGTATTTTTTTCAATTTTTATGGATTTAAATTTTCACAGTTGTGGGAAATTATGGGTTATCAGATAATTATTCAATGACAACAGACATTGAGATTCAAAAAGTTAAAGCTCAAACTTTTTATAAACAAAAATTATCAACATCACTTGTCAAATTATACAAAGTAAATATCCTTAAATCAAACTCTAATAGGTTCTTAGGTAGCATTTTTCTTACTTTGTCTATCTGCCAATGTCGATCACCACCTATGGAAGTATTTTTTCATCAGTTTGTGTGTGTGTCCGGTTAAATCAACTGAATCCTTCCAAGCCTACCTATACACTACATCATCCCTCAAGGACTTGTCTCTGTTAGAAATTTTCCTTTATTTAAACATGACTTAACGACTGAGTTAGCCAACATGATGCTGAACACAGCTTTGCAGTCATACAGACAAGAACAAGCCATGTTCACCATCATGTCATGATTAAACCATAACTAGCTCACACTGTGCTGAGCACTCCTTGTGTCTGGCTACATCAATCGCAAAGTCCTGGTCAGCATGGTTAAAAATCATATTTTAAATACACAATATAATTTCCTAATATAGCAATGGCCTAAGGGATTCTTATACATTGTTACCTTACTCACAGCCTCAGTGATTTTTCTTTTTGGTCAAAGTAATTGAAATGGTAAAAAGAGGCAATAAGAGATTTTATTTTCTAAAAGAGAAGGCTGAAATGACCTGTCTGTTGATTATTTTAAAAGGTGTCATTTGGAATTCAGTTTTCGTTATCCAGGTATGTTTTTAAATAGTAGTTTTCCTAAATTTAACCAAATCATGAGAGGGGTAAAATGACTGAAACCAACCCTGAAGCTATAATATAATACTGGAAGGAATACTGCTGATTTCAACACCCTAAAATGCATGCTGCATTAAATGGAGTTTCCAAAACTAAAAAGGATTATGTGAAATGCCGAAGTTCTTTGAGACATGTAGCAATATGAACATAGCCTGTTTTCAGTAGTAGGTAAAAGATCAAAATGTAATCAAATACATTTGTTTCAATGCTCTTCTGTAGGTTTGATTTTTTTAATCTAGATTTTTCAAGGTCTCAGACCCATTCATGCTTGGACAAGTTTCCTTTTAAAGTTTGTAAGCCATTCAGAAATATTGATATTGAACCAAAGTTTGATAAGTCTAATTCTTCCACCTGATTAAAAAAAAAAACAAACAAAAAAAAACTTTTATTGTGAAATGGTACTGGCCTTAATAGAAGGAAATTACCGTATCAGCCATGCAGTCCTTATGCACCCTGAAAATGGAGAGGGCAGTTGCTGGGGCTACCTCAGTAGGAGAAGAGCTTAAAGAGTGTGTAGCCTTTACAGTTTTGCAGTGGGCATGAGGTCCCTGTTTTAATATTTGCAGAAGATATGTATGACCTCGGGTTGGCCCAACATCGTCATCATGAAATCATGGACTGTAAGACTCTGGAGGAGAATCAGGAACTGAAGCCATCTGCTCTTGAGCTGCTGGCAAGGGATAATAAGTAGAGAAAAACAGCAATATTTTGTTTTTATGTTGGTTGTAAAATCTTAACTTCCATGTAAACTGTTGTCTTCAAAGATCATAGTTTTTAACCAAAAAGAGTACATTTGGAAAAAAACTGGGCAAGGAATAGATCACACGTAAGAAAACATATCACTTGTTAGTGCATTTGGCTAAACATCTCTCTTGGGCAACATTTAGAAAATGATCCCCTTAGCATTTATTACTGATAACAAATACTGTGGAACTGTTGTGGGTTTGATAAACTTCTCTTACTGTAATCTTTCTAATAAACTCCCATATGCCTCTTGGATTCATTGCACTGTAGGAGACATTCCACTGAAATGAACAGCAAAAGCAGTATGGGATTATTACTTCATTGATAATTGCCATGCAGCATGATCATGCTACAAAGAACCATTTTCCTCTGATGTTAAAAGTCTGCCTTCAGCCTATAAAAGCCAGGAAAAGCAGGGCTTTGGAGCAAAAATTTGTCTTTAAATTTACCATCAAAATCTGGGGTTTCCAAACAGTGCAGTAGGACTGATATATCATCCACTGTCTAGACGCAAGATGAATTAAATTTATTTTCTTCAGCATTTTTTTAAAAAGAAAATTAAAACAAAATCAAGAGAATGTACAAAAGCTAAGATGGACCAAACCAGTCCAGTATACAGTAGCACACATGCAAATTTAGGGTACCTCTACAGCACAAGTGAGGGTGTGATTGTAGCACAGCTAGGCATACCTGTGCTAACTTTAATCTAGCTAGCAAAGGTAACAGCAGTAGTAAAGACATAGGTTGCATCTACACTGCACTCTTCTTTTGGCAGTATGTAGTGTACATACATGCACAGCACTCTTGCATGGGTAAAAACAGCAGTGTAGATGACGAGGCACAGCTTAGGAGAGTAAAGACACACATGAAGGGTTTGGGTACATACCCTACATGGCTCTCTACTTGCCCAAGCTCTGCCTCCCCGTCTACACTGCTATTTTTAGCATCCTCCTGTCTCTCAGCTGCTGGAGCCTTTCCCCACCCCAGGAAAAGACTCCAGCACTTAGAGGCAGTGGGGGAATACTCCGACAGCTGCCCCTTATGCTCCAGCAGCCCCAGTATGGCTGTGCTACAATCACACCTTCAATTGCAGTGTAGACATAGCTACAGACACTCTCTCAAAATAGTTCATTTGCCTGGAAGATGTCATTTGTTTTACAGAACCCCAAAGTGTGTAATTTGTTTCAGGTACAGAATTAGTTAATAGATTTCTGCCCTAAAGTTCTTGCAATGTAAGTAGGAAAGACTCAGAAATAGCCTTAGAAATATGTGAAATTCATATATTTTTGTTTTTGATAAGACTTAAAACAAACAAATTATAAGCAAAAACCAAAGGGACTTGCATTAATTCAATTTTTAAAAATAACTAAAAAGAGTTTCTGCTCTCTGAGATATGATTTGCTAGGTTCTAACCCAGAGCCAATTTTTACTGACACCTCCCTCAAAGTCTGAATTTATAATTTAAATTATTGGTGGTATACTGAACAGGCTGATAGAGCTTTAGCCATAACAGTACTAGCAAATGCTATGCTAATTTATGCTCAGATACTGATTCTAATTAAGTAATAGTAGAGGTTCCCTTTGAATTTATGAGGCTATAATCAGCTCCCTCGTGTTCAATAAGTGCCACAACTACACTCTGTGGTGCTAATTTCACACTACAGTGGGAGCTGGTGATTGTTGCCAAGTATAATCATAAATCACAGGCAGTTTGGATTATTACTGTAGTGTACAGTGCACCAAGAAATGAATTAGTTCATAATCACTTTTTAAAGTCATTACCATACATTTGAAAATTGTAACTCTTCTGTCTCTGATAAAGCATAGCGTATCTGCTATTCTTTGCCCACAAATGATCTACAGGTGCAGTAAATACCTGTATCTGTTACAAATAATACACAAGCTTCCCTGTCACAGATTTTTGTTTGTCTCTAGGATCGTTAGGTAGTTGAAGCCCAGTGTTCTCTTTGATCAACGCCAAATGGGAAGTTCCTGTTCCCAGGCAGAAAGTCTAAAGCTGAGTCAGTTCAGTCTGGGATTTCGCAATATGAAGAGGCTATTCGGAATTGAGAAAGATGTTTGTACTCTGCTGACTTTGGATTCCAAGCAGAATATTCTCTGTGTGGTTTAATGCTGAAGTCATAATAATAAAAGTGTCTGAGAGAGAAAGATGATAATTGGATGACGCAGCTCAAATGAGCCTGGAAACTTTTGTCCTATCTTGGAAGGCTTAATCTTGCTATTGGAGAAAAAATGAAAACACTTCACCAGATTCTCTTCTTAGTCATATTAGAACAACCTCATTGACTTCAGTGGGGGTGCATCAGCAGAACTAAAAGGAGAATTTGGTCAGTACACACTATATTTTTCCTTGCATTGTATGTTAGAAGGTTTCCACCCGCCCCCTACTTTGCCTTTTTTCTTATAATTAGGTGAAAGAGAAGCTGAGATCTGGCAGGCAACCAGGTGATATTGTTGACTATTATTTTGAGGTCACCTCTATTACTTCAGTGCAGTTTCTGACTGTTCTTTAACCCCAAAAATTTACCCAGCACATTTGTGGCTTTTGGGAAGGACCTGTCATTCACTGCATATTTCATGAGGCCACCATTTTTAGAGGCCCAGCAACGAGCACAAACTACGGACCAAGGATATTAACAGCCAAATCCTGCACCCATGAAAGTCAATGGATATTTTTCAGTTATTTCAATGGAATCAGAATTATACTGTGTGCGCCTTCCTAAATCTCTCTCTGTGGGACATACATGAGACACTGCTGTAATTGTGTAACCCACTGGTCAGAGTCTATTGCATGCCCCCTTCTGTGCTTGATCCACCTAGAGGATGTGGGTCTATTACTCTTATAGCCATTTTGGGTTACATTCAGAAATTATGTACACTGTGGTGTAAGTTTTTCAGCTGTAAACTGGTTAGAAAATAGGTGTAACTGGTAAAATAGTGTAACTAGCACCAATATGACAATCAGTGGGTATTTAAAAAGGTACATGAGGAACACGTTATGGGGGAAAGAGGAGTGTAGCCAGAAAGGCAACTAAGAGGTTTGTAATATAAAGCTGTCCACATAACCATAATAGAGTTATGTGCAATGTGTGTTATTGATTGCAATAGACAGGTTTATCCTAGAGCAAAGATGAACTCCGCAAAGCAAGCGAGAAATTAATTTGTGTATTCACTTAGTCATGTCATATTGGACTTCTGCCTTGTGTCTAAACCAGGTAGTGTGAATTTAATTAATTTGCATTTATCTTATTTAGTCCAAAGAGTGAAATCTATCAACAACTTACCTGGGGAGGAAAAAAAATGACATATAGCAATATGAACAGAGCCAGTTTTCAGTAGTTGGTAAAAGATCAGAATGTATAGGATTTAAAGCAGGATAAGGCCCACCTTGCTTATGCTGAGGAGCCTGTTCTGGTACAAAGGAAAAGAGGGACACAAAGAACTGCTTAGTGATTCTGATGAGAAAAGGTGGGTGAGGTAATGTCTCTTTCACCAACAGAAGTTGTCCGATAAAAGATAAGTTTTTGAGTCTACACAAAGCTCTTCTTCAGGTGATTCTAATGTTATTTAGAAAGGCCACTGACTGCCCACACATCCATGGTACTGCAAGAAGAGCTGCTCTGTGATATGATTATTATGGGTCTTCCCACTGAAGGAACAGAATCACAATACTGGAAAGTATACAAGGAAGAGAGGCTATAGTGGTGGTAAATGGACACCATTTTCCTTCCACTGAGGTCCCACAAGCATCCAGTGCAGCCCCCAAAATGGGTGGCACTAGCTAAATAGGGGTGTGTGCTTTGGGCAGCTGTGGAAGCATTGAATCAGTGCATCCCAGCTGCAGCCTCTGCCAGCAGGACTCTTACTGGAGGTCCCAGCAGAACTTAAAGTTGGCTGCCTCTACCTAATCCCTTCAAGCAGCAAAAACACAACTTTTCCTCCACCAGTTGTGAATCACCCTGGACCACATCTTCCTTTGATGGTGCAGAGAGGTGCCATTTTCACTTTCTGGCATCAGTGGGGTATATCTGGCCTGACTTTGCTATTGGATAAAACAGGGGCAAAGGTTGCTTTCAGTACCAAACCTATATTGTACCTTGCTCCAGGCCCTCTCAGAGGTCGAGAGAGGCTCGGGCCACTTCCAGCTTTTGAGACCCCTAGCATAGTAAAAATAAAAAAATGACAACACATGATCTAATCTTGTGCCATCAAAACAGATATATTTTTATGAATATTTATGAACATTTTTAACTCTTTAATATGGCAAAATCTATATCAGTTACCAAATCACGTCTCTTATTTGCTTAAATCTGCAGCTCTAAGCTGAGAAAGTGTGTCACATTTCGGTCCAATAGGGATGCGCATAAAAACAAGTTGCGAAACTTATCAAATGCCAAAAAATTAACAAGCGTCTAAATTTGAGGCCCCCTTTGAGCTTGAGGCCCAGGCCAAATGGCCCTCCTGGCCCCCCCTCTGATTGGCCCTGCCCTGCTCCAGTCAGATACCACAGAAATCCTCTGATGTCAATAGAGTGTTAGGGCAGAATCTGTCCCTAAATTTATATAAATCCTAATAATTAGTTTATACCACATGAGAGATAAAACGCCCACGTTTTTTGAATTAAGCTTTGCCACAAACAAACGTATGCCTTTTACATTACTACGGTAGCATTGGGAAGATAAATATAATTGTACCTCTGGCCTGGGGTAGATGGTAGACCTGCATCATGGTGGCCTTGCTTTGCCCTGCAGGTAAGATGAGCTTTACAATAAACCTTTCATTGTTACACTATTTATATAGGTGCATTGCTTGCTGAGGTCTGCTCCAATAGCACAGAAATGAAGCATTAGCCAGCTATTTTTGAGCCACTGATTCATCACAAGAGCTTTATTAAAAATGTATTCTCCATTCTTCAGAGAACAAATATGAAAATCTGGTCTCTGAAGACACCAGAATAATTTATTGTTAAGGTTGGCAGCATTGACTGTGAGCAGTGCTCCTAGAGGAGGAGGGAAAGAGTTGCATATGTCTTTTATCCACTGGAAATATTGAAATATTAAACACTGCATAAAAAAATTAAAATATTTTGAAGGAAAGAGAAAGCAAAGCACATTATCTGACTTGACTTCATCACAGGGCACCTCTCTGATACCAGTACAGAGGCATCAGAATATTCTTGATGCAGGGCCCTCTGGATTTGCACAACCTGAGGCTAGTTCTACCATGCAGCTTAGATGCTAAAGAATTTAGTGTTTCTAGGTAAGCAGCTTCTATGCCATATGGGCATACTACATGATACACTTCTAGCAGAGCATCTCTAAATGGTTATATGGGCAGTGTAAATTATATGTTCAGCAAAGCTTTGCCACCTAGACAGTTATATGGAAATACACCACACCCCTCTTGAATAGATAATACATCTCAGCTCTAAGTGAACTCCACACATTTTTGAGGCATCTTTTCTCTTCAATATGCTTTCCCATAGAAGGGATCATCGCCTCATTTAAATGGGCTTAGCGTTTATTCCTACTCCCATTCAAGTGAGTGGGAAAATTCCCATTGACTTGAATGGTGGAGGATCACGCCCTTAGTTTGTTGATGGTCATTGTCGTCTCTATGCAGTGCATCCTTATGGCCTATGGGCAGTGCCGGAAACTCCCAAGAAGACAATCCTTAGGAAACCTGATATGTCTCATTTAAAACTTGTGTTTTACTTGCTTCTGTAAGTTTTAAAGCCAAGATAAAGACTAGGCAATGTTAGACAAAATGTTTAGCAGTTGTTCAGCCAGCTAGAAATGTTACGTTTCATTACAGCCAAGAATACGAACACTACACTAGCACAAACACTTCGGAGTGAGATGCGGAGTGCGTGGAACACACTGATTTTTGTCAATGAATCACAGTTACAGGAACAACTTGTTCAGATCCAGTGTAAAAGTCTAGTGCTTAATAGCCCTTGAAAGGCTTTATTTCTTATCAGCAGAGGTGTGGCGGGGGGAGGACTAGGTTCTAAGCACTAGGCTAAAATCTCTTACATGTAAATATAGCAAAACTGATTTAAAACCCTGTGAAAATACTTAACTTACCTTGACACAAAAGTACCTGTGGCCTATATTTTTAAATAAGTACATGTATTCATTCCCAGATTTCTATTTAATAGGTCAGATTTTGATCTAATTAGCATAACTGTAAAGTCAGTGGCTTCAGTCAGGCTATTCTGCGTGTACAGCAGCAGATGGAGATCACAGTGTGACCAATATGATAATGAAAACACATAGGACTAAATCCACGTTATTTAGACATTGCAACACCTAACCCCTAGGTATCCTGCCACCTAGGAGAATCCTCAGCCACAAGTTAGGCAGCCAGGCTCACTATGCAATGTGCAGAGAGAGTAAAGTGCCAAAGGAAGGGATCCTTAGAAGCCAGCAAGCTGAGCAAGGAGCTACCTAGGCCAGCCAAGAATGAAATGTTGAGGAAAGGGGCGGAGCTTAGGCTGCATCCCTCAAAGATATTTAGGTGCCTAACTGATGGGCTGCAGGAGGCAACTAACTCTGCTCAGGGTTCTCAGCTGTGAATGCTCTCCTGGAGTTAGGAGCCTAAGGCAGGTCAGCACATACCCTAGCACAGTGTGTTTCTCAATTACCAGTCCGTGGACCAGCACCAGTCCCTGAGATCTCCCTGACACAGTTTAGGAAGGCAGCAAGCTGGTCCCTGGTATTAAAAAGGTTGAGAAACACACTGCTCTAGCAGACGAAACCTAGACCTTTCTTGTGAAAAACAAGAGCGAGACTACCCCACCCATTCCCTTATAGCCAATAGCCTGGTGGTTAAGGCAGTCACTGGGGAACTGAGGAACCCCTTTTCAAGTCCCCACTCTGCCTGATTTGGAGCAAGGACCTGTACCCAGGTTCCCAAATCCCAGGTGAGTGCCCTAACCACTAGTGAGATATTCCCAGGGGATGCTGGCCAGTGACCCACATCCACATGCTTCAGAGGAAGGCAACCCCCCCATGCCCACGGTCACTGCCAAACTGATCCCACATATAGTGATCAGCTAGAGTCAGACCACGAGCAAGAACCAGCCAGCCAAGCACCTGAGAGACACAATTTTTGGTGCCACCTCAGTGCACGGGCCTACCCTGTCCAATGTCCCATTTCCAGCTGTAGCCATCCCTGATGCTTTTGAGGAAGGGGATTGTAAATGGCTGCACTCTCTGCATGTGTGCCTCCTTGTGGCTAGGTTTGGGAATTAGCTTTTGCCCCATCATTGGTTGCTTGCACTGTGGTCCCACTCCCTCTTTGTGACAAGATGCTCTGGCTAAGTCACTATACAGTCCCCACCTCAAAGCCCCATCCATCAAGCTGTCCGGATGCTGCCTCCATATCTGTTCCAGTTTATATTCATCTTTTTTGAACACAGGTGACCAGAACTGTACACAGCATTCCAAATGAGGTCTTACTAGTGCCTTGTACAATGGCATTCATATTTCTTGCTTTCTACAGGAAATGCCTTGCCTGATACAGCCTGAGATCACATTTGCCTTTGTCACAGCCATCATGTTCTGTATTGAAAACCGAGGCAAAATATTGATTTAATTTTTGGGCTGTATCTAGCTTATCTTTACTCTCCTTCCCATCCATACTGCCTAGCGGCCCAAACTCACCCTTCCTTGCTCTCTTTTTATTTATATAGCTAAAAAAAGAGTCTCCTATTTTCCTTGTCAAGAGCTAATTCAGCTTGACTTTTAGGAATTCTCATTTTATTCCTACATTTTCTAACACCCACAGCGTAGCTTTCTTTGCTGATGAACCCCTTTTCTCATTCCCTATAGGTTCTCTGCTTACTTCTCATAAACTTTCTGAGGTGGTTATTCATCCAGGTTGGTCTGGAACCTTTCCCAACATGTTTTTCCTCCATTGCTTGGGAAGCAAAGATCAGATAGTTTTTTGTATAGTTGATTGGACAAAATTCTAAGCCTCCCCCACATTTAAATCATGGAGCTCTTCAGTCCAGTAGACTTCTTTAATAAATTCCCCTAACTTCCCCAAATCTGCCCTTTTGAAATCAAAAACTATAGCTAATGGCCTGGTTTTGATTCTCCTTCCATTCAATTGGAACTGAACAGTCTTATGATCACTCAATTATTTCCTATGATCTGATCTTCTATGAGGTCCTCACTGCTTAACAAAACCAATTAAAGAGTGGCTATGATTAGGGTTTCTGGGTGGGGCCAGAAATGAGGGATTCAGAGTGTGGGAGAGGGCTCCAGGCTGGGGCAGGGGGTTGGGGTGCAGGGACAGGGGGTGTGGGCTCTGGGGTAGGGCCAGGGATAAGGGGTTTGGGGTGCAGGAGAGGGCTGGGGCCGTCTCTGGGAGGGAGTTTGGGTGTGGGAGGGGGTGTGCGCTCCTGCTGGGGGTGTGGGCTCTGGGGTGGAGTCGGGGATGAGGGGTTTGGGGTGCAGGAGGGAGCTTAGGGATGGGGCAGGTGTTGGAGGGAGAGGGCTCCAAGAGGGAGTTCAGGGTGCAGGAGGGGGTTCGGGGTCCCGGTGGCGCTTATCACGGCTCCCAGGAAGCGGCTGTCAGGTCCCTACAGCCCCTAGGCTGTTGTGGTTCCCAGCCAATGGGAGCTGCAGAGCCGGCACTAGGGGTGGGGGCAGCACGCGGAGCCTCCCTGGCTGCTTGTGCACCTAGGGGCCACAAGGACCTGGCAGCTGCTTTCGGGAGCCACACAGAGCTAGGTCAGGCAGGGAGCCAGCTTTACCCCGGACCCCTGCTGCGCCGCTGACCGGATTGTTAAGAGCCCTGCCAGCAGTGCTGACTGGAGCCACCAGAGTCCCTTTTAGACCGTCATTCCGGTCAAAAAGTGGATGCCTGGCAACCCTAGTTATGATTCGTGTGGCACCAAGTTACTATGATGAAAAGCTCAATCAAATATCTAGCAAGTAGGGGGAGATACATGCAATGTTTGAATATAATGATGTCTGTCACTTTATTTGTAAAAATGTTTTCAAATCCTGAAAGTTTCACTAATTTTAGAACAAATGAGGATTCATCCAACCACCCATGCTGGAACTGCGTGATGCAATATTTGCTATTTCATTTTTCAGCATTCACTATTTGTTACTCATTCACCCATTATCTCCAGTTTAACAAGAAAGACATGCACCAAGGCAGCCGAAAAAATACCATACAATAGATGACAACATATACATCACAGACAATAAACAGCGACTAGACAAAAACATAACTGAAGTGAATAGATTACAAAACCACCTATAGGTGGAAATTTGTTCACATAAGTACTTGTAAATTATGAATACAATTGTAAAGAAATTCACAAAAAGGTTAAATTAGTTGGATAATTTATTCACAACAAAACGGACCTGTTCGACTAATTATATTAAGTTGTACGGTTTACCTGCGTTTCCAGAGTACCAGTTATAAAAATAGACATGTTATGACAGCTAGAACTTTAGGAACAAATACTTTATAATTGTCATTCCAGAGTGCCCAGTACTGCAGTAATTGAAATCAATGGCAGAATTCCCACCAGACTTCAGATGAATCATGACTGAGCCCTTACTATGACTCAGAAATGAGCAGCCTCTAATTTATACTTAACCTCAGTGTGATGCCCATTTTCTTTTGTTGTCTAAACAATGGTCGCTGTTAAAAATGTACGGGCCTATCTTATAGCAAGCCCATTCTGAACCTGGCATTACTGTTACCTTACTGTCACATTTTAAATGGTATGGAGATGCGTCTGAAATTGCAATTAAGCTATATAAGTGCAATACGTAATCAGCACAGTGATGAGATAAGAGCTATTTTCACTCAGGGTGAACTTGCATAGTCCTCAATGCTTTTATTTGCTTTTCTGTTTCTCGGTTGAGCTCATCTTTAACTTGTAAAATATTCCTATCAAACACCCCATCATTATGTATTCTATAGATGTGTATATATTTTCTGCCTCATTTTTCTCTCTTATTTATTCCCAATCTACTTTATGTGGTTGTCTTACCTTATATATTTTTATAGAGTTTGCTCCATTGCATAAAGTATATAAAAACAAGTCATAAAAGTACAGCTTGTTGTGATGTTACAAGAGGCAATGGCGAAGATATTAAGTCTTAAAATGTGATCAAAAAGAAGGAACAAGAAAGAATATAGCAGGACTATGATTGTGCATGACATATTTGCAGGTAAGCTACAGTAAAAGTATCAGTTTATATTCCATTATCCTACTGGTCATGAACATATAGAAAAGCCGGCAATATATCTTAAAAAGTAACAATTCTTTCTGATAGAAGTTTGGAGAGTGTTTTATCTCTTAACCGGCTTAAGCTAGTAGTTCAGTTGATTATGTTTAGAGACATTGACAATTTCACTGAGACTACTCACAGTAGTAAAGTTACACAATTGCTTACAGGACTAGGGGTCTTAGTTAATGGTACAAATTACATGAAAAATGTAGCCTTTTCATGTCTTTGTAAATTATCAACAACAGACTTTGATTTTTACTTTATTTTCTGACTTCATGGTTAATACAGTTCAGCCAATGGTTCATTCACAAACAATTGGTTTTAACGATGACTTTTCAGTTTGACTGTGCTCTTTTGCATGAAATGCCAGCCTTGTCATATAAAATTCTTCACCTGAAGCTATCGATCAATCAGTCCAAACTTGGTAAGATGGCAAAAGTGAGGATTTATAAAAAAACAAAACAAGTGAAACTGATGAAGTCTTCAGAATCCAAATGTATTATTTTAAAAGTCTTAACTTCTTAGATCTTCACCTCCCCTATTTCTAGAGCACCTCTATTTCTATAGAAGTCAATATTCTTCACCATACATTTCCACTTAATCTTCTTCACAGAAGTGGTATTACAGTAGGTGGCACTCTTTCCTTTGAGTCAGTATTGAGCCAGTACCCCAGCATGGTGTTAGAAACACCGTGAGCTGGAGGTGTAGAGTCTTTTAGGATTTTAAATTCCCACCAGAGATTCTAGGGCATTTTTATAGGGGTGTTAACTCAAGTGTCCTAGTCAAATTCCCACTCTGGTAATTATAACCTCCCTATCTTAATTCACCCTGCAGTTTCAGGTGCATATGATATTCTTCTCCATCTGTGTACCCTTAACTGTACATTGTGACATGGTTGCTGTGTTCCCCTCAACTTGCTACATCCACCCAGTGACTGCAATTCAGTGGTTAGTGGCTCTCTCTATAGCCATTATTCATCTTATGGGGTAATAAGAGTTGAGGCTTAGCAAGCATGTTTGTATTTTTAAAGCATTATCAGGGTGCTATAGAAATATGAAACATGTTGTTATATATTAGTAAATGTGTATAGGGAAACAATGAAGCTGATCCAAAAGGAAACAAGTTACATTCCAGGGGGTACAATCATTAACCTCAGTGACTATGTGGAAACCAAATTGTACTCATTTGGCTTTCCACAAAATACACCACAGAGGTAGTGATGACAGTAACGGCTGGTGATCAAGGCAGAGAATCCTATGAAATGTAAATCAAGGGACAGAGCAATTTGATCAATAATGAGAGAGAACATAACAGTTTGTCTGCAGAGGGCAGTAACGAAGGATCATTAACTTCTCCTTGAAGTGACTTTTTTCCTGTACTCAGGAAACCTGGTCAAGACATGGTTGTTATTGGTGCCACCCACTATGTTTTCTTTCACTATTTATCTGTGAAACCCATTTTTACTGGCTGGAATTGCAGGCAGGCAGTCTCAGCTCAAGGAGACTCAGGACTAGCTTATTGTTTTGCATTAATTTTTCAGCTACAGTCAATGATCCTGTTGAAAATATATTGATGAAGGGGCTCCGCCGACATGCCTAACAAGAAAACTAGGTGGAATCTGCACAACAAATATCAGATTAAAACTGTGGCTGGAAAATAAAAGTGATCATTTTAAACAGTAAAATTACATTTTAGAGACAATATAATGCAAAGGAAATAATTTGGTACAGTCCAAAAACTAATGCTTTCCATGTTCTTAAAGTCACCTAATTTTAATCTTGGCAAATATCTCCTGAAATGATTTGTTCAAGTGAGACAATGTTTAAAATTGCAATAGGGTAGTATAGTGATTGCAACAGAAAAAGGAAAGGCAAAAAGATCATATTTATGTGATAACCTCATAACGGTTGCAGAAAAAGATAAAGCTTTCTTTTCCACTTGTTATATGAGAGTCTCATAAGAACTTTACAAACAGGCCCCACTAATGCCTGCACTAGAATAACCTACTGAGGAGAACAAAAAAAAGTTTTAGTTTATGGAGTTTTCTTGGAAATAATGCAACAAAGAGTGGGGTATCCCCATCCCCATCCCCCCCTCGCAAGAAGGCAGGAATTCCATTCCCCATACACATTGTTCCCTTGCAGAAGCCTCTTACTCTGCTGCTCAGCCTCTTGGCCACCACAGCGCCCTGGTTATTATTGCTATTACAGAAGTGGTACTTCCCTGAGTTATTTTGACCCTATAACAACTCTTAAAGGCGGTCTTTCCTGTGGGAGACAAGCTGGGTGAGGTAATGTCTTTTACTGGACCAACTTCTGTTGGTGAGAGAAACCAGCTTTCCTGTGCTCAGACCACTAGACTTACAGTTCACTCTTTAGTGGCTTGGCCCTCATGAGTTCAAAAGATTATCATAAACTCCAAGGGGGAGATTTTCAAAGGCAGAAAGGCACCTAGTAGGATTTTCTAAAGCACCTAAGCAAGTGCGATCAATAGAAATGAGATGCCTAACCTATTTAGGGCTTTTGAAATCCTCCACACTGACCACTGCTGGCAGTTTATATCAAATTTCTTTGATTGAAATGCCAGTACTGATGTTGAATGGTGCATGGGGTAACATGTGGCACAAGGTCTTGTGCTCTGATGAAAGTACATGGAAAAAAGCAATTTGTGTTAAATGTAAATGGACAAAGAAAGAAAAGTTTTCAGCTACACAGAGAAAACAAAAAGAAAGAAGAACAAAGAATTGTCACTTTCATATTTGTAGATGAAAGTAAGTTTATAAAAATATTAAAAGAATGTCTCCTTAAGGGAAAAGTATTAGGGTATGAATATGTTTATGTATTTTATGGAAATTGCTATTCCACTAGAGCTGCAGAGTTACCACAAGGAGGGCAAAATATAATTTGCTGAGAGACCCTCAAAAATCAAAGGACTGGAAGGGACCTCGAGAGATCATCTAGTCCAGTCCCCTGCACTCATGGCAGGACTATATTATCTAGACCATCCCTGACAGGTGTTTGTCTAACCTGCTCTTAAAAATCTTCAATGATGAAGATTCCACAACCTCCCTAGGCAATTTATTCCAGTGCTTAACTACCCTGACAGGAAGATTTTCCTAATGTCCAACCTAAACCTCCCTTGCTGCAATTTAAGTCCATTGCTTCTTGTCCTATCCTCAGAGGTTAAGAACAACAATTTTTCTCCCTCCTCCTTGTAACAACCTTTTATGGACTTGAAAACTGTTATTGTGTCCCCTCTCAGTCTTCTCTTTTGCAGACTAAACAAACCCATTTTTTTCAATCTTCATAGGTCATGTTTTCTAGACCTTTAATTATTTTTGTTGCTCCTCTCTTGACTTGCTCCAGTTCGTCCACATCTTTCGTGAAATGTGGTGCCCAGAACTGGACACAATACTCCAGTTGAGGTCTAATCAGTGCGGAGTAGAGTGGAAGAATTATTTCTCATGTTTTGCTTACAACACTCCTGCTAATACATCCCAGAATGAGGTTTGCTTTTTTTGCAACAGTGTTACACTGTTGACTCATTTAGCTTGTGATCCACTATGACCCCCAGATCCCTTTCTGCAGTACTCCTTCCTAGGCAGTCATTTCCCATTTTGTGTGTGCGCAACTGATTGTTCCTTCCTAAATAGAGTACTTTGCATTTGTCCTTGTTGAATTTCATCCTATTTACTTCAGACCATTTCTCCAGTTTGTCCAGATCATTTTGAATTTTAATCCTATCTGTAAGAGGAGGTCCAGACTCACCCCTGCGGCGCCTCCTGCTGGTCGTCCAGGGAATTAGCTCACCAGCCCCTGGAGCGCCCTCTGCAGGCCAGTGATCAGCCTTATCCTCTTCTCTGGCCCCAGTGTCCCTCCCAGGACCCCCGTGCCCCTTTGCTCCAGGTGCTGCCCCCTGGCAGTACCCACACGCTAGGTCTCCCCTCCCAGGGGAACCCCCACCCATTAACCCCACCTCGCCTCAGGATAAGGCCACTGCCAGTCACCAACTAGCCCCCACTCTCTGGGGCAGACTGCAGCATAGGCCACTCATCACTGGCAAGGTTGGGTTTGGACCTGCTGCCTCCGCCTAGCCCTGGGCTGCCCTCTGCAACCCCCTGTACCCCTTGGCCCAGTGCTGGGGCTTTCCAGGCTGGAGCTCCCCAGCTCCTCAGCCTTTCCCCAGCCCTGCTCCACTCAGGTACCCTGTCTCTGCTCCCTGCAGCCAGGCCCTTCTCTCTCTAAGTGCAGAGAGAGACTCTACTGAGCTCCTGGCTCCCAGCCTCTTATATAGGCCAGCTGAAGCCTGATTGGGGCATGGCCCCAGCTGCAGCCACTTCCCCCAATCAGCTCAGCTTTCACTCTGCCTGCTCCCTGGGCTATCCCAGGCCCTTCCAGGCCGGAGCAGGTATCCACCCTGCTACACTATCCTCCATAGCACTTGCACCCTCTCCCAGCTTGGTATCATCCGCAGACTTTATAAGTGTACTCTCTACACCATTATCTAAATCATTGATGACGATATTGAACAGAACCAGACCCAGAACTGATCCCTGCGGGACCCCACTTGTTATGCCCTTGCAGCATGACTGTGAACCACTAATAATTACGCTCTGGGAATGGTTTTCCAACCAGTTTTGCACCCACCTTATAGTAGCTACATCTAGGTTGCATTTCCCTAGTTTGTTTATGAGAAGGTCATGTGAGACAGTATCAAAAGCTTTACTAAAGTCACGATATACCACGTCTACTACTTCCCCCCCATCCACAAGGCTTGTTTGCTTTCTTTGACAGGGTATCAGGTTGGTTTGAAGCTATCCAGCTTCAGATGACTGCTGTCAGACCTCTGGGGGAGGAGTATATGGCTTTGTCCCAGGGAGGACACTGGGTGCTGGTTACTTCTGGCAGCAGGCAGTATATTCCACCCCTACTCCCAACCCACCCACCATCATGATGGAAAACTGATATGCTTCCCTGGCAACAAGCGATGAGGAATCACCCCCAAAGGTGGAGGAGGAGAAGCCATGTACCCAGAAGGCTGGGAGGATCGCAGCCACCACTCTCAGGAGGAAACGTAAGGTAGTGGTGGTTGGTGACTCTCTTCTGAGGGGGGCGGAGGCAGCCATCTGTCGCCCTGACATGGCATCCCAGGAGGTATGCTGCCTGCCAGGGGCCCGTATCTGAGACGTTACAGAGGGACTGTCGAGGATCATCCAGCCTTCTGACTACTACCGCATGCTATTCATCCATGTGGGCACTAATGATACTGTGAGGTATGACCCTCAGCAGATCAGAAGTGACTACAGGGCTCAGGAAGTGAGGGTGAAGGAGTTGGGAGCACAGGTGGTGTTCTCTTCCATCCTTCTGGTCAAGGGTAGGGGCCCAGGCAGAGACAGATGCATCCTGGAGGTGAATGCCTGGCTGCGAAGATGGTGTCGCCAGGAGGGCTTCGGCTTCCTTGCCCATAGGATGCTGTTCCAGGAAGAAGGACTGCTAAGCAGAGATGGGGTCCACCTATCAAGGAAGGGAAAGAGCATATTTGGATAGAGACTGGCTAACCTAGTGAGGAGGGCTTTAAACTAGGTTCAAAGGGGGCAGGTGACCAAAGCCCACAGGTAGAGTCAAAAACATGGAGATCTGAGAGAAGTGTCGGAATTTGGGGGGAGCGGAGGGGGGAAGAGACATGGGCTGAAATCAAATCAGTATCTTAGATGTCTGTATACTAATGCGAGAAGTATGAGGAATAAGCAGGAAGAACTCGAAATGCTAGTAAACAAACACAACTATGACATAGTTGGCATCACAGAGACCTGGTGGGATAATACATATGACTAGATTATTGGTATAGAAGGGTACGGCTTGCTCAGGAAGGACAGGCAGGGAAAAAAGGGAGGAGATGTTGCCCTATATATTAAAAATATATACACTTGGTCTGAGATTGAGATGGAAATAGGAGACAGACTTGTTGAAAGTTTCTGGGTAAGGATAAAAGGGGTAACAAACAAGGGTGATGTCGTGGTAGGGGTCTACTACAGACCACCTAACCGGGAAGAAGAGGTGGATGGGGCTTTTTTTAAACAACTAACAAAATCATCCAAAGCACAGCACAGGACTTGGTGGTGATGAGGGACTTCAACTATTCAGACATCTGTTGGGAAAATAACACAGCAGGGCACAGATTATCCAACAAGTTCTTGGAATGTATTGGAGACAATTTTTTATTTTAGAAGGTAGAGAAAGCTACCACGGGAGAGGCTGTTCTAGATTTGATTTTGACAAATAGGGAGGAACTGGTTGAGAATTTGAAAGTGGAAGGCAGCTTGGGTGAAAGTGATCATGAAATGATGAGTTCATGATTCTAAGGAATGGTAGGAGGGAGAACAGCAAAATAAAGACAATGGATTTCAAGAAGGCGGACTTTAGCAAACTCAGGGAGTTGGTAGGTAAGATCGCATGGGAAGCAAGTCTAAGGGGAAAAACTATTGAAAACAGTTTGAAAAACTGCCAAAAAACATTAAGGGCACAAAAGCAAATTATCCCACTGCATAGGAAAGATAGGAAGTATGGCAACAGACCACCCTGGCTTAACCAAGAGATCTTCAATGATCTAAAAACCAAAAAGAGTCCTACAAAAAGTGGAAACTAGATCAAATGCCATAGGATGAATATAAACAAATAACACAAGTATGTAGGGACAAAATTAGAAAGGCCAAAGCACAAAATTAGATCAAACTAGCTAGAGACATAAAGGGTAACAAGAAAACAATCTACAAATACATTAGAAGCATGGAGGAAGACCAAGGCCAGAGTAGGCCTGTTAATCAGGGGAGGAAATAACAGAAAATGTGGAAATGGCAGAAGTGCTTAATGACTTCTTTGTTTTGGTTTTCACCAAGAAGGTTGGTGGTGATTGGATGTCTAACATAGTGAATGCCAGTGAAAATGAGGTAGGATCTGAGTCTAAAATAGGGAAAGAACAAGTTAAAAATTACTTAGACAAGTTAGATGTCTTCAAGTCACCAGGGCCTGATGAAATACATCCTAGAGTACTCAAGGAGCTGACTGAGGAGATATCTGAGCCATTAGCAATTATCTTTGAAAAAAAGTCATGGAAGATGGGAGAGATTCCAGATGACTGGAAAAGGACAAATATAGTTCCCCTCTATAAAAAGGGAAAGAAGGACAACCCGGGGAATTACCCGGGGAAGCTTAACTCTGTACCCAGAAAGATAAGGGAGCAAATAATTAAGCAATCAATTTGCAAACATCTAGAAGATAATAAGGTGATAAGTAACAGTCACCATGGATTTGTCATGGAACAAATCATGTCAAACCAGCCTGATAGCTATGAAATAGTCAACTGAAAAAAAATTCAGTGCTGATGTGATTTATGGACATTGCTTCAATGGGGCTATGTTGATTTACACCAGCTGAGGAGACAGCTCCAAAAACTCCATCAGATCTTTAACTCTGGTACTAGATGGCTGTCATAGAAAATATTTCCTTTTGTAGTTTTAATTAATTTTTAAAAAATGATAAACATCATAATCATAAGGATGGTAATAATAATTTACCTTTTATCTTAATCTAGCCCTTTTGCAAGGTTTTCTGTTTTTATGCTTTTTCCTTTCCCTCCCTAATCCTATTTGGCTTTATTTGTATATATAGTCTCCCTTTCCTTACCTCCAGTATAATTTTAGTTCTGTTTTATCCATTTCCCCCTATTTCCTTCCCCTTTTTCCTCAGAATGTTGGTTTCATTTCTCTAGTCTATTTGTAGCCCTCTCTCACATGGCAACTGCATGGTTATTGGTGATGTATGAAGATTTTTGCATTCATTAGGTTGTCTAATAGCTTGCCTTCTTTAATGACTTCAGTTGTCAAAGGATCCATGGGTTCCTCACTAGACGTCATCGGTTACGAGGAGCAGGGGACAATTTCCCAGATGGTGGGCCAGGCATTCCTCAAGATTCCAGTGCTTCTGTTTTAATGATTGTTCCAGATTCTATCAGGGCAGACAGGATGGGCCTTGTTCCTCCATCTGGTACGGCTATGCTTGTTTCAGTGCAGGCTTCTCTGACACTGTTTATTTTTAATCTGCAAAATAGGAAGACCCCATTTTCAGCAGGCGATGCTTAGGTCTAGCAACATGTGTAGATATCTTGGGTCAATTGGCTGTTTACCGCTCAGAGCAATTGGCTGGCCATGATTTGGTGCATGGAATGGTATCTGAGAGTAGGCTCTTTTAGCTTCCTTTAGGGCAGTCTGCAATTAGTGCTTGAGCTGCTTCATTTTGCAGGGTTTGTCAGAGAACCATAGTGAACTGTGGGGGGACTAAGGAAGGAAAGGACTATTTTGGAACTAGCTTTTTCAGTGGTTTTTAACAACAGTTGCCTGTGGCCTTCCACTAGTTCAGCAACTTGGTCTTTCAAATGGGTAGTTTTTACTTCCTGAAACTTATGGAAGTTTGCCAGAAACAAGAACTTCCAGGGACTAACTAGTTTAGTTGGCTCACTAGAGTAGTAATCATAGATCTGACTGGTCATCCTGAGCCATTTGCCAAGCCCCAGGCTACTCCCAATTGTGTTCAGTAATGGCTGAACTCCACAGCATCATTCTTGCTGTAATATTGCATCAGACGACCATAACCACACAAACCACCATTTTAAAAAAAAGGTAGTTGAAGACTCTACAGCTCCAAAATCCAAGATTTATGTTACCTTGTGTGTCTGCTACAAGCCCATAATTTCCATGAGTTTACACAGTTTCAGATATGTTGTTTTATGTCTGAGATTCCAGTTCCCTTTTGGTTGGTATTTTTTGTTTTTTTTAATTTAACATTTCTTGTGCTGTTCACACTACCACAAAGACCAACTGAGGCATAAGACAGGCACTACCTGAAAGCTCAGTCCTGTGTCGTGCTGAATACATACGACACGGAGCGCTACTCTGGCATCTACTGGGTACCACTGAAATCAATGGGAGTGGAGGATATTCTGTGCCTGCAGGTTCACTGTTTGAAACAAAATCCTAGACTAATGACCAGCAATATTCCTACAGCAGTGGGTGACTGATAGAAGTGTCACATTGTTCGTTTTACAGAAGTCAAAAATTTGGGTTTTTTTTTTTTCCAGAATAAAAACAATGGCTGATTTCAGAGTTTTCTGGAATTTATTTATGAACATATCTATATCTTTAGACTTATGCAACTTTTAAATGATCAGGTTTCAGAGTGGTAGCCATGTTAGTCTGTATCAGCAAAAAGAACGAGTACTTGTGGCACCTTAGAGACTAACAAATTTATTTGGGTATAAGCTTTCGTGGGCTAAAACCCACTTCATCAGCATGCATCCGATGAAGTGGGTTTTAGCCCATGAAAGCTTATACCCAAATAAATTTGTTAGTCTCTAAGGTGCCACAAGTACTCGTTCTTTTTAAATGATCAGATATGCTTTGTATTTATACAACAGTTCTAAAAAGGTTTCCAAAGATGCCTGTTTGGCAACTCTCATATAACTTCCACAGAGCTTTCTTTTCTTACTATTACTATGAGGGGAAATAAAAGGAAATTAAATCACAGACACAGATTCAAATAATTTTAAGAGATTTACTTAAGCTCACAGAAGTCAAGAAATTCATAGTGAAGGATACTTCATTTGACCTTAGCTCACCCCACTGTGCAAGAATCTCCACTGAATAAGAAATTTGACACATCTGCTACAACATCTATAATCTGAAACTCTGAATTTCCTTTCTTGATTTAATTCAGATCCTTAGTGTTTTTTTATTTTTTAATTTTTTTTGGGGGGGGGGGGAAGAAGAGCGTTATTAATTATTAATTAATTGCATGGGAACAAAGAGCATCAGAAAGGGTGTATTATGTGGCATAATAGGAATTTGCAGCGATCCTGGATCCAACATCTTTAGTTCAGGCTACACCCTGTTTTTTCTCAGAAAACCACATGTAAAACAAATGGTGGTGCAGAGGACAGTTACCACTGAATAAAGAAAAACTAGCGAGTGGTTTCAATGAATGACATTAAAAAGCGTTTGAGGCAAATTCTTCTACTGGCATACATCTTCAGTATTTCTCTTTATTGATTTGTGATCAAATTACATAGAAGGTCCTTGTAAATCCTGAGGGAATGCATCATACTTTTAATTCAATATTTTATTTATTCTGTGTATGATTGTTTTTAAGTACAGACTAAAACGCATTCTAGTGGCTAAAGAAGAGGATTGGCAGGTAGGAAATATGGGTTTTATTGCTCAGTATGCCATTGACTTGTGTGACCATGGGCAAGATCACTAAACACCTCTGTAACTCAGTTTTCTCTTCTCAAATAGGAATGAAAGGGGTGTTTTGAGATTTACTCCACTGGTGTTTGTAAAATGATTTGAAATCTTTGGATACCTAAGTGCATAGTGTATATTACAGTAGGCATTCCAAGGATTCTGAATATACACATTCAGAATACACTTTCTAACATGTGCCCAGTCTCCATTCATTAGATAGTTTTGTGTGGATTAGCAATGTAGTATAGATAGGGTTGCCTGGTATACACTGTACACTCCTAGCAACCTCACAGTGTTCCAATAGGCTGTGACTGATTGTATCTGTGCGGTCTTGGTGGGCAGATATCTTTAAGCCTTTTGAGATGTGATCAAATTTGCAATATCTACATGTATCTTGTTGTCTTTAGAATAGCCTTAGGTTAATTTGAAAACTATTCTATGTCCCAAGTCTCTTAGTTGGTACAGACATCTTATTACAGATATACACTGACTCCACTGATAGGACACACAAGGGAGGACCATTTGGTGCAGAAATAGTCATCAGATTCCTAATTAGAAGACCAACTGTCCAAACAAAAGAATGACTTGCATGCCTGGCTTTGTTGTGGTAGAGTGAAAGGGAGCATCAAAATGCATGATTCACAAAGAAAATGACACTTTCACAAGAGCCCTTAGAGTGGTAGCATGTAATTAGGGTTTCGTGAGGTCACTTTTTTGTGCATAGTAATGAAAATTTAGGCATGATGAGTCACCCTTTTTTGCCCTTGCAAAGATAAGTCATAGGCTAAACATCTGGAATTTCACATACATTTTGCTTTTTCAGTCTCCCAGAGCAGAGAAGAAAATTGCCTCATCTTACATACCCTTAGCACCAGCTTCTTCCTTTCTCCCTCAATTACAGTCAGACAATTGTTTCCACTTTTCCCCAGACTTTTTTAAATTAAAAAGTGAAAACATCTACACAAAAAGACTGGAGCCTAGTCTAGCCAGGTGCTAAGCACCCTTAGCTCCTATTGACTTCAGTAAAGACTGAGCAACCTCAGCATCTCTCAAGAGATGATTTGTCCGTCACAGGAACAGGTTCTTAATGCAATAAAAATATTCATAAACCTTTTATTTTAACCACGCATCCTAATCCAAAATGAGGTTTTAACCAAAAGCATAATTTAAGTGCAGTGTTTTGATGCTAATAAAATATTTTTCTGTATTTCAATTTAAAAAAGTGCAATAAGAGCAATAAACTTTTTTGGGGGTGGGGGAAGGACACATGCACACCTCGGAGAACACACATTATTTTAAACAGAAAATTCCATATGATTTGATATGTACAGAGGCACCATTCTGTTTTTAGTGATTTGTGTGTGTCCAGAGGTGAATAAATCACAAAATCTGTCAGCACAAAATGTTGCTGCCCCAGGCTACAATAAACAATACGTAAATTTCAAAATTTTGTATTTTCCCCCCTAGGGAAGTGTGTGGTTTGGTCTCAGTGCAGTGTTGGTCTAAGCTCTGTGGGCTCAGTTCTGAATTCCTTGCTCAGGCAAAAATTCCATTAATTTCAAAGGGAGTTTTGCCTGGGTACAGACTAAGAGTCAAGATCTCGGTCTTGCAAGATGACAAGTACTCTGGACCTGATCCAGCAATGTATTTAAATTTAAGTGCTTTTCTAGGGTAGGACTGGAATGCTCAGGCATCTTTATGATTGAGCCCACGATCTTGTGCCCATGTAAACAGATACATTACAACCAAAGGCAGCCTCCAATCTGCAGGATAGCCTTCCCTGGGGACAGCGAGAGAAAAGCAGTGGAGACCCCATATTGGGGAGCTACAAATATACAGTATGTACCACGGAGAAAAGTTTACCAGTTTGGCCAGAGACAGACGAAAAGGAACGGAGGAGGTCTATATACACAACGCAGAGCCACAAAACCACTTAAAGGGGAGTAAAGAGTAGAGGTGAGCAAATAATTGATTTTTTGGTTTGTCATCTGAACTGAAAAATATCTAAAGAATTGGACTGAATTGTTTTAGTTCAACATGGAAATACTTTCATTGAGGGGGGGCAGGAAACAAAAACAAACAAAAATCATTTTGAGTCAAATGAAATGTTTTTATTCGCCCAAAATGATTTGTTTCATTTTTTAAATGAACTAAATTTTTAATTTTGAAACAGTTCATTTTCAAAATTTCAAACCAAAAATTTGATTTTTATGCCATCAAACTATTTGCCAAATTCAACCAATATAAACTTTGTGTCAGAAAATGTTTGCATAACCCTACTAAACAATTGTGTCTGCCACTCCTCTGCACAGGCTGTAGGAGGAGCTGCAGCCTGCCTGTGCAAAAGCCTACAATGAGAATTCCATTCTCTCTGTCCCTATAGGCAAAAATCTTTTACTCAAGCTTTGCTCTTGAGTTCAGGATTAGAGCTACCTGCAAATCCTAATCTCCTGTGCAAACAGGCTCCCATCCCCCACTACTTCACACCACTCACTTTCATCTGAATACCCTGCTGCAATGCAAAAATGAGAAGTAATCAACTTACATAGGGAAGGCAAGAAGCAGAATGACTACCAACTAATTTTGAATTATTCAGGAAGAGAAGACTCAGTTTTGTTTTTTCCTTGGAGAAGGTTATGTATAATTCCAAGGAAATTCAGTTGCCTACGCCCTGAATAATTATTAGTGCTTGACAGAAAGTTTAATAATTTATCTCTTGATACTACTTAATACATTCCTACTTATGAGTAACAAGAATATACGTAACATGTAGTGACAAATATTTTTAACTGATTTGGTTGAAAAAAATGCTTTTAAAAATTAGAAATGGGTGTTTTCCCTTCTCAGGCAAGCTTTTGGAGCTGGATGTGAGCAATACAGATTCTGAAAGCCTCATCTTGACTTTAATCTTACAAATTCAGGAAGAACTATTCAATTTGTGTTTCTATGAAAAGACTCCACAGTTATCAAGAAGAAAAATAAACATCTCATACAATCTTGTGCTTTCTGCATGTTCATAAATAAAGTCTACGGAGAGCAGGTTGCCATTGCCTATTGAATTCAGACGTCCTTATGAATCTGAGCAAACAGGAATTGGTTAAAAGAATATAATTTTGCATTACAGTTTAGGTTCAAAATCAAATAATGGGTCTGATATTATTGCATAACCTTTCATTCTAAAGACAAGGGGCCAGATCCTCAAGTGGCATAAATCAGCATAATTCCATTGGCTTCAGTAGAGTGATGTCAACACATATACCAGCTGAGGATCTAGCCTGAGATCACTAAAAAGTTCTTAGCTGTTGTGTTTTCGTTTTTAAACTGAAGAGCATCTATTTCATTTTATCTGTCTGGTATGGCAAGCGATAGCCTTCCAAAAAGAATAACATCTGCTCATGGTGACTATCCCCGGTCTGCTTTAAAAGTTTTATTATATACCTTGAGGTGTGATTTTTCAGAAATGCCACTTTTTGTTGTTGTCGCAAAGTATCCACAAATAAGGCAACTTTAAAGTGTGAGAAAAAAACATTCAGAAGGAGATGATGTTTTTACAAAAAATTAATCAGAATCTGGATTTAATTGCTAAGGCTAATTTAACAGAAACAGCCCACCACTAAATGGCAAGGGAGAGAAAAGTCAATTACAGAATTTTGGACCCATTCTTAATGGGCAGGTAATTATAGTATTCAAACAGCCTCGTTGTTTCAAGAAGGATAAATCAGTGAGAATAAAGTTGTATTAGAACAGGGGTCGGCAATGTTTGGCACACGGCTCGCCAGGGTAAGCACCCTGGCGGGCCGGACCAGTTTATTTACCTGCTGACGCGGCAGGTTCGGCCGATCGCGGCACCCACTGGCCGCGGTTCGCCGTCCCGGGCCAATGGGGGCGGCGGGAAGCGGCGCGGGCGAGGGATGTGCTGGCTGCGGCTTCCCGCAGCCCCCATTGGCCCGGGACGGCGAACCAGAGCCAGTGGGGGGGCCGCGATCGGCTGAACCTTCTGCGTCAGCAGGTAAATAAACTGGCCTGGCCCACCAGAGTGCTTACCCTGGTGAGCCGCGTGCCAAACATTGCCGACCCCTGTATTAGAACATGATCTCCTTTGTGAAATATACATGACAGCCCCTTCTCACTTACTAGTAGGTAGCTATTATTTTCTTTAAACACAGGGAAATTAAAATCCTAAAATGTATTTACATTGAGACATTAAGGATAAAGGTAGCATATTAAAAATTCTAAGGACAGGAAATGGAAGAGTTAATGTTCTTGGAGTAATGAGAACTCACTGTGCACATATACAATGCTTTCTTTTGAAGAGTCCGATTCCAGCCTGACTTACACCCTGATGGAACTTCCCCATATTTCAAATCCAGGAAGGATTCTGGTTCTGGCCAATCTCTGCTCTTTGGGGCAGGGAATGTCATTTCCTGTGTGTTTATGGAGTGCCTAGCATGATGGGACCTGATCAGCTTGCAGCCTTTAGACACAACCACAACGTAAATGTTCAATAACCTCTAAAAAAATCAGAGAAGCATTCTCTTTTTTGTTGTTGTTGGAGGGGAGCATGTTAACAGACATGGTATACTTTAATATAGCTTATTCCTCATTCAAAGGTTTATTGTGGGCTATCTATGTAGTATATTGAAGCCTGTAACTATTTGAAGGCAAAAAAATTAAATTCTATAGGCTTCCTGCTTATCAGTCCTGTGAACTCCAGCTCCAGTAACGACATGTGTTGTTGAAAATACTGAGCACAAATATTTCTTCTAGTATTCCTGAGTTCCTGCTGCTGCACCCTGTTTGTTAGAGTACAGGTTACTACACTATGAGATGGAGAGGGTGATAGGAAACAGTTATAAAAGCCATCTGAGAATGAAAAAAAGAGAAACAGGACAAACTGACCAGGTTCTGGATTATGAGGAGAATTTAAATGTTGGGGAAAGAGACAATCCTGGAACTCTCAAAATGTCACCAACACTATAGTCTTTTAGACTAACAACACAAGACATCCTCACAGCTCCTTTAAACACTAAACCTTTGTCCAAATATCCACATTCCAAATAGTTATTATAAATATTTAAATGAGAATATTTCACATTTCTATTGAGCATTACAAACATAGCCAACCCCAAACATACAAACTCATGGTTGAGGTCCCCCCGCAAAAAATGAGACTTAAAATATATATTAAAACTTTTATTTGCCTTAGGTTTCATGTTTCCAATTGTAGGAGCTAGAGACTTTTTTTTTTGTTTTGTTTTTTGTTAAATGCAAGCTGAGATTCTCACATAATCACTTGACTTGAAGAGCTGAGGCTTTAGGAAAAACAGCAAATATCACAAGACATGATAAAATTGCAAAAGTTGACCATACTGAGAATTAATCTTCCTAATGTTCCTGTAAAGTAGGTGAGTGTTAGCTCCGTTCTACAGATGAGGTACAGAGTAGGTTAAGGATCAGATTTTCAGAGGCATGCACAGGCCCCACATGCTATTGCATACACTCTACTATGTAAAAACCCTTATTTCCATTAAAAAAATATTTACTTTCATATGTGATGAGTGTTCTGAGTCTGATGAGTTATTTGAGGTAACTGCACGTCTTAAGGGTCCAGCCAATCCACAGGCCAGGGCTAACCAGTTGACCACATGGTACATGGACTTCTAACGAAAGCAGCCATTCCAGTGTGCTCAACTTCGCCACATGGTTGGGGACACCCCCAGCTGCGTGGTAGATCTGAGAGGCTGCACCTGCTCCTGTTCCAGCCCCGGCCCCAGCGAGTCGCCTGATCATCCTCACATCATGTGCAAATCAAACAACCACACTGGCATTCATATGCCCACACTTTAGGCATACTCAGAAGTACACTCTTAAAAATATTTGGCCCAATGTGACTTGCCCAAGGTCATACAGAAAGATGGACAAATGCAGGAATTGAACCGAGCTCTTTAGACTTGTTCATAAAAATCAAGCAGTACACTGGGATGTCAGTGGAAAAACAAACTGTTTCTGATCATGAGGACTCATTAATATTAAAAGTATGTATTTTTTTAAAGTAATGAATGTTTAAAGAAAAAATTGTGCCTCCTTTCATGTATTATCTCATTTCTTTCTTTCTTGTAATGTATTCAGGATAAGTCCTAAGAAATGCAATCTTTCACTTTCATTATTTCATGTCTGGTTAATAATAGCTCTAATATTACAAATTATAAAACTGGTAATCATGAGAAACTGACATATTAAAGAGAACTGTAGTGGTAGTTTAAAAACATTACTTAGTTTTTCTTACCAAAAAAAGCACACCTGAAGGAAGAATTTTGCCATGATTCTGACTTAAGTTTTGAAATAGCTAAAGATCTTGATTCACTTCATTCCAGAGAGGGTAGGAGTCAGACCCATCGTGTTATACAGCAGACTGGGTAACCATCTTCCACATTAAAACAGAGCTTGCAGAGGTGCAGTGCTCCAATGGGACAAGCAGGACATTGTTACCAGGAGTGGAGTGGGAATTATGGCCACTGAGCATAGGGTAAGGCTCATCTGTACAAGAGCCAGAGCTTTCCCAGGATCAGCCTAAGACTATAGAATGAATTCCCTAGGAACTAAGGAGCCTCACAAACCTCACCACTTTCCACTCCAAGTGCAACGTGCATTTCTTTGACCTTGTCTTCCCTAACAAACACCAAGGAACTTGTTTGTCTGCGTATAAATTAAAAAAAAAAATCCATAACCAAACATTCCACTGCCCACACTTCTCCCAGTAGAGAGAAGATGAGAGAACACATGGCAGATAGCAGTCACTGCACTTAATGCACTCCAGGAAGGCACTTGTATACTACAGTGAGAGCACAGTGGAAGAACGTATATGGACAAGAATAGTTGAAATGTGCCCCACTATCCTCTGACTGGGGGAAGCCATGGCTGTGTTTCTGTCCCACCAATACCTGCTTTCTCTGAGGATTTTTCTACACGTCAAGCTGGAGGTGTAAATTCCAGCTGGAGGAGACATACCTCTGATCTAGCTAGCTGCTAAAAATAGAGCATAGCTGTGGCAGTGCAAGCAGCAGGAGGGACTAGCTGCCCAAGCACGTAACTAGGGTCCCAGGTGGGCACTTGTGCTGCTGTGCTCTATTTCTAGCACACGATCTCGGATCAGGGAAGTGTCTTCGAGCTGGAACTTACACCTCCAGTGTAGATATACCCTGAGGATGGTACTGACAGTAACGATAGCCTGAAAAAGTCTTTGAGCTTAGGAGATAAGGACTGACATTTTGCTTGGGTCCTGCACAGGTGCAGATAGAGGGAGGGAAGGCTCCTTTCGCTCATCTTCTTTTATGATTTTGCATACCAACTCGAAAAAATTATGTTGCTCTGCAGGCGGTGAAGAAAGTCAAGTAACCATCTCTTCCTCATGGGTCCCAAAGCCAGAATTACACTCAAATCCAGTCATTCTATTATACAAAACATCCTGTTCATTAAGAAACAATTAATTGGTATTCCAGCACTTCAGAATAATGCCACTATAATAGGAGCCCCATTAGAATACAGATTAGGGCTAGGATGCTCAGCACTGACAGTGGTCATTTGTAAAAGATGAAAGCAGCATGGAGAGACAGCGACCTAGCTTTTTGGGTCCCCCTCTGGGGTTATTCTAAAGGGTCCCACCATCATCTGTCTTGCTCTGTACCCTCTGTGACAGAATGTAGTCTTGTCCACACCCTATGGTAATACTTTTTGTACAAGGCATGTCATATATATAAATGGAGATATACCTATCTCATAGAACTGGAAGGAACCTTGAAAGGTCATTGAGTCCAGCCCCCTGCCTTCACTAGCAGGACCAAGTACTGATTTTTGCCCCAGATCCCTAAGTGGCCCCCTTAAGGATTGAACTCACAACCCTGGCTTTAACAGGCCAACGCTCAAACCAATGATCTATCCCTCCCCTCTCCCCTCTTGTAAGGTATCATTTGAAAACTCAATTTTCTCATCAATATTGTCCTGATATAATATGTGCGGCAACATTGTATGTGAAGTTATAAGATTTCCCTCTATGATGTTATTAACACATGTTCCAAACAACAGCGCACCCCAAGCAGAAGTTGGCAAGCAGGTCTGTCCTAAACAAAGGAATGTGTGCTCTGCTTAATATGTATTTAAGTAGTAACCAGAGTCATTAAGTAGGAAGGGAAACAAAGGAAGCTCAAACAGGTGAGAGAAAAAAAAAGCATCAGGGAACATCCTTCCCCATGGTCTCCTGATATTCACCTGGAAATAGTTCCAATCCCCCTCTTGAAAACTATAAAAAGGAAGGACAAATACCCCAAGGCAGTCCTTTCTCTCTCCCTGCCCATCACATTCACAACACCTGAAGCGACAAAGGAAGTCTTTGTTGGACTTAGGTCAGGACTCCTTCTCCCAAAGAAGTTTGGTCAATAAGACTGCTGAAAGCATCTGGTGAGAAAACTTTGCTTTGAATTTAAGAAGTTAAGTTGAGACCAGTTGCGTTTTATTTTATTTTATTTGGTAACCATTTCTGACTTTTATGCCTCAGTGTATATTGTCCAGGAGAGGGCTGGGCAGCACAGGACATACATTTCTGAGGGAAAAATCTAAGACTGGGGTGTGTTTGGGGTCACCCTGCAGTATAACCAAGGCTGGTGAGAGCCAGAGTGTAACCCAAGTGTGGTTGGCAGACTGCAGTTACACACAAATACTCAGGGTGTGACTTGCATGCTGGAAGGCTGTTTTTGAGCAGCCCAGGTGGGAACTCCTTCATCAAAGCATCATAAGGCATCCAGGGAAAGGGTTGCACAGCTGCTCATTGGTCTAGATTGTACCCAAGTAGGTCACACTCTCCCAAATCCTTCCTGTCTCGGATTTATCTGCTCAGACAATAGCATCCCTCACAGTCTCTCATGTTAAATGGACAATGGCAACTTGATTTTTTTTTAAGTGGATCAATTGTTCCAGTATCCAATAGAGCATCTTTCCAATACGATGGATGACTTGAATTCTGGATTTTATAAGTGTCTTCCCCACTTCCACCCATAAAAGTTTTTTTCTGCTCCCTAGTTGATCGTTATCAGGTTTTTCTTAGCAAAGGAAAAACTGAACTCACAGATTATAAAAGGTAAACAGTGAAACTCACTACAGACAAAGGGCTGTCATACACAAAGTCAAAAAACTAAAAAGAGAGGAAAGGATTTTTTTTGCTAACTTCCTTCAGTTATAGTGATCTTTGGTGTTAGTTGTAATTATAGCAGGTACAACATTTTCAGACAAAATTCCATGTTGACAGTGTCCCTTCAAACTTGCAATGCTTCCACAAAAGAGACCAGGAGAACTGTTTTGGACACTCCTTTAGTATGGAAGGGTAAGGAGGGCTAACACAGACAAACTTTTGCTTCTGCTGAGAGCAGTGTGGAAAGTTTCCCTTTCTTTCATCTCTTTCCTAAGTGATCTATCAGACCCTTCCTCTGGATGGAATGACTGTGTAGGTCACTGTTTAAGGGCAAGTGCATTCCCAAAGAAGCTGTCAGGTAGAGGGGCACCCCAGAGAATTAATGGCATATGTAATGTGATAATGCGTACAATTGCTTCAAATAAAGCAAGGTTTTCAACATGAACAAAACAGCAACCAGCTGTCTATCAACTGTAGCTCCACAGTCAATGACTGGCAGGATAAAATGCTGGACCTTCACTGAAGAACTTTGACAAACTCACTGTATGTCCTTTGAGAGCAGCTAGTTCAGATGGAACACATGGCATGCATTATTTTATGAGCAAAGCCTAAAGAACATCACAAGTGATATTATTGTGCTCTAAACACATTCTACATCCAAATGCTGCAACGTTGCTGGATTAACGCTCTACTCTATTCCAGAGTTTGCCAATACACTTATGGGATAAGGCCTTTCCTCTTTCCTTGCAGGCTCCATGCAGGTCCAGGGGAAGAAGGGAATGCTGAAACACGGTGCAAGATATTTGGATGGATTTATCTTTAGACATGACACCACTTGAAGTCTTCTGTAGTAGTGTGCAGTTCCTTTGATTTAACGGGGAATGGGAGAGGAGGAGAGAGGGAAGGGGGGGAGGGGAAAGAGAAAAGGTAAATGATCCTTTTAAATATTTATAGAAGACTAAAATCTTCAGTGCAAAGCATACTACAAGAGGAGAATCCTATTATTTTCAGAAGGGCCTCACAATAAAAAGTGGTTATGGAATTCATCTGGCACAGATATTAGCTAAAGTTATCAGGACCCTCCAATTGCTGCTATAATCCTGCTTGAAGAAGAGGTGCATACCTGTCTAAGGATTTACAGAGCAATATGCTTGCATTTATCTCCGACTAATATCCAGTGTAATTTTGTGTGTATTTTAAATGCAAATTAGATGTGACCCTCATCCCCTTTCAAGTAGCCAGTGTGATCCCTGGTCCTGCAAAAACTGTATCTCACTATGATAAACCAATGTTAAAGATGACATTAATTTGCTTCTGCTGTTTCTATTTGCTGATGTACAAACAAAGCCTGAAAGATTTTTTTTGACGGGGGTGGGAGTGAGAGAATCATGCTTTTGTTATCTATCCTGGAAGTTTTTATATATTATTTGTATTGCAGTAGCAACCTAGCAGCCAGTAGACCCAGTCATGGACCAGAACCCCACTGTGCTAAGTGTTGTACATAACAAACACTTCACAATGGAGGTATGAGGAATATCAAGTTTGTTCCTCCTGGTTTTTCTGGTAGACTTCTGGGACGGGTCTGGGTGATTTATTGTGAGCTCTAACACTAGTTGAAGGGGTACCGCTGTTGATTAATAAAAGCTTCCTTGATCCAAATTGTTAGCTAGCCACTGAAGTTAAATAGGAATTAAAACCCCAAAGGTTTTAAGCAGTCTGATTAAAAATCTCTTCCCTTTTCAAATTCAGTCTCTTGGGTGTTGTGAGGTCACCATTTCACTTGTTCTCCAGTCATCACAGAATCATCCTACCTAGACAAAAACAACCCTCCCTAAATTTCTAATGTTCAAAACAAACAGAACCAGTTCTTTCTTAAAAAAAAAAAAAAAAACACCCAAAAGCCACCACCATAGCTTTCAGTCCTTCTCTGTGCATCATAAAGAAGCATAAAAGGGCACTAGCTCATTTTTCTCCTTTGCAGGTTACCTTAAAGTCACAGCTAAAGCAGATTGGTTTAAACAGAAGGTATCAGTGTTCCAGCCTCAGCATATTTCCTGACACAGCTTTATTTGATACTTCAGGCAAGTTATTAAAAAAAAAAAAAGACTAAGACTCAACCTCTGCAGAATTTTGCACGTCACAGACAGACACCGTGCAAACACTACCCTACTGAGGCTCGCCATAGGTCGGATCAATGGTCCATTTAGCCCAGCGTTCTCTCCTGATAGTGGCCAATGCCTGAAAGACAATGGGAAACCAACAGACTGCTGCTTAACAAAGCTGCAAACTAGAAAGCTTCTGCAGTCACAAATCAGGATTAGTTAGATCAAAACCTTTCATAGAAAGACAGTTCAACGTTGGGTAAAAGCCCTGCAATGAATTTACTCATTACTGGCATCCAAACAAAAAGCAGTGATTATTACATTGTAAGGCAATTTTGTCAGGGTTATTCAACATGTTTAGTCTGATGCTAATGTTTAGAGAGGAACAACTGGCCCAAACAAGCAGATCAGAGGCAGAATAAGAAAAAATTAATAGAAAAAAAAAAGTGTTGGAAGAGGCAGGGCACTTACAGACATAGATGCAATGAGTCAGATTCTGATATTTAAAAAAAAGGGGGGGAGAACAGTGTCAGGAACTGTGCTGTAGATCTCTGTGAAGCCCTGTTTAGATTAGAGTACACACATTTCTGCCATGAAGAACAGGAACAGTGTGTAATGTTTTGGCACAATTTAATGTCTGTTTGCTTACGTGGATATAGCCAGTAGGCAGTAGCTACACTGAGACAAAAATGAGGCAGAATAGACTTTTACTGGTGATATGTTCAGAATCTAAAAGAGAACTGCACCACAGATGACAATAAGCATTGCTTCAAGAGTTAAGCGCTTATACATTCACTTGAACAGAACAAGCAAGACCATTTGCAATAAGGATATCTGGTGACACTCAATAACATTATGTAATGAGGAGTGTTTAGCTAAAATCATAATTGTAAAAAGAAGAAGAAATTAAATGCCAAATCTTATGAAGCACTGAAATCCTGTGTCTTGATCTCACAAAAATGCTGCTGAGTTCCTCAAATCCCACTGAGTCAGTGAGTGGGAGAGAGAAAGAGAGAGCGCACTCAGCATCTCCTTGTAAGTGCTTAGCAGCTCTCATGTTCAGGTCTATTGGAGGTTAAAAGTGCTTAGCAGCTTAAAGGAGGAACTCCCCTCTCTGTGGACCCATAGTACCTCTGTGGACAGAATCAGTAAAGATAAGATAACATTTATCCTAATGGCCTTAAGTAAGATGATAGCACAAATGAAAACATATTCCCAGTTCATGGAGCTTTAGTTGAAAGGGCCTGGGGCTTATGAATCTTATTCACCAACTGCTGTAATGCTTTGAAACTGGTGAAACATGTCTTACATGGAACATGTTGAATACATCAACTATCTTGCTTTTAGTGCTATATACTTCTATATTAGGGTGACCAGATGTCCCAATTTTATAGGGACAGTCCCGATATTTGGGGCTTTTTCTTATATAGGCTCCTATTACCCCCTACCCCATCCCACTTTTTCACACTTGCTATCTGGTCAGCCTATTCTACATACAAACAGCAGAACACATACTTTGGGTCCAAGTGACTTAATCTAGATAAACAACAACAAACTAGAAAGAGCAAAAGCAAAATCTGCAGGAGGAAGTGCATAGTGTGCATTTCTTCTTATAGTCTGCACCGAATTGAACACAAAATGGCTTATCTTTCTCTTTAGCCAGCATACAGTCAAAGATTTAAAGGTGTAGTAGGCAGAAGACAAAGGCCAACAGTTGCATAGCTAAATACCCAAGCCTTAGTAAAGTATCAGAGGGGTAGCCGTGTTAGTCTGGATCTGTAAAAAGCGACAAAGAGTCCTATGTCACCTTATAGACTAACAGACGTATTGGAGCATAAGCTTTCGTGGGTGAATACCCAGATGCACCTGACGAAGTGGGTATTCACCCACAAAAGCTTATGCTCCAATACGTCTGTTAGTCTATAAGGTGCCACAGGACTCTTTGTCGCCTAAGTAAGTGGAACTATGTAGAAGTTCAGTGGTACAAGGTGAGTTATTGGCTAGAGCTGGGATGAGGCAATTATATTTATTTATTTAACTAAAAAGATGGGAATTTTTATGTAATATTGTCAAATTTAACAAAACAAAATAGTGAAAACAGCCCCACAGAGATATACCTGTTCCAGTCTTCACATAGTCATAGGAATTAACAAATGCTCCATTGGCACAAAGTAACTTTGAAGGGAAACTTGAACTATATTACAGGCCACGTTTTCCAAGGCCCAAGTAATGGGTGAGCCATATAAAATGCATGGATGTCTCTTGTATCTGCAAAACCCTGCATTTATACATGCAGACATGTGTCTGTGCCCAGTATTGGTTTAATCCTCTTCCATTTGATTTTAATGGGAGCAGAAACAGGCCCAGTTTAAGTAATTCACATGTAGAGATATAGCTGCTCATACTATTTCCTGATATGCCCATATAAATATGGGCCTGTGTGTGTTGAGGTGGGCTTTATAAGTTAAACAGTAATTTAAAAGTACATACAAAGGAGTCAAATGGGCTACAGTTTTTTTTAATTAAATGAGTCATCATCCAGTTAGAAGATTGACTATTTTCTAATTATGTGTAACTTTCTCAATTTTCCTGAGTTTACAAAACATGTTTTTACACATTAGTGTTCTGACAGTTACTCTAAGTTGCAGGATTTGTTTCAAAAATAGTAGTGGAAAAATATTATTTGCTTTTAGCATGTAATATACTAGGCCTGCTCTATGCTGGCTGCATGGTGTGTGTGTGTGGGGGGGATGAACATAAATTAGTAACTAATATTTAGATGCAATCGTGTATTTAGATGCAATAGAGTATTCCCCCCCCCCTCTTATTTCTATTTTTGTAGATTTACTTTAAGTTCTAAACAAAAGTTATAGCAATAGCCTACAGACAACAGTTAAACCACAGAGAAACAGATAATTGATGTTTTTCTTACTTAGCATTGGTACATCCTGACTGTGAACCATTCAGCTGTGGTCAGTAGTCAGGAAAATCTCCTTTCTATAAAGTTATGAAATCAAGTTTGTGAAATCTGGGGTAAACTGAGGGGCACTCTCCATCTGAGTTTAGTTAGGGCCTATGAGGGCATGTAGGTGGGGGGAGGGGCTCCCTTGAATCCCCATCCCCAACCCTGCTTTCAGTGGTTTATAGTGACCTTCCCAACCCCCAGTTAGTAGCATATGAGGGGCTCTCTGAATAAAACAGACAAAAGAAAGATCCTTTCTCCCCACTTTCCCTAATGGGAGAGGGGAATCCAGTTGAAAAACAAAGAAAGGAAAAGGTGGCCCGTCTCTCAGGCAATCTTTCTGGATCCAGCTTTTGGGCCTTGGTCTATCAGTTGTTCTATTGTCTTTCAGGGGTCTACCTCCAGCCCCTCACCTCTTAGGTGATACTGCTTTGCAGCTAGTCCATACAGCTTTGGGAGCAGTGAGGCCTGCAACTATCTCCCTCTCAGCCAACCTGTGTCTATCAATAGGCTCTGAGGTGGGCAGCCCTCCTCCTGTTCACCACCCCTTCTCTTCAGGGAAACAAGCCTTGCAGGTGCATGTCGTTAGTGCTGAACTGACCCAGAAGAGCTCGTTAGTTTCCTCCCCACCAGAGTGAGGGCATGTCCCTTCACAGTATGTCTATATTGCAGCTGGGAGCAAGTCTCCCAGCCAGGCAGACAGACTTGTGTTAGCAGGGATTGAACTTGCATGTTAAAAACAGCAATGTGGACATTCCGGCTTAGGCAGACGCTCCAACCCTCAAATCTACCCAACCCCTTAGGCTTGAGAACCTGAGCTCCAGCCCAAGCAATAACATCCATATTGCTATTTTTAGTGCACTAGTTTGAGCCCCAGTAGCATGAGTCCAGTTGGAAGGCTCACTCCCATGTAGTTCAACTCCCATACAGCGTAGATCTACCCTTAGGCACAAGTCAACGTTACAGATAGTACTGAGCCACAATGTCCCAGAGAGAACTGTGGTCTAGAGCTCTCCAGTGCTCAGGAGGAAAGCACGTGCTGTGCCTTCTCTTAGGATGTCGCATGCTCCCATTTTGCAGCCCACCCACTTTGCTGGACTTTAAAAGGGAGAGTTAGACCAAGTCCCTGCCTTTAACCTGCCCCCTCTGGAATGGCTTTCACACCCAGGCTTGTTCTGAGAGATTGCTCTGTATGTGCCTCATAAAGCACAGGAGCTGCAGTTGTGCTTTGCCTTTGCCTGGGAGGTGCAAGGTGGTAAAGGTTTCTTGCACCTTTTCGCATCCCCCCCACACATGCATGGGCCAAGCACAATCCAGCCTATGAGGAGTATCAAACGACGTGTTTTGTTTTCCATGTAAAATCATTATAAATATGCATAGTCAGAGGCTAGTAGACGCAGGGGTATAAATGTGGGAGGACATCAAAATTAATGAGAGCTTTATGTGGATGAGGGCAAGGTTGACAGGGTCCGACTTAGAGGCCAACTGGAAAAAGAAAATAAACAAACAAGGAACCAATTTCAGAATTACTATTTGCAATCATGGGTTGCTGAATTCCCATATTTATAGATTATATTGACTTTCTTGTGTGCAAAAACACCCACTCATCCTACCAGCCTTTCATAGTATTAGCAGATCTGTGTGTCTGTCACACAACACATGAGTGTCAGATGTGAATCGTTAATAGCTGCATTATTATGCAGTGAGATGCACAGCTTTCTGGTCATTCAATTTATGTAGTGACTCTGTGAGCTCTGCCTCTCTCACAGTAGCACTCAGCTTTTCACCTTTAGTGTCAGACTCAAAATAGAAATAGTCTATTTTCAAAGTGCCAGGACCCAAAGAAACATCCCCAGTCTATCAGTGGAAATCAAAATGTGATTTTCTTCCCCCCTCAGCAATGCAAACAAACTAGCTTTATCTGTGTCACGTCTCTTCTGTTCTCATTTTTGCTATAATGGCATTAAACTTGAAAAGCAAAGTCAAAGGCAATGTAAACATGCTGTAGTAGCTTGGAGGGTTGGATGGTGCAATGGATTGATTGACCTGGGGTTAAGTCTAGATTTGGAGGCAGATGAAACGAGTTTTCTGGATTCACAGAAGGAGGGACATAAATTTTAATACTATCTTATCCTGAAGTAATGGGGAAGTGAAAGGGGTTATCAAGAGCCACCATGCACTTATTATTGTTTCCATTTTCAGTCGTTGTTGCAAAAAGATCAAGTCCTTTTTCTCTGGTCTGAGTTTTGCAAAGACATTCATTATTCAAATCTATTTCTTTTTCTCCAGCAACAACATGGCCCTTACACAGAAAGGCAGATGACAGGTTCCTATGTGAGTCAGCTGACTTCTGTCGATCAGGGAGCAGTGTCATCCTTCCTGACCCTTCCCCAAAATAACAATTGCCCAGCATCAATAGGAGTTCTGCCCAAGCAAGGTGAGCAAAATAGATCTGACAACACTACTTTCCCTGTAGTATTTCAGGCTATATGAGAAATGCCTTTTCAGTCAGGAAATTCATCTTCTATTATTAACAGGAAGTTATTATTATTAGATTGTGGCGGGTGCTTTCAAAACACAGAAATAGACAGTATCTGTATCTGAGAGCTTGTCATCTGAATAATTTTTTTTTACTTTACCTAGTTCTCATAATCACAACATTCCTCAGTATACAGCTTGACTCTCAATGAATCATGTACTATACCCCCTGCCACTCTGTAATAGAAAAAATTTAATTTGACATTTAAGAGTTATGGTCCTGGACACAGGACCTGATCCAAAGCCCTTTACAGTTTATGGAAAGTCTCCCACTGTCCTCAATGGGCTTTGGATCAGCACCAATGAGAGATGAGGCAGAAATATTTTAATGTATTATCAGATTTAATATTTCACTTTCCCCACACTTGTGAAACTTTAAGACCTACTATGCAGATCTGAAAACTGAATCTTTCCTTTAATACATGGCAGCTTTATTTTATAAAAACAGTTCCACAGCTGTGCAATACACTATTTTTCCTTTTCCTAGTTTACACTTTTGGGCCCCGATCCTTCAGGGACTTATTTATATGCTTAATTTTAACTACATGTCCCACTGAAAACAGGGGCATTTTTCACAAGCTTAAAGTTAACCACCAATGTAACTCTTTGTGGAATCAGGGATTCAGTCTGCGCAGCACTTACAATGCTACAGGCAAAAATAAAAAATTACTATTTTAGTTGTTGTGCATCATTATTGTTCTTAGTTGTGGTCATTTTATAGCCTGATACACTGAGCATCATAGTAAAGGAACAGAAACTATTATAAAAGAAACATATGGATATATTTCTGTTGAAAGAAAGGCTTTCGTTCATTTGGAAAAATGTAATATTCTCAGAACAAAGAAGATTGTTTTGCAAAAGCACAGAGCTAATATTGCCATTGCATAAATTGTCAAAATATATGACTATTCGCCCCCTCCCCGCCTTACTGAATGCTATTCCAAAAAGAGAGTGTTTTAAAAGTGCATTGGAACAATAAAAGGGCTGACTGGCATGTCACTATGGAAAAGCAAGTTAACTTGTCATGCAACAGGGACTTGGCATACCTGAAAGTGACTGGAGAAAACATACAAAATTCAGAAATGTAGGCCACAAAAAAAGCCAGAAAAGGGAGAATTTTTACATATAGTAACTATTTTTGGCAATTCCATTAATAATAGGGAAAAAGGAAAGACTGTAATTTACCTTTAGTTTAGTTTGCCTCAAGGATGGAGTTATGAAGCAGAAATGAACAGCAAGCTGACAAAAGGCCAAATGCTACAAGCTGCTGAGCAGGTGTTTTGCATCTCTTGGGAGCTGGAGGTAGTGAGCAGATCCTCAGCTGCTGTAAAGTGTCCTAGCTCCACTGGAGCTCTGACAACTTACAGTAGATAAAGATCTGCCTCCAGTTGCTTTGCATCGCTTAGGATTTACAGGTGCTGTTCCTAATCTCTCAGGATTTGGCTACAAAATTATAGCCTATTTCTCCCTCCAAAAAAGTCAGTTAAAAGCAAGGAGTGAGAATAGCATCTGTGTGAAAGCAAGAAGTTCAAGTGAATACATTAGCCAAAGTGTTTCCTCTTTTAACCCAGTGAAAGCACCATTTCCTCAGGGTTCCTAATTAATTGTGACATGCTGGTATTAATGCTTTAAAAATCAGCACAGAAGGGTATATTTTAAAGATCTCCTCCTGATATATAATACATAACAAATTACAGAGAAATGAATAACAACTCCTGTTTTTCCTAAAAAGAGAAATGAAGAGTAAAGGTAATTGGAAAATTGCATACAGTGGGAAAGAATGGAGTCCTCACACTGTGGATAGAGAATCTTTATGGCCCAGAAACATGATCAGTGGGACAGCAGAATTTCTGGAGATTAAGATTCTCTCTTGAGTAATGTAAATATGCCTTTAATGATTAAAATCTCCCTTCTCAAAATTGTTGCAAGGCAATTATTAATTTAATTGTTGTGCATATTTATATTGTTATAGTGCCCTGAGGCCCTAATCAAAATCAGGGTCCCATTGTGTAAGGTGCAGTACAAACACCCCAGAAACCTTATCCTTTCAGCATGTCCACTTTTTAAAACTGCATCATGCTTCTCCATGTTTTGATGGGATAACCAGCAATATATCAGAGTTTTTAAGCCATTTTAGGCCTATATTAAAAGAAGAGTGTGTGACGATATTGATATGAACTGTGACCATATAGATCATTGTTGCAACCAAGGTCCTATAGTTACACCAAATCTTGTACAAAGGAGGTCAAGTAAGGTGTCTATGAAAAGGTTATGATTTGCTGGTTATGATTATGCTATCTGTATTCATGTATCATTTTTGTATTTAAAGTCATAAGTATTGGATCTATACCTGTTTCAACTGTTGGCTCCTGGGGTAACACCCATGAAGTAATCAGCCAGATATGCCATGTTAGATATCTGCAAAAATGTTATAATTTGCCAGATATGATCATCTTGTTTCTATGTTTCTATCGCCTTGGTGGTATGAGTTACAGATATGTATGTATGTCTGTATTTCAAACTTGAGCTATGCTTCTGGGTGACACCCCAGACAGTTTGGCATCAGCACTGCCTAGCCTGCTTGATGGTCCCATTAAGGACCATCAGCTATACAATTGACCCATTGAGAGAAGGCAGATACATCCTATGACTCAGCAAGGCATCCAGGGACATGCCTATGGAGAGAACTCTAAGGCTTCCAAGCCATGTGCTGGGCAGCTTTGTGTTTGAAACAAAGGAAGCACAGGCCGCATGGCAAGAGACTATAAATGGCCGCTGCAACTTCTCCATTTGATCTTCAATCCTGCTTCTTACCTCTGGAGGAATGTTGCTACAAACTGAAGCTCTGAACAATGGACTGACTGACCCATCCAAGCTGTGGATGTACTTGATTTGAGCCTGCAGTTTATTCCATCACTGCTACAAGCCTGAACCAAGAACTTTGCCAATATTGTATGTAATTAATTCAATTTAACCAATTTTAACTTTCATCTATATTTCTTTCCCAGATTTTAAAGGATTGGCAATAGTGTGATTTGTGGTTAGATCTAACTGGTATATTGGTCTGGGGCTTGGCCCTTTGGGATTGGGAGAACCTTTTTTCTTTTACTGGGATATTGGTTTTCATAACCATTCATCCTCATAATGAGTGGCGCTGTTGGTGATACTGAGAAACTGGAGTATCTAAGGGAATTGCTTGTATGACTTCTGGTTAGCCAATGGGGTGAAACCGAAGTCCTCTTTGTTTGGCTGGTTTGGTGTGCCTTAATAGTAAAGGACCCCCAGCCTTGGGCTGTGACTGCCCTGCTCTAAGCAATTTATCCAGAATTGATACTCTCAGTAGTGTCCCGCCAAAGGCCACATTGTTTCAGAGTGACATGTAAATAAACGTAACACCACCAGTGTCAATGGAGTTTTACTGATTTACATCCGCTGATGTTCCCCTCCCCCGTATTACAAGCTGTGAAATAGGCCATTATGTATGGTGGGATGTATTTAAGTGCATTTTTCCTTACAATAAATGTATGCTAAATCTTAACATGCATTTTTCTATGTGGCCATTATCACATCCACCCAAATGAAGTGCAACTCCTACAGATAATTATGTGTTTGACATTCATTTCAGAGTTAGTAATTTTCCTTGTTAATAGAATATATCTTTTGTACCCAGGCCAGAACTGAAGCAGGGACACAAGAAGCAGCCTGCATGTGTCAAAATACCTTATTTAAGGCTGCTAGTGTGTCTCTTTGCAAAATTTAAAGGGCCAGCCCTACAAAGGCAGGCTGGGAAAAAGTTCTCATAAGAAGGTATCCTGACAATAAGGAAGCAGGTAGTAATTAAGGAAGCTACTACTGCATAAATGAGTTCCCAGCTCTGTGTTAATAGTCACTACATCAGTGGTTCTCAAACTTTTGTACTGGTGATCCCTTTTACACAGCAAGCCTCTGAGTGCGACCCCCTTTATACATTAAAAACACTGTTTTTATATTTAACATTATTATAAATGCTGGAGGCGAAGTGCGGTTTGGGGGCGAAGTCTGATCGCTCAGGACTCCCCATGCAATAACCTTGTGACCCCCTAAGGGGTCATGACCCCCAGTTTGAGAACCCCTGCACTACATCCTTCAAGCCTTCATACCATTTATGTGCCATGGTAGAAATATTTTACTAACATCATTCTCTATGACCAATGCCATTTTATTTTGTAAAAAAAGAGCCACCACAGAACATCTAACTAGGTAAATAGGCTGGGTGTGGTGACTGGAGCAAGGGATGAGATCGGTATTGGTTTACAAACATCCCACATCCTGTAGTTACAGCCAGTTTTAGTCATCCCTAGTTTAAATGAACAATGACACCAGTAAGAGAACCATGAGTTGCTAAATATCTCTGGAGTTACAAAATACAAAAAAACCCATTGATTACTATTCTTTGAGTACAGTTTTTCAACCAGCAGTACACTCACTTTATAGTAATTTCATCTAAACCACAATTTTCCTAGTTTGCTCATTAGAGTGTCATCTGTGTCAAAAGCTTTACTAAAATTCAGATAAATCATGTCTACAGCTTGCCCCCTACCCACTAGGCCAGTAACCCTGTCAAGGGAGGAAATCAGGTTGGTTTGGCATAATTTGTTCTTGACAAAGGAGAATCCAGATCATTCAAGTGAACTTACTGGAAACATTCAGCAAAATTTAAACAGCAAACGGCAGGTGGGCTGACTTTTTTCTTTCTATTTTGAAATCACGTTTAACTCACCCACTTGAGTAGTCCCACTGAATCACATCCACCCATCTTATAACTCCACAGAAGTCAATGGATTTACATCCAATGATGACTTTAGCCCATTTGGGCTACTCATGTAAGATGAGCAGAACTTGGCTCCTGAGCCTATACAATGGGTTTTCTTTTCTTTTTCTGGTTTGGTTTTGTTTCTATTTGTTCCTTATTGTCTTATTTTTCTTCGTACTGTCATATCTTGCCTGAGGAAGAAACATTTTCTCAAAGCTATTCATCCAGAATTGAAAGCTGAGTGATATCTGTGAGTTAGACAGCTTAATGGATGAAACATTGGCCTTTCACCTCTGACAGTTGTAGAAATGTAAGGCCTTTGTTTATTCATATTACAGATACAGCAGAGGTAGCTGTGAAACAGTCCTCCATAAAACTTCTCTACTAATGACTTCAGTAGGTGACCTGGAAAGCCCCATCTCTCATAGTTTTTGTATATGTGTGAGAGAAAGAGAGAGAGAGAGATGCTACTCCAGATTTGCTCATTCTTCAGCTTTTCTAACCAGATTGAGAAGTGTGCCAAAAGTGACTGAATTATGTCAGATATTTGTGTGGTTTTTAATAGATTCCCTTGTGGAACTCAAGATTTTTTCACTTAATTAACAATAAGTAAAAAGAGAGGAAAAATCATCGGGTGATATAGCTGAGAAAGTTAGATTGAGAAATTGGAGAGAACAGTGTGTTATTACAAACTGATTTTAGTTCATGCTAAAAGGATCTTTACAGAGAAATACAATGATTTAATATGCGAAAATACAGAAAAAGAGGGCTGCAACTTTTATTTTAATAAGTCATATTTTCCCCTTTATGAAATGTATGATGCACCAGAAAAAGCCTTGAATTGTTCAGCAGTGTTGATGAATCCATAAAAATCCTCACCAAGAAACTATTGCAACCTTTTTTTTAAATATCACTCACTATAAATGAATTGTCCCTGACAACTAGCTAGGGAAATAACTTAATCTATATAGACAAGATCATACTCTTCTATTTAGCCATTTTAACTCCTGTATTCCATTAATAAGAAGGATTTCATTAAGGTTGAGGAGTGATTTGCAAATTAATGGTGCTCTGAATCCTTCTAATACAGAACATTGTTTTTTTGGTTTATCTGTTGAATTAGTCCCCCTTGATGCCCATTAAGTTGGAAGCAATCATGAGAAATGGCCAGGAAAATGAACCTAGGTTCAAGTTTAGATTAACTTTATCAATGTTATTATTAATTTCAATTGAAAAACTTTAAAAAAAAAACCTCAATGAAATTACATTGGGAAATGGCAGAGCACAACAACAAATATTATTTGGCTTTCCTGATATGTTATATGTAGTCGGAAGTAAAAGCAAATATTTCAAAGGAATTAAAGACAATGTAGTAAAGAGAAAAATATTTCTTGTTGTCAGAAGTCCATAGATTAGGCAAGTTAAAACAGAATAATACATATTTCAATCTAAGGGATGTTGCAAGAGTAATTATATTGAAAGAACACAGGACATAAAACAGCACCAAATGAGTTGTTTATTGTTGCTGAACACTTTATTTTCCACAGCATTCTTGTGGTGTTGAGTGACTGATGGGCAGAGTGATAAAGGTGGTGAATGTCTATTTTGAATTAGCTGCTGTTGTGGTGCACTAGCTAATCTGGATTTGTTTCTTCATGATAAGCCTCATTTACCGCTCATCTTTTCTAAGGATCTGCACAAAATTGCTTGACATGCTGCCACTCACAAGAATGATGTTCTCAAATAGTAACTAGCTAATGCAAGTTAGTGGAGTTAAGGCCATCCTTGCATGTTTGTTCTAACTCAGATGTAAATTTGCCGTGGCCATATAACTTCCTCACCCAAAAGTAGATTTTTTTGCACATAAAATTAAAAACTAGGTCAGTTTGGCCTGAATCAGTTTGATCCTATTCTCTGCAGCTGAAAATGATCTCTGCCACAAAGGGCTTTGTTTTTGTATCCCTTTTTTTTTAACCTCTTGGGGGAAAAAGTAGCTATGACCACCAAGGTACTTCAGTAAAATGCAGGAACTTTTTCCAACTAATCGTTTCCTAGTGATTTTAGTAGGTGACAAAGGGTGTATGAGAAACAGTCATGACAGTGTCGATATATTTTAGTTCATGTATGCATAGATATGTCTATAGCTAAAAACAGCCATGGACCAAGTTCATTCTGCTACATGGAAAAATGGAGGGAGCGGGGTGGAGATTCTCTCCCTTTGTGGAACTTTCCCAGTGCTGCTCCCTTGGGAGAAGAGAGGTTGCTCCTCCAAAAATTGCTGGGCTCTTGTATTCTGTGCAGTTTCTGCGCCTCTGCAAAGTCTCCTAGCCCCTTGTGGGTCCCCACCATCTTTCTGCCAAAATGGCTCCAATGGAGCTGTCTTCCAGGGCCTCCCCTGCTATGTTGCCCCAGAGCCTCCCTGAAGATTTGATCCTGCTACAATTGACGTTAATACAAAGCTCCCACTGGGAGAAGAATCAGACACTTAAAGAGGAAGGGGAAAGAGGAAAAGGGGCTCCACAGTATGCACAGGAGATTTTCTCAACCAGCCTGAGACTGTATTGACTCTTAAATGTATTCCCCAGTGGAAACAATGTGTGACATACACCAAACTTCCCAGTCCTGGCCAGGGCCCCTGTTCCCATCTCCTCTCCATGTGCTGACAGTCCAGAGAGTTTTTTGCTGGGAAGGTGCTGTGGAGGTATCTAACCACCTTCTTCACGAACAAGGGAAGATGCAGTGATCTGGCCCAAAGTGACTGAGATGTCTCAGCATTCAAGTCAATAATCCATTTGCACAGCTACACTGTCTTTAAGGAGGTTTTTACATCATAAACCATAACATAGGTACCTTTAATTACAGTCTGTCAAACTGATGATTCACTTTTCAAAAGAACATAAACACAAAGGGCCAAAATCACATTCTATTGACCTAACTAAAAGTTACTTGACATTTACCTCAGTGTAACTAAAAACAGAACTTGGACCTTGGAATATGTTACACTTGTTCTGCACACCCTCTAAATGTCAATGGCTAAATTCTCTGCTGCTTTAATGCCACGGATATCAATGGAATTTTGCCAGCAGCTAATTCAGCTCCAAATCAGTGCAAGTAACTACTTTACCAACCTATATGTGCTTTCTTACCAAACATCCAATCTGTAGTTTACACTGCTGGTTACTTCAGTGCTGAATCTGCCCCATATACTGTATTTGCATGGCTCACGCAACTACCTCCAGTGCTCAAAGTGAGAAGAAAAAAGGGTTAGTGCCACATACTGCTGTTGCTCAGCTGACAAATAGTGAGTACATAACCAGATGGGGTGACCATTGTAGAACAGGTTTGCTTGGACTCTTGCATTAATTTTCTATTGCTTTGTCTCTTCTTTTTCATTTCTCTTCTCCTGTTTCCTTTACTTTCTGCAACCTTCTAAGCTGTTATTCTCAACACCTATTCTTCTTGCTCAAGTGAAACACGAGGACTTTTCCGTTTCTTTTGGGGGGGGGGGAATGGTTATCACTCCATTCCAATATGAGCACAGAGCTAGTCTAATTCTGAAACAGGTGCTATGTAGAGTGACCAAGGCAGTCACAGGCTTTCATATGGTCCCTCAGGAATTTGTATGAGGACAAATGAAATGTCCTCATTTTTCATTTCATCAAGCAAAATGTGCAAGATGTATTTGTGACTCCGAGATGTTTGTTAAAGGCATATTTCTATGCCAAGAATAATTTGCTCTGTGTTTACCAGGAACAAACAGTGTGATAAACAGTGTTTGTAGTGAAAGGAAAAATCACAGGAGCTTAGACACTATCAAAGCTGTTATTTTGTTCAAACTGAATGTTAATGACAGATGTTCAGTATCTTATGATAAACTCATTCAAAACGTTACAGTACTGGAAAGAAATCCTGCACTCTGAGAAATAAGCATTTATGTTGAATCAGAAATTGACAGTAATGATATCACCACAAATGTTTTAAAAAGTGAATTTTTGTCTTTTTCTAGGGGTATTTCATGATCCTAAAGAAGGTCACCACAAAATTGCCTCCATTTTTTATTTTGAAAATACGGTTGCATTAATGCTGTGATCTGTCAACTCTTGTCTTTCTTTTTTAAACCATCCTTAGGGAAATGTTTACACGACTGGATAAACTATTAGGCTCAGTCAGGCCAATAATCCACGTTTTACAAGCTTCCTACAGATATATTTAGAAATTCAAAGCACATGGCTTTGGACCTGCCTATTTAGGAGACTGCCTCTTTCCCAGTAGCATCCTGCTGTAGCTGTGGTCAAGAGAGGTGCTCGATCTGAATGTCCCTTGGTATAAAAAAGAGTTTCCAGCAGGGTATTTTACAGTGAGGGTCCCTTATCCTTAAAAAAATAAAAATAATTTTTAAAAAAAAGGAGATATACCTATCTCATAGAACTGGAAGGGACCCTGAAAGGTCATCAAGTCCAGTCCCCTGCCTTCACTAGCAGGACCAAGTACTGATTTTGCCCCAGATCCCTAAGTGGCCCCCTTGAGGATTGAATTCACAACCCTGGTTTAGCAAGCCAATGCTCAAACCACTGAGCTACCCCTCCCTTCGTCATACACACTCTCCTCTTTTGGTCCAAAATAACTCAAATCTGGTGCATTCAGGGCATGCTGCAAAGCCCATCTATTTACAAGTCTTTGAAGAAAAGAGTAATCTGCTAGGGGTTAATATTTGTTGGTTTGGTGGATGATTTAAGTTTTCCATTCTGGTTTGAAAGGGGAGAGAGAAGCTGGGGTTTTTTATTCTTTATGTGACTGCATTTTAATGTACATTACACACAGAAAACTACATTAAAATAACATTATTAGGGTTACAAAGTGAAGCACTGAAGGATTAGGAAGTCCCAGCATAAGGTTGTCCCCCTATGCAGCCTTTAATTATATGGTGTCAAGGGCCAGGATATCGGCGGCTGGACTAGTGGTTAGCGTAAGAGGGACAGGTCCACAAGCAAGCCCAGGTTAAAGACTAGAAGGTCAGGAGCCATAGTCAGGAATCAAGAGTCAAGATATCAGGAATCAGGTCAGGATCGGGAGACAAGAGCAGGTAGCACTGGGTGAGCAGTCCAATGCAGGGTGGAGCTCAGTTGTATGGATGACTTCCTGTTCTTCCTTCCAGTTTAATTAGGGGGAATGGGCCAATCAGGAGCTCTGGTGTTCCATCAGTTGGGGCCTAGGGGTGGAGCACACTATCTGAACAGGGCTTCAAGAAGTCCTGGTTCTAGCTGTTGATAAGGAGACATCAGGTGAAGGGCTGGAGCAAGGTGCCCCTCCACCCGCAGGAATCCTGTGGACCCTAGTGTGAGACCTATGGGTCATAACACATGGTCAGCTACGATTTTTCCCCACACACCCCCTGTCTCATTCCAGGCACAAAATGGACTGTGCTCACTGAATGCACAGTTACTTAATAGTTTTTTGTTTTTTCCTCATTGTTCAATGTGTGACTCCAGGCCTTAGTTACGACACACTAGTCAAACTCTGCTCTTCAGACAGAAAAATGTATTTCCCCATGGGATTTTCTGTAGTATCTGACTTTCACAGCTATTTACTGCCAGCAGCGGAATGATAAGTCAAGCATCTTGGGTTTAGTTCCAGCTTCTGGAGGGTAGTGGGCATATACCTATATTCTGCTTCTGTTCCCCCCATTCTGCTCTCATCCCCTCTGACCTGTCTCTTCTCCATTCCTGAGCCCAGTTCCAATCTCTTTGCCTAACTAATCCCAGCCTCCTGCTTTAGGCCTCACACCCAGGTTCCATCTCTCCTTTACACAGCCCAGTGCCCCAGTAGCCAGGAGCAGCACTTTCAGGGAAAGTCTCTCAACCCCTGCAGCCCTGCTCTGGTGCATGATCAGTGCAGATGGAATCTTTGGCGTATATTTAACTGCCAAACTCTAATAAGTCTCTCTTGTGAATTTCTGAACTGAATTTTTCAAAGGCTCATAACTTGGCCAGATTTGGGCAGTTTTTCACATGACAGCAAAAGACACATTCTTGACACTAAGGCAACCTCCCTGCCTTAAGCTCAAGTTCCTCTTCCAATGCATGGCAGTGCTAGAGCTTCTCAATGAAAAGTTAGCAATTTTTTTTTAACCTGAGCAAAACAATGCATTTCTTTCTAATCTTGCTCAGAGGGAAGACAACCATTTTTACAACCAAAAAACCTCAGTCTGAAGCAGACACCCAGCATGGAAAATTTCAGCCCAAACGGTTAGTGTTTGGCAAAGTAATAAGCAACTGAAAATAGGACCTTTATTACTGGAAGTGTCAGGCAACCTTAATTACAGGCAGCACTATCAACTCTGCCTATAATCAAAAGGAACCTACAGCTTCAGATAGGCACTTTTTATTTTTAGATAGATAATAAGACCCATCTTTGAAGCAGGGCCGGCTCCAGGCACCAGCCCACCAAGCATGTGCTTGGGGTGGCATCTGGAGGGCGATGGCACGGCGCTCCGGCCCGAGAGCGGGGCAGTGACTGGGCTCGCTGCCCTCCCCGTGGCGCTCCGGCCGGTCGGGGAGAGCGGGGCCCCGGCCGGGCTCGCCGCCCTCCTCCCGGCGCTCCGGCCGCCGGGGAGAGCGGAGCCCCGGCCAGGCTCTCCGCCCTCCCCCCGGCGCTCTGGCCACCGCGGAGAGCGGAGCCCCGGCCGGGGTTGCCGCCCTCCCCCTGGCGCTCCGGCCGGTCGGGGAGAGCGGGCCCACGGCCAGGCTCGGTGCCCTCCCCTGCTGCGCTCCCCACGGGGGCGGGGGGCGGCGGGAGGCTTTTTTGCCTGGGGCGGCAAAAAAGCCAGAGCCGGCCCTGCTTTGAAGTAATTTAGTTGAGAGACTATAACTACTTCAATCATAACATTTTATTTAACTGCTGTTGAAAGAACACAGGCAATCACATAATAAACGACCCTAAAATCCTGGCATAGTTAAGAAAAAAGCCTTAGAGGAGAAACAAAATGTAAAAGTAAGACTGATTTTCCATCTCCTATTCATGGCTAGGTACTGTTGGGTTAATTATTATATTTGTATTGCAGTAACATATAGGGGTACCAATCAAGGGTCAGAACCCCATTACGGTAAGTGCTATACAACACATGCCTTAAAAAAAATCCCTGCTCCATAAAGCTCATAAACTAGGTTTCAACAAGATGTATTAGGTAAATGAGACAAACATAGAGGCAGAGGAGGAAGCAGCAGTAAAGCAAGACAAATAAATATGATACAATAAGCAAAGGTCTCTGCTTGTTACTTGTCTAGACAGATCAGTGTGCAAGTTTATGTCTAGTCCCAGAACAAAACTCTATCACTTTATATTGGGAAGGTGTCAAGATGGATTAAGAACAGATTCTTGTAATTTTAATCATCATGCTGGAACCTTTGGCCAGGTTTTTTATTACCTGGCACTATCTACTAATGTAAAATATGTGCAAATCATTACCAGTCTGATTTGACAGTTTTGCACTCCCTTTGTACTAGTATAAAGGGATATAACAGCTGCATGGTAATGGTGAATCAAACCCCTTAACGGAATTTTCTGTTTCTAGGAATTAGGAGCCTATGCTGTATTCTGGTAATGCAGTATTGCCACCCTCCACTAATTTGTATATGTGGGTACACTTTTGAAATATCAAAGCAGCCTAGTATTGCAAAAGTTGGAGGGAAGTTTCCTGGTGGAAAAAAAAGTCCACTTCCACAGAAAAGATGGCATAGCCTGTCCCCTTCTCACAGGAAATATTATGCTGTTGCCTATCTCTCCCATGCAGGGACATGAACGTTCTTTCACTGAAGGCCCACTCAAGGGTGTGTGTGGATATTCTGCAGATTGAAAAAGCCTACAATAGTATCCATCCACACTCCTGTTACTTCAGGGGTGGCCCCTGGAGAGACAAGGTGTGGTGTTTTAGACCAAAAGTCAGGAAAGCAGAGGAGAGCAACTACTTCTTCCACACAACATAACTCTATGCAGCTTAGCACACAGGAGTGCCCACAGGAGGTATCATCATCATCAGTAGCGTAGCTAGGGGGGTTCAGGGGAAGCAGCCGCTTCCCCTCAGTACATTTTTCAAAATCGGCGCCTGCCAGGCCGCTGCTGGGGTCCTGCAGGCAAGTGGAGGGGGCAGCACGGTCGGACTCTGGCAGAGCCATTGGGGGGGGCGGCGGGCGCGGCCAGAGGAGCGAAGGGGCCAGCTCCTCGGCCATCGCGCCCCATGCTCAGTGCGGCCCCAACATCGCCGCCGCAGCTGCCTCCTGCGGCGGCTCAGGGCTCGGCGGCCGAGTGCTCCACAGCTGGCGGGCAGATCCCCTCTCCCCGGCAGCTTCCTGCTTCCGGGCCGAGGGAAGCAGGAA
>NW_020664464.1:10528820-10570971 GCF_002925995.2 Terrapene triunguis | reverse complement strand
TGGCCAGAGGAGGAGCCAAGGGGGGGCGCCTTTTTTATGGTTGCTCCCCCTGCACTGAGAAGCTGGCTACGCCACTGATCATCATCCTGCCTTGCTCATGGAGACTTCAACTCCTTAAGTTTAGAACAATAGGAAGCAGAGCAGATGTTGTCCCAGGATGGGGGTGGGGCATGTCACACCAGTCTCTCCAGCAGTACTACTTAAGGGAGCTACAGAACTCCAGGGTAGAAGTCCAACGACAAAGCACAGGGGTGAAAAAATTGTCATCAGCTGCCACCCCCGTAGTAGTGCTAAGGTGAAGATTCTTGCTGACAGGAACAAGCACTCAAAATCCTCTCAAAATGATCATGAATTTAAAGTTAAATTTTATTTATTCCTCTGTATTACTTGCTTGTCCATAGCTCTACATGCCATAGGTACTTCAATAAAAACACATACGGAGTATCATACACTAACATCATCAAGACTTCCCTTTCCTGACAAAAAGTTACCCTCGATTTATAAGGAAAAATCTCCATGACAAACTCACAAATTTAGGGGCGGATTCCAAAGCCCACAGAAGTCAGTAGAATGACTTCCATTGAGTTTGGTGGGCAGTAGATCAGGCCCCTAGTGAGCCTGTTATACTTTGAAAAGTCATCTTTGCAATTAAAAGAAATGTCTTCTTTGTAAATGGAAGTTTATAGTAGGGTGAAGCTGAACTTTCAGAATTCACCAATACCTTCACAGAAGTCCTATAATACCTATGCAGAGCATTCTGATGAGAAAAAAAACTGCATTACAACTTGGTAAATATAGCCTTGAAATATGCATTAGCTCTCACTGAGTGCATTTACAGGTTTACATAGGGTCAGGAGTTGACAAAAATGCTAGATTTTTTTTTTTTAAGTAAAAGTTTACTGCTTTTTCAGAGTCTCATGACCAAAAAAAAAAGTCTTGTCCAATTAACCCAAACTCACCACCACCAAAATTCATCATCAGTTGGGCAGGGACTATACGTGCAGTATGTTAAGTGGAAAGGAACTAGCTTCTGAAACCTGCATGCAGATAGAAGTGTCAAAATATGGCTTATTGTGCAAAAGTGTCTTACCCTTAACTATGCAGTCACTAAGCTATTACAGTGAGACAAGAGACAACTGGACAAGGAGGATGTGCCATATTGTGCCTTTCCCTTGTGGAGGTGAATAAGGTGGGGGATATTTCCCCCACCCACTTGCACACATTCCAGCCACAATTACAGTCCCTGTACTTTCCTCAGTTCAGATACAGTTTTATGTCAGACATCCCAAATGAGGCAGGGAGCAGGCTGAACTATAGTTCCACTTTTCTTCATATCAGACATCAAAGCTGACTAAGGGCAGAGGGAGTATACCTTGTGCCTTCCAGCATGCTAGGTTGCTCTAGAAAGCAAGGCAGCTCCCTAAATCATATTACCTCCAGGAGCTTCTTTTGGGACAGCTCAATGTACCAGCCCAATGTAGACTTGTGCCCTAATGGTACAATCTGGCCCCCTTGTTTTTGTTTGCAATGCAGACTTAATGTTACTCCCACATCTACATGGGACAATGTATAAATAAATCAGTTTAAAACCAAATTGCAGTCTCACAGAGTCCTCCTTTTTCCTTTTGGGCTTTAAAAAAATTTGCAAACAAATGGTTTTGCTGGATTTGTTTTGTGGCATCCTCTTTGTCAGCACAGAATGGTCGCAATTTCCCAGCCTGCATCCCTAGACTCTTGTTCCTAAGGCAGACATTTTCAAGCCACTGAAAGTGTGTCTTTTCCGTGACATTTCAAATTATTCAGCTAGGGTAACAAACTAAAGTTCAAACTGGAAAACTAATAAAGCATTGCCTGTAATTTTTAAAGGCAAATATCCTGCCAGGGACATTTTGGACATCCCACTAGGACATATAGTGTAGGTAGCAATGCTGCATCAGCAGGGGAATGGACTGGATGACTTAATAGGTATTTTTCCTCTTTAGTTTCTGTGATCTTGCAACTCTACTCTCTCCCTGCTCCACTGTGATTTGGGTAGTTAGAACTATAATTAATATAAACTATAGGTCTCAACTGGCTTTTTTAAATATTAAAATTTAGAGAAAATACACAATTTTAATGGAATCACGAGTGCTGTGTTTTTCTGTCTCTGGCATGAGGGGAACTGTGTGGGTACTAAAATGAGGTCTCTGGAAAGCCAAAGATGGGCATCAAGCAGCATTTTAGTTATAAATTAAAAAGCCTTCAAAATTATCCCTATTTTTGTTGATTTATGAATTCAACAACAAAAATCAGGTCAGCAATTTTCATCTGAATTCTGAAGAGTTATTTCCAATTGGAACAGCCATTTAGGAAAGGTGAACATGTGACATGAGATTCTTCTCTATTGCTGGAATTAAAAAAAAAAAATCTTTAGAATGAACTCTATCTTGTCCCAAAAGCCAAACTATGAATTCCCAGATAAATAAACACAATTTGCTTATTAAAACAGAGCTTTAACTTTTTATTTTCATTGAATTTGACCCAGTGGAGGCCTATGTAGGGGTTGTAATGTTAATTAGTAAAGTGAAATAAGAGTTTATTTCGGTGCCAAAAATTCTGCCCTTGGATACCCATGCACAATTCCTACAACAGGAGCTACAACCACCTACTGGAGAAGAGAATTTGGTTATTCAGACTCTATTTAGAATAAGTTGTGATTCATTTCTGTCAAGCCATTTAAGCTCCATAGGTAAAAAATCAAAGCAGTTATGGAGTCTGGTTCTAATCCACAGACACTTGTGGTCTGCCTCCAGAAGTCCATTATGTTAGTTTCATCTTGTGCAATGCAAAATCCCATCTCCTGTCTCTTGATATGTGTATTTGTTTCCTGGAAACACTATACACATTCTGAATAGTCAAAGATAAAAACTTCTTTACTTAGAGGGGAAACTATCTTTTAAAGTGATTTCAACTTTGTGTAGAAGAAGATCAAAGGAAAGGTGAATGTGATGGGGCAGATAGGCCCTGCATTGGCAATGAGAGGGTTAAGGAAAGCCTGTGGCATCAGCTGACCCTGCCTCACTACACCTGCAACCAATGTCAGTCATGGAGAGATAGTTAAAAGGAGACCTAGCCCAGGTCAGGGCTGTCCAGGAAAGAAAGCAGAGTTCTGCTACTTCCTCAGGGCTGGCCTTACCATGAGGCGGCCGCCTCAGGTGCCAGACTGTGGGAGGCGCCACTAGGACCCAGAGTGTAGAAAATTGTGTCTGCTGCTGGTGCATATGTATTCTTTCTGCTCTAGATGCACAGAGATGGAGGAGTGCTGTGCTAAAGGAAGGAGGGCACAAGAGACATAACAGGCAGGCAGGAGAAAAGGTGAGGGAATAACAGAAAGCAGCAGGAGCTGCAAGGAGAGAGAAGAGGCGGAGCCTCTTATGTACCTCTCTAGCACCCCCAGGAGCCTGGACTGATTAACACCAGCTTCCTGTTTCCTGCTGCTTCCCTGAACCCATTTGAGGAGAACAGGCAGTCAACTGAAGTAGTAGGAGCCAGTGAGGATGTGAGTGGTGAGGAGATGCCTGATCTTCCAGTTAGTCAGAGTGCAAGTGACCTGGCAGCTACTGCAGCATCCATATCTCCATCTCAAATGGATGTAACCATGCACATTCCTGAACAAAAGTGTAGATCAGAGAAGAGTGTGGGAAGGCGCAAGAAATAGCTGCTGCTGAGTTTAGTTTCTTAAGTCTAGATGATCCAGGACTATGGACCCGCTTGAGCAGTAGCCTGAGGGACTTTCTTGTACTGCATGGACTACAGCAAGTGAAAAACTTCATGTTTCCCAAAGACAATGAACATAGAAGTTTCCATCCAACACATTACTGGTGTGAAATCCCCAGTGGTGATAAAGTGGAGAGGCCATGGCTTATGTACTCAAAAACCCAGAATGCTGCATACTGTTTTTGTTGCAAACTCTTCCAGTCTAATGTTCCAGCCACCTTGGGTTCTACAGGAACAAAGGATTGGAAAAATCTGGCTAGAAATCTGGCATGCCATGAGAAGGCACCAAATCACCAGAGAGCATTCCATAGGTGGAAAGAGCTTGAAATGAGACTAAGGTTAAAGGCCACCATTGATGATCAGCATCAAGAGAAGATTGCATCAGAGTCTCTTTACTGGCAAAATGTTCTGAAAAGGCTCATTGCCATTGTGAGAATGCTTGCTACCCAAAACCTAGCACTGCGTGGCACTTCAGATCAGCTGTGCCAAACAATGGAAACTTCCTTAAAATTGTGGAGCTGCTGGCTGAGTTTGATGCTATACTCCAGGAGTATCTAAGAAGAGTTGCCACCCAAGAAATGTACACACCACTACCTTGGAAAAACAATTCAAAATGAGATCATACAGTTACTGGCAACAAAAGTCAAACAGAAGATTGTGGCAGATGTGAAGTCAGCAAGATATTATTCTGTTATTCTGGACTGCACACCTGACATCAGCCATATGGAACAAATGACTTTAATGGTGCGTTTTGTAACAACCACAGAACCTAGTGAAAATGTTCCTGCAATGGTGACTGTCAGAGAGCATTTTCTAGAATTTATTGACATTGATGATACTACAGGAGCTGGTATGACAAATCACAGAATCATAGAATATCAGGGTTGGAAGGGACCTCAGGAGGTCATCTAGTCCAACCCCCTGCTCAAAGCAGGACCAATCCCCAGACAGATTTTTGTCCCAGACCCCTAAATGGCCCCCTCAAGGATTGCTTCTTAAAAAGCTGGAAGAATTGGGAATTGTGATAGCTGACATGAGAGGTCAGGGCTACGATAATGGTGCCAACATGAGAGGAAAGAACAGAGGAGTGCAGACACGGATCCGAGAGTTAAACCCTCAAGCTTTTTTTGTCCCATGCAGTTCTCATTCATTGAACTTGGTGGTCAGTGATGCAGCATCAGCTTCTAGTGAGGCTGCTGAATTTTTTAATGTAATTCAAAGCGCATCTATGTATTTTTCTCTGTATGAACTCATTGATGGCAAATTTTGAAGCAACATCTGGGAACATCCTCTCTGACACTGAAACCACTGAGTGCCACACAATGGGAAAGTCGAGTGGAGGCGATAAAGCCTATCAAACACCAAATTGGGAAGATGGATGATGCCATAGTTGCCATTATGGAGGATAATGCTATGACAGGAACTGTTCATGGGAGAACAGTGGCATAGGGAAATGGAATCACCAGAAACATACATAACTTCAGATTTCTGTGTGGCTTAGTTCTGTGTAATGACATACTGTTTGAAATAAATGTTGTAAGCAAGAGACTCCCAGATGTTGACCTTGATATATCTGGAGCAATGGAACAACTAGACAAAGCAAAGTCAGACCTACAGTCTTACCAGTCAGATGAGGGATTTCAAAACGTTCTGAAGAGTGCACAGAAGTTGGCATAGGAACTTCACACTGAAGCTATTTTCCCACCCATTCAAGAATACAAGAGTCACCGAAGAAGACGACATTTTGATTATGAGGCACAGGAGAATCCCATAAGAGACCCCAAACAACAATTCAAAGTTGAATTCTTTAACCAGATGCTAGATTGTGCAACACAGCCAGTTGAAGAACGTTTCATGCAGCTCAAGGAACACAGCAGTATATTTGGGATGTTGTATGATATTCCAAAACTCCTCACTATACCTGAAGACCTACACCAGCAATGCAGGGCACTAGAGACAGTGTTGACACATGATGACATGCGCAATATTGATGCGAGTGATTTAGGTGATGAACTGAAAGCCCTTTCAAGATACATTTCAGCAGGATCAACTCCAAAGGCAGTTCTGGAATATATGTGCACAAATAAGATGACCATCCTCTTTTCAAATGCTTTTGTTGCTCTGCGCATACTTCTAACACTTCCTATAACAGTTGCCAGTGGAGAACGCAGCTTCTCCAAGCTGAAGTTAATAAAAACACATCTACGTTCCACAATGACACAGGAGAGGCTGGTCGGCCTTGCAACCATCTCAATAGAGCATGAGCTGGCCCAGACTGTGGACCTTCAGGAAGCAGTTCAAATCTTTGCAACCAAGAAGGCACAGAAAGCACCACTTTGATTATTCAAACAGATAAAAATGCCCGTGTTTACTGTGCAGACAAGAAAAGTTACATTTGCCGTTCAGGCGTTTGAAAGTTAAGTGTTACTTAAAATTTTTGAACAAGGCATTTTAAGTTGTTAGTTCTCCTTTATTGGGGTAGGTAGCAGAGTAGTACCATGAGAGGAGTAGAACAGGAAGAAGACAGAATTGAGACCTTTCAAAGTTTTGGCCCAAGCGAGGGGGCATGGGGGGGGGGGTCATTTGAGCTTCCCGCCTCAGGTGCCAAAATGTCGTGGGCCGGCCCTGTACTTCCTTGATGAGGGAAGCCTAGGTCCAGCCAAGACCCTGAGACAGGTAGCTCAGGAAGACTCAGAGAAAGACTAGCCACATGGAGACAACCTTGGAGCAGAAGGCAGCGGTGCCACCAATGAATCCATGGGTGATCATTATTTTTAATTTCAGTTTTCCTTTTTGCTTAGAGTCTAACACCCTGGACAGGTAGGACTCAAATGTGCCAGAGCTGGATGCCTAAGGCATCATGGCATGGGATCTATGAGTGGTGACTGGTGGGGACCTGCAGAGAGGTGAGTTGTGCCCTAATGGGCCACTAAGAGGTGCTGCCTAGACAACCTGGTTACAGTGATCTACTGTTCTTATGCTCCAATACATTTGTTAGTCTATAAGGTGCCACAGGACTCTTTGTTGCTTTTTGCAGATCCAGACTAACACGGCTACCCCTCTGATACTGTTCTGGGTAATTCTGGAAGCAGTCCTTCCTATGTCAAGCAAAAGTATTTTGCACCTGAAGCAACTTTTACCAGCCTTGTAAGAAATGTTCTTTTTCTCAAAAATGTTCTTTTTCTCAGGTTTGATCCCACAGTCTTCAACTGGACTTTCTTTGAGAGCCATTATTTGAGGCATGCATTACATAGTACTAGGTTCCATGACATGACATTTATATATATGAAATAGGTGGCAGACAGACACAAAGTCATGCACATCAGTCCTAATTTGTAGCTGCCCCCCAGCCTGGCTTCCAAGTAATTGTGCCTGCAGTGCCCATGAAAACTGAATGACCTTATTTGCCAGGCACTTGTGTATTTAAGCTTCTAAAATAGTGCAGCTGCATCCAGAATTTTGCACTCAAAGTTTATAAGCATAAAACATCTGCAATAGTAGAGGCAAAGCACAAAATACTGAAAAGTTTTACATCTTCAAAGCACTTTTCAAATATATTAACTAACCGTCTGAGTACGATTACTTCTATATGAACTAATCCTCACAATACAATACTATCTCCGTGATACAGATGGGTAAAACAAGGCACAGAGTACAATAACTTGCTGTGGGTCTCATAGAAAGGTAGTGGAAGAACCAAGGATAGAACCCACAAATCCTGGCTCCCAGTTCCCTATTCTAGCTGTTAATATTTCATGCTAAAAAGAAAGAGGAATTCACTCGAGCTATGTGCCCAATAGAAATGCTGCGACAAGACAGCAGTGGCTGATGTCTTCCTCTGTGTATTTTTCTCCCTTGTCATTCATTTCTCTTGGCAGTGAGATGAACTCATCATCCTTCAGACACCTTGCTAGACGGATGACACTCTTGGGAATAGTTCCTTCTGCCTGACCTAATGTGGGTCCCTGACTGCTATTTGTCATTAACATGTTTCCTAGACAGATGTTGGTATGTCATTAGTTATATAATCCCTCCCTGAAATGTCACCTTCTTGCAAGAGGATTATTTTGATCTATATAGTAAACATCGTCACTGTTTTCTATTTAAGCAGGTATCCCACAAGATTACCTGCCTCAGAATAAGTGGCATGCTCATGTTTACAGTTCTGCCTGTAAACGTGTGTACTACTTTACATCAACCACCACATTGACTTCAATGGTTATTATAAAGTTAAAATAGGCAAGTTTCTACACACAGGGTTGAGATATTGGTGTTTCTCTCCACTCTTAAAAAAGGAAATAACCACATTAGCTAAAATATCACTGAAAGAAAGTCAGCATTTGCCAACAGTTATCAAAGAGGCAAGTACTGTGGGCTAGATTGTAAATTCATTTTTGCAGGCTGCAGTGAGATTATCTAAAATTGGAATTCTGCATTCTGGAAGCAGAACAAATGTGCAACAGATGACAGTGAGAAGAAGAGAGAAACACTGACAAAAGCAAATGCTCAGTTTATTTTGTGTGCCTGCTTAAGTGTCCAGCTTTGATGATGGACCTAGGCTGTCCCTGGGATAAGTCACATAATAAAACATGAGCCTTTTACCTTGTATAGAAAATACAGGCTGGTGCATATTCTTATAGATACAAAAGACAGAAAGAAGAGTGCCCACTTCTAATGAGAAAAGCTCTGCGTCTTTTCTTTCTCAAGCCTTCCTTTGGATTGAAAGTACCAGATTCTCCTCTTGCTAATAATGTAAACCCATTGACTTGTATGGAATTGCAATGTTATAAACTGATAAACAGTAGACCATGGGCCAAGTTGTTTATTTTTGGTCCTTATTTCCTTTTAGAAGGAGAACAAAGGATTTGTCTTCACTGAAAAGTTAACTGAAATTATAATTAGAGCGTTGGCCTTAACCTGACTCCCATCCACACACAAAAATCCCTACCTTGAACATGATGCATTAAAGTCAAGCTAGCTGGCCTGCCAGGGGGTATAGGTAGAGGCTTGATGATGGTTGCTGCTTAAGCTACTGCACACTATGTGGATGCAATTAGAGTCCATTCTATTCCCCTAGTACCTTACCAAAATTACCCCTGGGAGTTAGTCTCCCTACCCAGGCTGGCTCCAGGCACCAGCTGAGCAAGCAGGTGCTTGGGGCATCCAAGGGGAAGGGGCGGCACGTCGGGCTCTTCGGCAGGTCCCTCGGTCCCTCTCGGAGGGAAGGACCTGCCGCCGAATTGCCGAAGAAGAAAGCGGTGCGGTGGAGCTGCCGCCAATCGCGGCTTTTTTTTTTTTTTTTTCCCGCTGCTTGGGGCGGCAAAAACCCTGGATTCGGCCCTGCTCCCTACTCCTTGGTTCCAGACCAGAAGTTACCTCCAGTCAGCATAGTCTGCTTGGATGTTCAGCCCCCAACTTAACATGTGGCTTATTATACCTGTAACACTTGTATAGCACTCTCATTACACTTGTTCAGATCAGACGGTGTCCAGGAGAGCATCCTCTCAGCATGAGGTTGACACCAAAGTTCTTGCAGACGTATGGTGTGAGGCCATCAACACATGATTTTTTTGGGACCAGAACCAACAATCAAAAGTCTTATGAAGCTACCATAGTGGAGACAGCAGAGTGGGGGGGGGAGGGGAAGGAAGACGGGGGGATCTGCTGAACTAGACCTCAGTGTCAGCAGAAGAAAATTCTTGAAAAACCTGTTCTGTCAGGCAAATGACCACAACTCCTGGTCCCATAACTCCCCTAAAATGTTAGAAGCAAGACTAGGTGCTCAGCAGCACCCCCAAGCTTGGAGCTTGTGTACACCTTTAACACCTCAAGGGCCAAGACAACCAAGCACTGAGAATTTGGAGGAAGAGAAGAATCCAGGTCTGGTGCTGACACTGGCCACAGCAGTCTCAGCTGAGGTGGAGCAGGTGCTCACCATTCTGGGCACAGCCAATTTGAATGTGCTGAAGACTCCCATGTCCTGTTTAGGGTGGAGATGGAGGAGCAGACTGGGGAAAAACAGACCAGGGAGAATGTGGTAGAAGTACCAACATCATCTCAGCTGGGTAATAGAGTGATTCGCCATTGTTGACATGGTTAGTGGGGATATGACAACATAAAAGTGCCATCATTGCTGGTTTAGGACCAATCTACTCCTGTAGTGCAGGATGATGTGTGATGGGAGGTGGGCTTTTTTTGGTAATACTACGTGTATCTTCACTTGAGGGCTGTAGCACTGCCATTTCCAACTCAACTCTTCTCCCTCCCTCGGTGGTCAACCAAGGTCTTTAGAATAATGAAATAATCCTCTTTCCAATTTGCATTAAAATGTGCACCTGGAAGGGGTCAGATATAGGCACAAGCATCACTGATGGCACTAGCCCAGTTCAGGAAGCCCATTTACTCAAAGCTGCTATTACTTCAGGGACACTACCAATCTATAACTTCAATTGCAAACCTCATCACCACAGCACCAACATTGACTTCTGACGCCAAACTGATTATCCACCCACCTACAGCAGTTTGGGGTAGCTTTCAGATGGCTAGAGTAACCCATTTCTGGACTGTCTCTACTGCATATCTGGGCACTGCGGGTCTGGGGCAAGCTCTTAGCACAGCTCTAGGAAGGTAGAAGTTCTGGGTCCACTGATTGTCATGCCAGGTCTGTAGGCTAATGTAGTTCCACCACTCTGTGCCTGTGATCCTGCTCCAGAACCACCAGTCAACACAGGAGGATTCCTCAGCTAAGAAAATCAGAATGAGTCTCTCCACTCTTCCATCATGGCTACAGGCAGCCTGCATGATCTCCTTAGCAAATCCTATTGCTACCTTCTGAGAGCAACCAGCCATTGTGAAAAGCCCTCCCCTCCATCTCATGCTCTGTATATGCCTCCCATTACTTAAGTCAGAACTCCATTAATTCACGGTAAGTATTCTATGCCTTCACACTGGAACACAGGCCATGAACACAAAAGCAGAAGTGGTGTGCTGTAATGAGTTGCCAGCCTAGCCCACTTCTGCCCATGTGCCCAGAAAAGAGACAACTTGTACTACAATTAGGGAGACCAGATAGCAAGTGTGAAAAATCGGGACAGGGGGTGGGGGATAATAAGTGCCTATATGAGAAAAAGCCCCAAATATCGGCGCTGTCCCTATAAAATCAGGACATCTGGTCACCCTAACTGCAATATTGTACAAAAGATTTCAAAGAGTGGTTCACTAGTGCAGTGCTAAGAACCCAGGGATAACACTTTATGGGGTTCAGTACAGTGTGCACACACTACCTTGAATATGACTTGAGTTATCCTCTGTGGTGTGGACACTCACTTTAGCTAGGTTAGCGTGAGTGGAGAAACTCAGGTTAACTGCAGTGAAGACATACCCTAGGAGACAAAACTACATGTGAGAATGTAAGGCTTTAAGAGATAAGAACCCCCTACAGAGTCCAATATACACCAAGTATAGAAATGTGGAATTAAAGCTGAAAATCCCACTTTCCCAACTAGCTTCATGTCATCATAAAGTTAAACACTGAAAAACAAGAGGACCACAAGATGTGTACAATAAGAGAAATGCAGATCAGTGATCAGTCTAAGAACTCTAAGGCAGTCACTTTTGCCTAGCTGTCTGCTGAAATCCTTTGCCCTGTTCACTGCCCTCAGTGTCTGGACTCGTCAAAAACAGGTAGCCCTCTGTACCAGAGCTTTGAAAAAGATCATATGGCCTTGAACCTCCTACAAGAGCTAAAGATATGCATAGCTGAAAGGCCATAGGGGAGTGAGTCATTCTCCATGATCTGTCCTGTCAAACAATGGAGCCAAGGTCGTGCATGCATTCAAGATGAGGATACTTGTGCCCATACCATATTTTCCCCAGACTCTTGACCTGGCTTGACATGATTTCCCCTTGTGAGGAGAAGACTGTATACAATGTTGTGCTCTAGCACACAGAAATACAGCAAGTGGTGGGCTCCTCAGGCATGCGTAAAAGGGATTTGTTGTTGCATTACATAAAGCAAGAAGTTGTCTCTCCAATCTCCATTCTTGTGCTATGAGCCAAAACTATGAGGTGCTGTGTGACTCCTGTGGGCTGCTGAAGAGGAACCATCAGCTCCCCAAAATGCTAGAGGAATTGAGAGTACACAGCCCCCCAGATATTTATTAAATCCAGCGGTGCCACAATCCAGCACATTTGGCACGGCAAAGCTGTGGCCACTATTCCACTGTCTAGGCTGCACTGGTCAGGAGTCCTAGCTGGCAGGTTGACTTTTACCTCTGTTCCTTTGCATTCCATCCACTATGTGGGTGGAGAGGATTTACCCACAGAAAATATTTGCAGAGATCTGACAAACAGATCTAAAAAAGTCTCAAAAATATCAAATAGTTTACAATTCTCAAGAATGTATTTGTTGCAGTCTGTTGGAACAGTGTGTGCTGGAAAAGAGAGGCTAGATTTGTCAGATGAATTAAGTATTGCAAGTAACGCTGGTCCAATAATATTTATCAAATCCTTTATTCAATAATATTTACTATATTTTGAATACCTGATTCAACAATATATTTTCATTATTCAACGAGCTTACAGAGCAGGGAAATTCATTAATGTTCATGATTTAAAAGCATTCAGAAATTTTATATATATATATTTTTTTGAGGACCACCCAGCTCTAGCTGCAAATTACTGGAGAGCAACAGATTGTTTTGGTGATAAGGTTTTGGATTGGGAGATGTGAGTTCAGGTTCCGGCTTTAGCACATTTCCTGCAGTTCCCCAGCTGTAAAATGGAGACATTTCTTTTCTTCCACCTTCTGTCTGTCTTTTTTTATTCATTGTGGGAAGTCTTTTTGGGGCAAGGACTGTCTCTTCCTGTTTGTATGATGCCTAATGGATGTGTGGTGTGGATTGGGGCCAGCAGGTTCTACTGTAATACAAATAAATATTTGTTGACTTCTAGTACAGCCACTTGAGGATACCTCGATTTCTCTATCTTTTCTAATTTTTTTTTTGTTAGCATATCCTGAGAATTATAGCTCTCTCCTCCAAAAAAGGTGCTAAAGAAGCACTCAATGAAATATTTCATAAAAAAGTTTGTGAACCTCTGCTGAACTTAGCCCACCGATCACAAAAAGTACTTCTATTACTTGCATACCTGGGGTAGATAGGTGCTAATGAGAGCAGAATCTGGCCCCATATCACTAGAAAGAAGCTGGAGGATTTCAGAACATTAGGCCTAGATTAGGAGTGGAGTTTGCAGACCCTAGGTACTGAAACTCACCAAGGACCAATCTGAACTGAGAGAGCTGCCTTGACTAATAGGAGCAAAAATACACTCCAGCCACACCCCCATATAGAGCTCATGATGTGTAAAGCTATGCTATTATAACAGCTGTACTGTACATTACTCAGCGATTACCCTTACATAAGGGAAATTCCCAGGTAGCTGGTTAAAGCAACTTTCTGGCTTCTTCGTACTGCTTCAGAATGCCTGGAGTAGGAACGGAATCTAACTTTCAAATTCTAGTTGCAATATTGAAGCTACATTTAAAGATTAGAGTCTAGGGATTCTCACACTTCACTGTACTGCAACCCCCTTCTGACAACAAAAATTACTACGCAACCCCAGGAGCCCACCTGAGCCCTGCCACCCCAGCGGGGAGGCAAAGCCCAAGCACCAGCCCCCAGGGCTAAAGCCCTTTGGCTTTGGCCCCGGGTGGTGGGGCTCGACCTTCAGCTTCAGCCCCGAGGCTCCAGCAAGTCTAACACCAGCTCTGGTGACCCCATTAAAACATGGTCATGACCCACAGTTTGAGAACCGCTGGACTACACTAACAGCCTTTGTGTAGCTAGCACTCCGACTTGAATATTAACTTTAGAAACCCATTAAGAAAAGGTATTGACTCATACTGTTTAAAAGGTATGGTAATCAGAAACAGGGTAGCAGTGCCATCCTAAAAGAGAGTTTGACTGGGGAACACATGGACTTATAGTTTCTATTGTATTATTCATTTGTATTTTTTAAATTAAACTTCCCCATACTATTTTGCTACTTACAGTTATATATTTACATTATTGCTTCCTTTCTCTATATCTACTTAATCTTTCAAAGAAGTCAGGATACTGAAATTGCGACAATCTAATCTTTCCCATAATGGTAATTTGATGCCATAAACATAGGATTATGTGCTTTATTCTCTCACATCTGCATTGTTTTACTTAAATGAACAACCCAGCCGTAACAAGCTTCCAAGTTTTGCACTGTAAATTTGCCCTGTAATCAATTGCAAGAGTCAGTTATCTGTGATTATAAAAATTCATTAGGTTTCTAGCGTCTAGTATGGTACCCACAGACTGTGACGTCTACAAAACCTGATGGGCTAATTTAGAGCCCATTTGTGAAAAATCAAGTATTCAATATTAAGCCAAAATATTTCTTTGAACAAAAAAATCCCATTAATCCTGGATTAGTTGGTATTTATGAACTTTGACCTTACTGGGGACTTATTTATTAGCAATAGAGTTACATAAGGGATGTATTTAGCCCATGGGCAAAATATGGCCTTCTCATCTGCAACTGTCTCCCTCCCCCAAGGAGAATCTATAGATCCAGAAACCACTACAGGCCAAGATGGGATAGCTAAATTTCTATTGGCAATTTCCCCTCCCGCCAGAAACTCATACTACGGTATAAACTGCATGTTTTCACAGAACCAATTGGCTCTGCTGTAACAGGTCTTGTGATTAAGCATCTGGCTACAGTTCCTGATGTTTACATCACAAGAATAGTCTGATGAAGAAATCATGCAGGAAAACTAAAATTTAGAAGGGAAAATAATGTTTAAAAAAATATTCTGATGCAGATGTAGAGATCAGGTACAGAAGGAAACTAAATTTAAAGGGAAAGACTATATTGACTTACATAGACTTCAGTCTTACTGAGAGGGCACACTAGAGGGCACTGGTATTTAAAACAGATCATAGTAATATTAACTTGTCAGTAGAGGAAAGTCATGAGGAGATAAATGTTCTTCCTTTCTGGAATCTGAAGAGCTCTGTGTAGGCTTGAAAGCTTGACTCTTTAACCAACAGAAGTTGGTCCAATAAAATATATTACCTCACCCACCTTGTCTTCCTGGAATCTGCAAGAACAAGTTGTGAAACGTGTACCTGTTAAATGCAATATGTATCCTCCAAGTTAGTTATGATCCTGTTTATACTGATGTTGATATCAGACTCTACTTATCTTTTCCTTGCTTACAGTCAATTGCTAAGATTCATGAGTAAAGCCGGTCAAAACATTTGATGCAAAGTGACTTTTCAACCAGAAAACTTCATGGAAAACTTTCATTCCGGTCAAAGAACAGGAATTAAAAAAAGGATTCTTAAAGATATTTGATTTTTGGAAGCCACATTTTTATTTAGTGGAACCTGAAAATTTTTACCAAGAACAGTTTTCAAAAACTGAAAATATTTCATATTTGGATTCAGTTTTTCATTTAAAAAGTGAAATATTTCTCAGAAGCTTTTAAAAAGACCAATTTCTTTTCAATTTCCCCATGGTAATAATTGGCATTTTTGACAAGCTCTATCCACAGGTAAGATTTTCAGAAGTGCCTAAGTGATTTAAGGAGCACAACATAGTAGGACTTGTGCTCCTAAGCCACTAAAAAAATCCTACCTCACATGAGATCAAGCACATACAATAATTCTACCACTCAGCGGGATAGTGTAGAACCTGACACAATGGCAGAGGATTACTTAAGAGATCACAAATAGGGAAGCTGTAGGAAGGTACTGATCAACTCTTTGGTTCAAATATGCTGTAGTCACAGTAAGTTTGGTCTATATCACTAAACTCTTTATGCTAGTTTTTGGCATGTTAGGCATATGCATCAGTGTATGGGAGAGGTGGGTCATTACTGAGGCACACCAGCAGAATGACATGCATAGTGCCTGACTGGATTATGCCTGTTTTCAGCCCAGCACTATTAGTCTTTTGCTTTCCTGAATAATCCAACAAAAGATCTGAAAATGTCTGAGGGGGGAAACAAAATAAATGGAAGATCACAAGATAAATGAGCAGAAAGATTTACACCTTTCAAATATAGGCCTGAAATAAGATCTCTCTCATTGATATTCTACAAAGTGACTACGTGATAATCTTGAGAAATTATTTAGCACTCGGGATAACATTGCCACTGAATGATGGAGTTTGCTGGCAGAAATGTTGAAAGACTGACATCGATCAAAGTTAACTGTGGTATCTTTGCTGATGCTGTGTACCCTGGCGTGCTGCCAAAGCATATCTCAGATGCAACTGATGATGAGGCTATGGGTGACTCTGATGATGACTGATGTGATAGCCCTGCCAATGCTCAGCATCTGACGGAAGGCTTGATGTCTTTTTGATATAGAACAACTCATTCTTTTATTTACTTCATTATTTGGCTTTACGAAAGGTGCCAACAATACTGGACTCAAAAAATTCTCACCTAACCCATCAGGAAAAAGCTTTCCCCCCTTAACTGATATGTACCATCTTCTAAAGCCTGAGGGAATAGATCACCATTGCATTGTCCCCTCAAGAAAAGTTAGTGTTCTACTGAAACAAAGGGGGAAGAGAAAGGAGGGCTTCTGAAGTCTTACTGCCAATCCCAGAGGGCCATTAGCTCTAGGCTTCAGTTGATCACAATTGTCACAGTATCACTTGAGGAGAGAAGCCAGTGCACATACCCAGGTGTTGAACATTTAGGACTTTACAGATTAACACCAGCCCCATTATTGCACCTGGAAGCTTGTATTTTGCATGGTAGTGCCACCAAACTGCAAGTAGCACTCCTGGCAGAGGCACGTTTAGTTGTAGCTCATTTGCTTATTCTTATTTCACTTGCTATTGTTTGATAAGTAAAAGAGGGGCTTGGGAGGAGGAGGAGGAGGAGGAAGGCCAGAGTGCTGGAGAGGCATCATTACAGAAATGTAGATGAGGAACATTTGACTTGAATAAAGCATAGATGTGTGTACAATATTGTATGCACACAATTATGTGAAATACTGCATGCCTCAGCTAGACTGACCTAAAATTCTACAGCATTCTACCCATACATTCTGTGATGGTCCACTCCAGCAGACTGGAACTTCTGTGGTGGTTTTAGGGAATTTTTTAAAAAAAGAATGATGATTTTCTAAATTAAATGTGAAAAATACAATCACGGAGGTGTGCCCTCTGCTAGTTAATATGACAATACATTCATTTTATTTTACTGTACCCATCTTTTTGATTTCCAGTGTTGCAGAATTGTGTGTTGAAATTGCATAACTGCATTATAGAATTTGTCAGGGACAAGTTGAATTTTTTTGATCAGCACAAGTGCCAGCAAGGAAATTGTGATTTTCAAAAGTTTCTCAGCAAAACTTGAATGGAATTTCATGGGACAAAAAAAGAAATTCTCTAGCCATAGGTCTCTCCCTCCTACCCACTTCAGAGGCCTGCTACAAACAATGGAGGTATTATATATATATATATATATAAAAATAAAAAGTCACAAGAATCTTTTATAATGGCAACTTGAATATAGGTATCATATTCCTATACTACCAGCTCCCCCTATACTAAAAATTATCTGAATGTTAAAATAACCAGAAGGAAATTAATATTGACATAGAAATTGGCATGATTCATTTTCAAAGTTGCTCCCTTATTGAAGATGCAGTTCACAGCTTTGAAATTTTGTTCCAGGCTGCCTGCAGGCTCAGTAACAGTAATACTGGACTCTTACACAGTGCTTTTCATTAGTAGATCTCAAAGAGCTTTACACAGGAGATAGTGTCACCAGCCCCGTGTTTTAGATAGAGAAACTGAGGCACACAGAAATTGAACCCAAGTCTCCTGAGTCCCAGCCTCATTCTCTATCCAATAGGCGATACTGCCCTTCGTATTACTCAGATGGACAGGACGGCATCAGTTTACACTTAGCTGATATTTTCTTTGCAAGACTAGAACTTAAGAGGTTTTTTAAATGAAAGTTTAAATCCTGCTGCACAGCTCTGGAGCAAAAGGTGGAATCTGCAGCAAATGAGTATATAGGGCCTGCTTATGTTTGGTGCAATTTAGTTTCTTCCGTGGCTGAATATATCAAATGGATGACAAGGAAATATTTTCTGTTTTTCACATTGTATCAAACAATGTCACTCTACTTGCTTGGAAAGATTTTTCTTTTCTTTTCTTTTCTTAATAAAGAAGTGAATTTAATGCTTGCAAAAGGTGCTGAATTGTCAGCCTTGAAAAATGCCTGAAGCTGGTTTATCATCAGAATAAATGAAGCATTACTGCAGACTAACCCCACCCTGCCTTGTTCGTGTGTTCCACCACTAAATTGACAGGATCACCTCAGAACACCCAGAAGAGAATCTTTTTTGCTCCACACCTGTCCCTGTGGATTTATAAAGAGCAACAGTTAAGAGCTCCAAAGACAGTCCCTTGTAGTCACAACCAGAATGACAGTGCCTAAGACAGAAAGCCTAAATCAGGGGTTCTCAAACTGGGGGTCGGGACCCTCAGGGGGTCGTAAGGTTATTACATGGGGGTCGTGAGCTGTCAGCCTCCACCCCAAACCCCGTTTTGCCTCCAGCATTTATAACAGTGTTAAATATATTAAAAAGTGTTTTTAATTTATAAAGGGGGGGGGCGCACTCAGAGGCTTGCTATGTGAAAAGGGTCCCCAGAAAAACGTTTGAGAACCATTGGCCTAAATGGTGATGTGCAGGGGTTAAGCTGGATAATGGGAGGATCATTTCCTCAGGGCTCCATTATGGATGAAGGAATCCAGAGGAAGGGGGTGGGGGGCTAGGTTGTCTAAGATGACAAAAACGAATATGTAAAACCATTAGAGGCAGGATTTGAGAGAAGTGACAAATTTAGGGTGACCAGATGTTCCGATTTTATAGGGACAGTCCCGATTTTGGGGTCTTTTTCTTATATAGGCGCCTATTACCCCCCACCGCCATCCCGATTTTTCACACTTGCTGTCTGCTCACCCTAGACAAATTGTTCCATTTTAGCACTAGCACCAGGTGGTGGCTGCATGGAGTGGCACTGTCCTATGGGGAGGGATTATGCCATAGGGAGACACAATCTGTCCCAAGTGATATGGTGTGCAGGGACCTGCACTGGCAGGACTGTCCCTTAACATGGTTATTTGTATTATCTATTTGTATTCTGGTAGTACCAATCAGGGGTAGCAGCTCTGTGTTCTGTTAGGTGTTGGTGCAGTGGAGAAGCCAGGCCCTGCATCAAAGAGATTTTTCAGTCTAAATAAGCAAGTCAGATTAAGGGTGGAGGGGAAAGGATATAACATACAAGCTGGCTAGTCAGGGTGATGGAGGGGCAAATGTCATGATAAAGGGGCAGGGGGATTCCACTTTAAACATTCGTTTTGTTTTCCTTTTCTAAAGAAATGTGGGCAGAGGATAAATGAAGAGGAGCGTGAGTAAGAAAAAGGAGGAAGAGCTGTGGAAATATTGTAAATGGAGAGAGGGAAGGAGAAATAGGAGGAAAGGATAAATATGGATGGAGGGAAGTTGCTGTGGAGGATCTGTAAGAGTGAGAAGGGGTTGGAGCCGGGAAGGACAAAAAGTGTCCAAAATCAAAACATTCACAAAAGGAGTCTGATGCCATCACCACTGCCTGAAAGTTCCAAAGGTTCTGAATGTTCTTGTGCACCAGCATGTTCTAGGGAGCAGAGTGGAGAAAGGCAGCTGGTCATTACTCCATTTCTCCCTCCTTTGGAGTGCTGTGCAACCCTGGGGGCTCATCAAGGGAGCTGGCTCTGGGTTCCCCAAAGAGCAGGCCCTGACATTGTAGCTGGCCCCTATGTGAGCCATGCATCGAGCAGAGGGTTCCTTTCACCCTTCCACATTGCATCTGTGTAAGGGGCAGCTACTATCTGGCCTTGTATTTGACTGACAAGGATCTGAGCTCAGCTCAGGCATAATGACACCAGATTTATGCTCCATGTTTACACTGGGATGTAACTGATCAGTTTTCTGCTAACATCTATCCATTCAATTATATAGAAATTATATATTCTAGTAGGCGTAACTGGTCTGTAAGCCATATGCAGTTCTTCCAGTATTGCATAACATTATTAAATTATTTTATCTGACTTTAATGGTTTCTAGGAACTGTACAGACAAGCCTGAAAAATGAAAATGTACTGATATAAATCAGTACTCATGGAACATTTTGCATATCACCATTGCTTTTTCATAACTCATACATGTAAGACCATGCTGTATTCCAAATATATGATTCTCACTTCATATCCAACCACCATAGCACATCCAGCTAGAGAGGAGCTCAAGCCACAGGACCCACTTGTAACAGATCTCAAGCACCCCAAAGTAGAGGGGGTTTTGGATCTGAAGTTCTTCTTCAGCCCTGTAGATAGCAGCCCATTAAAAGAATGTACATTTCCAGCACCCCAGAATTCCTGAGTGTAGAGATCTGGGGTTTTGGTTGGATAACAGAGTATGCTCTCCCTATGCTGACTACATTTACTTTCATAAAATGACAGAATTGTAATAGGCCTTTTGGCTGGAAATAATACCAGACATACACCTACCTGTTCCTGGTATTATAAAAGTTGTTTTTCCTAGAGGAGCTTGATAAGAAACATTTTATAACTGACTTGGAGGCAAATGGTTACAGCTGACACCTCCTTATTGCTCCAAAGCACAACAGCAAAGTAAACTTATAACCTGAATTAAATGTTAGAATACCCTGCAAACACAATAGAAAATAAACCAAACAGAAAGCCAAAGTTCTTCCTTTGTTACATAACCACTCTCCCACATTAAAGATTGGACAAGAAGCAGAATACTTTCCTTCTTTGCTCCGGTTACTGAAACAGTTCAAACTGCACTCAGATTCAGAATGCAAAGCCTGTTATCACTAGAGTGACCAGATGTCCTGATTTTATAGGGACAGTCCCGATATTTGGGGGATGTGTCTTATATAGGCTCTTATTACCCCCCACTCCCTGTCCCGATTTTTCACACTTGCTGTCTGGTCACCCTAGTTATCACGCACTCAGAAGGCCTTTCACATGCCTAGGAAAGAGCATCTATTTAAAAAAAAAGTTTCCTCCCAGCCCTTTTGCCACCCAAAGAGCCATTTTATCACCAGATGGAGTTTCACACCTTTAGACTATGACAATGCATAGACTGCACAAGTTTATATTATGCGGTAAATTATATATATCTGTCAGTTAAATACAGGTTGCAATTTCAATAGTTTTAATACCTAGTAACAAGAACAAGATATTTTGCACTTCTATAGCATCCTCTATCTACTGTTATCAAATTGCTTTATATATATCAACAAACTAAGCCTTGCAACTTCCCCTTGAGGGAGGGTGTATTATCTGAGAAAACAGGCCTGGCCTTAAACCTATGCCACTTTTCTGGTCATATAGGACCCCATAGTTCAGGTGTGCCTTGCACCCACCCACTGCAGATCAGAACATTGCTCCAGAACAGTTCAACATCTAAGGTGGGAAGAATTCTCCCTCTGTTCCAGGTGATTAAGTGACACTATTGTCTCAGGCTGCAAAGAGGTTCCAGAAGGAAGAACCACTCCCCTCCACAATAAAAAAAATTTGCAGTCTAGATACTTATATGGCCGTCATGATGTCTATCATACCTGAGCAACAAAGCAGGGGGCAGCTGGTTCTGGCTGTTGCAAGTCTCCAAGGTGGTGCTGGGGGCAGGAAATAAAGATAGGGACATTTAGTGGTTAGAGCAGTTTAAAATAGGAGGGGGGGGGGTTCCTAAAGCCCAAAGAAGGAGGAGGATCACTGCTCCTCAAAGCCAGGGTGAGTAAAGGGAGCTGTCCCTTTGCTCTTGGCAGAGGAGGAGGGAGTATCTTCCTTACTTCAGTCCCTAGGGATGTTCCTTCAGTTCAGCTCCACTCCCTGCAGGACACCAATGAGTCACTCCTGATTTATATTGGAGCAAGTGGAGATTCAGGCCCATTGTGCTCTGCATTCAACTGAATGCACAAAACCAAAATGAGTTTCATGCTTCCCCTGCCCCCCACTTCAAGCCTGTCTGTGCTACCTGGGCAGGGGAAGACACCAGCATCATCTCAGTAAGAAAGTGTCGCACATGGACTGGACTTTGCATTGAATTCCTCTGCTCAAGAAAGATTCTTGTTGGCCCTTGAAGTGACGTGTCACACTAGATGGGAGACCTGCAAAGACTGCATTGTTACTGGCTTATAACATCATGCCAGACACCTAGTTTTCTGGGATTCCAGGAAAGAATCCACAGCAGGGACTTTGTCCTCAAGCCCTGCTGGAACTGGCTGCAGCCAAACTAGAGATTGAAGGATGTGCTCTTGGAAGCCATCATCCCTGATCACCGACTCCATGTACTCAAACACCTCAGACAGGGAACAAGAACCAGAGATGACTAAAAACAAATCTCATAAGGGACACTTTCAGCTCCACCAAGAGCCACAGAAGATTAAACTCAAATCACCATGGTAAAAGGAACCAGACTCAGTCAGAGGTCCAATGTAGAGAATCCCACCAGGATGCAGACACTTGCACTTAGGAAGATAAACTGGGTGTGGGGTCTCTGGTCTGTTATTGTAACCAGAAAAGCCATCAGGCTGCAAGATCCCGTTAGAAAAGAGAACTCAAATGCCAACTTTAGAATATATACCATGAAAAACTCTGATTTCTGATGGGGAGAGGGAGGTTGTAGGGTGCAGAAGGGGGTGTCTTTTGGGCATTGGAGATTAAGTAATTAGGTGGCTGTGACGTTGTGCAGTCTGTATGGTTTTATAAAAACTTGATAATAAGTCAATATAATGTAACTGGGATAGTTTTAGAGAAAATACGGTAATAAGTGAATGTAATGTAACGTAACTGGGATATGCTTCATGCAAAAGGTCTCTTGTAAGGTATCATTACAAAGCTTATAATCTACTGAGTGTGATCATCTGATTTGTATAAATGTACCACTCTTGTATCTAAAACTAGAAATATAAAATGTAACTCTGAGGGCCTATTGTAATTATGTAAAGTGTGGGCCATTAATGATGGTTTGGAATCTTGATGACTCCCATTGTCTGCAGATGGCTGTTTACCTGTGAGTCTCCCTCTATATGTGTGTGCTGGCAAGTGAGTAATGAAGTCTTGCAGTGACATGTGATCATGTCACCTGAACTGGAATCCATCTTTAACCTGGTGCTTTTCCAGTGAGGGGGGGTGGAAACCCAGAGGGACAAAGGGTTCCCGCCTTATGCAAAAGATATATAAAGGGGTGGAAGAGAACAGAGAGAGAGAGGAGCCATCATGGAGAATCCCCTAGATAACACCTAAGCTGGAACAAGAGCTGTACCAGGGGAAAGAATTGTGCCCAGGCCTGGAAGGTGTCCAGTCTGAGAAAAACTTACTGAAGCAGCTCTGAGGGTGAGATTATCTGTATTTAGTTTGATTAGGCATAGATTTGCGCATTTTATTTTATTTTGTTTGTGACTTACTTTGTTCTGACTGTTACTACTTTGAACTACTTAAATCCTACTGTCTGTATTTAATAAAATCACTTTTTATTTAGTAATTTACCCAGAGTATATATTAATACCTGGGGGAGCAAACAACTGTGCATATCTCTCTATCTGTGTTATAGAGGGCGAACAATTTATGAGTTTGCCCTGCATAAGCTTTATGCAGGGTAAAACGGATTTATCTGGGTTTAGACCCCATTGGGAGTTGGGCATCTGAGTGCTAAAGACAAGCACACTCCTGTGAGCTGTTTTTAGGTAAACTTGCAGCTTTGGGACAAGTGATTCAGACCCTGGGCCTGTGTTGGAGCCGGACAGGAGTGGCTGGCTCAGCAAGACAGGGTGCTGGAATCCTGAGCTGGCAGGGAAAACAGAAGCAGGGGTAGTCTTGGCACATCGGGTGGCAGCTCCCAAGGGGGTTTCTGTGATCCAACCAGTCACAGTGGCCCTCTGGTGACCTTCCTTGATTGACTGAAGGAAGTTGTTTCTGACCTCCACAGAGACCAGTAAACTATGGATGAAGAATAATTTCTGGCAACTATGAAGACACTGGATAGCTGGAAGTATTAGCTTCTCAGGCAAGTGTACCTCCTGGATTCAGTTCCTTGGGTTCTGCAGTAGCTAGCCTTGATGAAGGAGCAGAATGACAGGCTCATTCACTTGTCACTTGCCTTATAGATTTATCCTCCCAGTGCCACCACCATCCCCACCTCAGCCAGGTACTATAAGGACGTGTAATGGTGGACCATCAGCTCCTACCCAAACAGAGGTCTAGCAACTTAGGAGGGAGGATAAATAGTATCACATGGATTGGGGGTCAGGGGGCTTGAAAAGTCACCTGTTCTTGCAAATTCAAATGAGTTGTTTTTCCTCTTGACTTCTTTCCTTCCAACCCATCTCGCCTAGAGTGAGCTGTATAGAAGGTGCACACCTTGTTTCAGTATTTTCCATCTCTCCACTTCCATCCCAGTTCCTTTTCTTTCTCTTGGTTAATTAAATGCACCTCTTTCTGGCTGCTCTGCTGCATCAGCAGCTGTGCTTATGTGGCTGCAGGCATTCAGAATGGAGGGCAGTGTATTTATAGACTCAGTCCCTCCCACAGGAGTGGTTATGCCACTTACAGGTTGGAGCTGTTCCCTGTTGCAGATAGTCCTGGTCCTGATGATAGGGAGCCTTGGTTAGGGCTGGAGGATAGAAAAGTTGGAAAGATTCAGGCTGCTTGTCAGTTTTTTTGGCTGTCCAAAGCTATTTATTACTTTGTTGCCTATTCATTGTTTTATTTTATATCACTTGCAGTACTTGCATTCAGTAGCCACATTTTTGCAGTACAAACCACACGAGCACTTTGTGATGGAACCACAAATGTGTGTATATTAACCTCTCAACTTTCTGCCACGCTGAGGAGTATGACAGACTGTTTGTGGGTCTGTCTAAAAATGGGTGTACTTATAATCCTTTTCTAGAGATTGATTGCAAGTTGCTTCCTACCCATTAGTTAGGCAAATTGCAAATCTATATGTTAACAATCACAATTTGAAATGAAAGCAATTTCAAAAATCAAATAGAATATACCTACTCTTTTATGCTAAAAAGCCCACAAGGAATAAAATAAGCCACATTTACAGAACTGCATACATGCATGCATTTGCACACATAGGAATGCAAACAATTTTAGTTTACATGCATACCATTGCAATTCCATGTGTACAGGAAATTAATACAAAATAGAGGCAAAAATAAATTTGCATCTTTTGCCCAAATAGTTCTAATAATCTGACCCTTTCACTTCCTTAGTTTTAACAGAAATATATCATGATACACTGATTATGTACATAGTTTTTTCTCAAATGGCTAACAGTGGGAATTCCAAAGAGGTATGCAAATAGGAAGTCAAACCTTGAAGAAAATAGAAGAGCTAACTAACAACTAAAAGGAAAGGACAAGTGAGTGAGGCAACTTGCTTTGCTCTGGCTCTGACGCAGCCTCACTAGATACGCAGTGCTGTCTCCCTTCTATAGAGATTCACTTTCCCAGTTTAAATTAAAAAAAAATCATTTGTTCCCATTTACCCCCTGGATGCTCACCACATTGTGTATTCATTTTTCATCTTCCATTTCTCTATTTTGAAAAATCTTATTTAAGGGAGACCTCGATGTAATTCCTTGGATATTTGAGGGTAATTCTGATTGCCTATTAAAATAACCCACAAACCTAGAGTGATTTTTGTTGTAATAATTTGTCTCTCTCATATATTCCTTTCCTCTACAGAGTCTACAATCCATTCCAGGTATGTAAGGTATAAATGGGACTAGTCACCCAAGTAAGGACTGCTCACATGAAATTCAAACCAGAGGGTTGACTCCAGCACACTCTTATTCGTGTGATTAGTCTTTAGTCAAAGATCTCCATTATAGTTAATGCTGCTACTCACATGAGCAAAGGTTTACAGGTTCAGGTCTCTAGTTTGAACTTAATGTTTTTCCATACAAATAATTTGATTTGCATCCCTCTGTCTCGCTGACACTCTTGGCCTCATTTTTTATATAAAGGACAGAATTATTCTGAAAAAGATTGTCATTTCCCATGAAAGGTATCTGTCAATGCCCCACAGAGATTTATTTTGACTTACCAGATTTGAAGTTTCACTGAAAGACTTATTTCCATGAGACTAGGGTATAACTCAATACGACCCTACTGGGGTGTCGTTCCGAATTTATATCTTCTGCAGTCACCATGGGGGAAAAGGGGTTGAAGCAATGTCATCCATCCAACTAAACTGACAGAATTTAAGTTCTCATTTCTATGGAAAGGGAATATATGCATTTATTTTAAACATCAGTAAAAGCAAATACAAGTTCAATGCTGAAATGGTGACAGTATTGGTATGTCATATGCAATGCAATGTAACCGAGCAGGTGAAAATCCCAATGATCAGTTAATAGCTGATATTGCCAACTAAATATTTACTAAATTAAAATATATAGAAATATGCTGGTGATACCACTGTGATAAATTGTGAAATTATGTGTCAATTTACATGAATCAGGCACCTTAGACTGCTTCACCTGCATTCTTCCAACTCTGTCAGGACTATTTATAATATACAAAGCCTCTAAGCAGCTTTCAAAAGTCTTTCTTTTATAGGCCTGAAAGATTCTAAGATACCAGACCTTAAAATGGTGACTTTGATTTATAGGAAGCTATTTTCAATAATTTGTAGCGGCTGCTAAAATTTATGAGGACTCATTTGTCTTTCTATGCGAGGTACAGTTGGACTCATGCTATTAAGACAATATGGCTTCATAGGTATATGGATATGAAAAATAGGATCAATAAAATTTGTAAAACTAATGAAATTCCAAAATAATTTCTGTAAAATGTTGCTTCTACAGAGGGAGAGAGGAGAGACAGATGAACTCCTGAACAAAATGCTAATAGAGAAGCCAGTAAAGTAAAAAGAGCAGGAAAGTATACAGCCCAGGAAAGTACAGGGTCAAGAGATTACAGAGCAGGAAGGAGTGCTCAGCCATGTCAAAGGCAGCAGAATGTGAATACAGAAATGTCAGACTTGGCCAGGAGTAGGTAATTACTGAATTTGGTGAGAGCTATGTCAGCAGAGCATAGACAGTGAAATTCAAACTGCATGGGGTCAAAGAAAGATGGCAGGAAGGAGCTCAAGGGAGCAGGAGCTGACCATTACCTCTGGAAGCTTAGAAATAAAGGAGAGAGGGTGACAGGGCAGTAGAGAGGCAAGAAGGGATGAGGCAGTAGTTGTGCTATTTTTCGCTTCTCTGCTGCAAATTTTACAGCGGGAAAGGAAACTGAGAAAGGCTGAGGATAAGGACATGCATGAGAAAGGAAGAGAAGGATCGGATAGAGAGGGCATATCTTAAGGTGAGAGGATAGGAGAAAGAAGGGTGTGAAGGAGGAGATAGTTCAAGGTGAAGGAGAGTTCCTGACAGTTACAATTGATTTTTCCTTTGAGAAATATGACATCCTTTGGCAGAAAAAGTAGAAGTGGGGGATAAGCAGAAAATAGTAGGATTAAGAGGTGAGTCAAAGGTAGTGAAGAATTGCCATGGATAAAGGGCATGTGAGCTACTGAGAGAAGAAAAGTAGACCTGTCGAGCATGGGAAGGAGCAGAATTGGGAAAGGAGAAAGTCCCTTAAAAACGTTTCAATCCTCTGGAGACTCTCAGAAGAGCAGGGGGACGATCTGATCAACAAGACAGGGCTATGATTAGTGGGGCAAAGAGGGTGGTGAGAGCTAGAGGAGCAGAGATTTTAAGTGATGAGGAGAGTGATGATGGGTTATAAATAGACAGGAAAGAGATTAGACAGGGTTGGAGTATTGAGAGCAGCTGACAACTCACAGTGGTCAGTAGACAGGAGTTCACAAGGTGTAAGAACAGGGGAAGAGCAAGAGCGGAAGGGGTGATTAAAGAGAACTCTGACAGAAAAGTAAGAAAGAGAGCATTTCAAGGTGAAGACCAAGGTGAGTGGCCAATAGGGTGACTATGAGTCAATACGCTGATTGAGATCAAAACAGGTGGTAAGGGAGAGCAGGTAAGAGACTCTAGAGTAACAAGTATCATTGGTGTGGAAGCTGAGGTTCCCCACGACCATAATGGAGGACTGAGGAGAGAGGAATGGGAGGAATCGAGGGTAGATGTCAAGGAAGGAACAGGAAGGAGAAATGGGAGAATGGCAGAGGATGGCCATACCTTGGAGAGAAAGGCAGGAAGTGTCAGATCGATTTCATGTTACCCTGGAATTTCCCTGTTATTGTTTGGGCAATTATGGTCATACTGTAAAATGTTGAAAGATACAAGTTAACATTAATATTATACATTCCTCCTATACTATTTTGAAAACATTGTAAAAACCTTCTAATAATCAAGGACTACTCTGTCTATAAACCAGACTCAAATTACAGAATGTTATCTGGGATTATGCTGTGTTTATAAACTTGAAAATTTATGGATTACATAAAGCAGCTGTTTAAATATATAATTATTTGTTTCCTTTGCAATACTGCTGCTAGAAAAACATGAAACTATTTGATGAAGCCTGCAAGGTATTTATCATCATTGTTTGTTAACTTCATGCACATCCAGAAAAGGAATTGTACAATAATTGAAAGTGATGGTCATTGCAAAGGCTTTGACACCACACACCTCTTAGCACTGAAGAAATTTAAAAAGCAGGATTTTCAGAGCAAGGCTAAAAGACAGACACTGCTGCACAGAAGGATATTACAAGTTTGCTTTCTATGTATACTAAACTATTAATTTAATTAAAATGTATAATTACATAGTTTTAGAATATCAAATACTATTGTTTAGAATATGTAATGAGATGTGACAAATAAAGGGTGGTGTGTGTGTGGTATTACTCAATTGTTGAATCTTATTCTCATTAATTATGTTCCTAAAGAGCAACTGCTATGTAATTAATGCACAACTAGTTAAATGTAGAGATCCATTTAGTTGGAGTCATTAGTGAATGTTAGTTACAGACTAAGGATTGAATTGTGGCTTTGCCACAAGCCCTGTATAAGGGTTTGCACATAGCACCCTCTGAAATGTGCAGTTCCCATCCCTACTGTGCTCTGGGGAGATGGAGGCGCAAGATGCACCAACAACTACACCTCTACCCTGATATAATGTGACCTGATATAACACGAATTCGGATATAACGCGGTAAAGCAGTGCTCCGGGGGGGCGGGGCTGCGCACTCCAGTGGATCAAAGCAAGTTCGATATAATGCGGTTTCACCTATAACGCGGTAAGATTTTTTGGCTCCCGAGGACAGCGTTATATCGGGGTAGACATGTAATTTGCTGCTGTCTGACACCTGCAGCAAATTATAAAAACCCTATGTTAATCTCCATTGGCTGATGCCTTGCTGCCCCATCTCACTCAAAGGTGAGGACTAGTATGTGACTATTCCTGAATGGTGAAAATCAGGCTTTACAGGCTTTATTGGCTCTAGTGACTCTTGTTCTTTTCAGAATTCCCTAAAGACCAAGAGGAGGAAGAAAGCTAACTGGGCCTTCTGCATAGCTGCTGCTCAGTGCAATCACTACCTCCAAACCATCTGTGGATCCATTACAAAAACAGTATTTAAATGCTACTTTGAGATTCATTCTGTAACATACTCTGATGAAGGGGGGAGAACTGAAACATTGGCATGTGCAGTTTGACACAGCCAGGCAAGCACAGAACTCTGAAATGAGTCACATGGAGTATACATGTTGAGTGAAGCTGGAGTGGTCACATGCATCAGTGATGATCTTCAAAGACGATCTCTAGGAAGCACCGACATGATGAGCTAAAGGAGCCTCTCTGTGCAGGCCCCAGCAACCACCACAACTCTTGGTCTTGGGAAGCTCTCTGAAGCCTCCAGATCTCTTAGAGTTCAGAGACAAAGGGGGCAGAAAGGGAGTAGCTTCACTTTCCCTCCCTCATTTCAGTCCATTAGCACCTCATTTCTCTCCAGTGCCTCCCCAGAAAACAAAACAAACATTACATAATTATAAATTTCTAAAGGACATTTGTAGTTTTATACATAACAAGTTAATACTGATCTGTAAGATGGAGATGCAGCAAAGTTTCAAAATGGCCACTTTAGGGCTGCAGCTGCTTGGCTCTGCCTTTTTTTTTTTTTTAAACCGCCAAACCCAGAAAGACATACTGGAGAAAAAAGTTCCTATAAGAAGTTAAATTCAATGGGAAAGAATAGGGACTAGGCTAAAGAAGTGGCTGTTTGTGGTGACACCACTATTGGCCATATTTTAGTAAGTGTCTCTACTATTTGTTTGCTCACTTTCATGATCTGTTGCCTTCATGTTAGACTATAAGCTCTCCAGGCAAAGACTGTGTATTGTGTGTGTCTGGATGGCACTTCGCGCACTTTAAAACATTAAGACCAGAGACTCTGGATCAATAAGACTGGAGATGGTCTGTGGAGAATTCTCCAGAGTTCTTTGCCAGTAAAAAGCTAGCAGAAACAGTTCTACCATCCCCGACCACAAGAGGAAAGATGGGGCATGAGCAGGAGAAGGAGAAGAGAAAGTGTAGTAAAACAGCACTGCCATGCCTTGATCCTGCACTGATATAGAGTCCTCAGTTTATGCTGGGACCAGACAGACCTGAGTCAGGGAGCTTCAGTTGGTTCCTTGCAGCCTCCCTCTCCACTGAGAAGACCTCAAATATAGTGGAGAATCAAGGCCTTCTTCAGTCCCACACAATCCTTGGCCTCTATGCTCAGACTGCCAGTGGTTTTCAGGAAGTAGACCAGTGGTTCTCAAACTTTTGTACTGGTGACCCCTTTCAAATAGCAAGCCTCTGAGTGCGACGCCCCTTATAAATTAAAAACACTTTTAAATATATTTAACATATTATAAATGCTGGATTCAAAGCAGGGTTTGGGGTGGAGGTTAACAGCTCGCGACCCCCGATGTAATAACCTCATGACCCCCTCAGGGGTCCCAACCCCCAGTTTTAGAACCCCTGAAGTAGACAGACTTCTAGCATTTCACACGAAACAAAACTATGAGTTACTACCAGCTTGGTCTGTTTGAACCAATGACCTAGAGGTGAAAGGCTCTTTGCCACTTCTATATACCAAAATCCAAAGCCATCATGTACATTAAATTGTGTCCTTTCAGCTCCATTGAGAATTACATTGCATGCATATGTGGGAGAAGGAGACAGGGCATTGCGATGGTCATTATGGCAGAACTGAGGTAGTGGATAATGGACAAAATTAAGGGACAAAATCAGAGATGTAGGCTTGAGAAGAATAATGAGAGGCCTTGAAGATACTAACAAGTTGACAGTGTAGTCAGCAAAATTGGTCAGGAAATCTCATGAGAACAGCCTTTCCTTTGACATTTCTGTTACTTCCTGCTTCCAGTCAGGCCAGAAATAGCATGAGGACAGGCTCTCTCTCGGTATTTCAGCTGTTTGGCTTCCAATCTAATCATGGTCACAACAAGGAAGAGTAAAAATTCAAAAAACAGCATAATGTTTTAGAACTTAAAAAGGATTCAGAACCCCTCATATTTTGGGCCAAAGTTTTGAGTTTATTTTATCCAGACTAGTTTATCCAGCCCTAATATAAATGATTGGACCAAGTTAAAGTTTAGATCTGGAATTAAACTCTTCTAAATTTTGGACATGCTTGAATAGAGGGTTTTGGTTCAACCAATAGAGAGACAACCATAAAGTTTGAATCTGTATCAACTTCCTCAAAGCTTGGGGTGACTGGAACTGGATTTTAGGTTTGGACCCATCTCAATCCAATAAATACACAAAGTGAGTAAAAACATGACTGTTTTGTAGATTTGGCCAAAACTCAGGAAGACAACACTTATGATTATGCAAACGTAAGACATATGCTTCCATCTGGAGATGGAGATAAATATCTGTTACTTCTGTTCTGCCTCTACAAATTATGGGTAAAAATGAAATCAAATCAAATAAACCTCAAGTTATCAAAAAAGAGTAACTTAGTGGCCTACATGTGTACCTCTGTACTTTCATTGATATGTAAAGCAGACTGTTAGTGGGATGCTGCTCACCCCTTGCAGCCACCCTCCTGCTGGACGGATGCATGCCTGCACTCTCTAGGTTTGGGCTGCTTACAGTGACCCCTGTTGGCAGTTAACTCTTCTCAAGTAAGTTTTAAATGACTTATCACTCCAGCTAAGTCGCACACAGACTGTATGTGTGAAACAAAACAGACCCCTTCTGCAGTACACACTCTGACTGGGCCTACCACAGTACTCTTGTTGGTAATGTTTTCACCTGCAGCTCTCCCTGGGCTCAGGTCCTCAATCAGTCCAACAAGGCCTATCACTGTACCCTGGTTCAAACAGTCTTTCAGCCCCTTCTGGGCTCTCTCTCATTTGAGTAGAGCAGTGCCCTCAAGGCTTCCTCCCTGAAGACTCTTTACTCAGTAGCAAGCCTCACTGCCCCAGCTCTCCAGTTGGACCACTAGTTCAGTTCAATCCCCTTCCAGGGGGTATTAAAGTTCAGTACATACTGACCCCTTTTGGGTCTTCAGCCCCTTCCCTGGGCCTATGTAATCTCCTTTCTTCAGGGCTTTGGCCCAGAGGTGATGCGTCAGGTGGGCATCAAGGTCAAGTGCCCCCCCCAGGAGCCAGCCCAAGCAGGGAGGGGAAGGACGGGACCAGAGTCAGAGTGGAAGGGGTAGGGTCTCTTCTGGCCGCTGGGACACTGCCCAGCACCTGACTGCGGGGGGCTGCCTGGGAGAGCACCTGACTGCGGGGGGCTGCCTCCTGCCCAGGCTCAGCTTCCAGGGATAGTGACCGAGAAATCAGAGCCCCCCCCTGCCCCTCAGCATGCCCAGCCCCTGTGCCCAGAAGCTGAGCCCGAGCAGGGAATGGGCTGCCGCTGCCACCCCTTCCCGGGCAGGCTCTCTCCCAGGCAGCTAGCTATGCTGCACAGAGCAGCTCCATTCCACTTCCCGGCTAGACCTGCCTGATAGAAAGAACAGCTGAATGTGCCAGAGGGAAGCTGGCGCAGCGGGAGGATAGAGCCCCTCCCCCCCACTGATAATGGGGTGTTGAGAGTGCAGGGGCCCCAGATTGGATAGGGAGGAGACACATGGAGAGATCATGTGTCCTCCCCTTTAGCTTGTCCTTCCCCCCCTCTCCCCCCGTATGGGGAGGCACCAGTTGTCTATGTTTTGGCCACTCTGCCTGTGGCTGGTGGAGGGGGACCTAGGTCCACCCACTATTCCAGGCTCCAACCCAGGGACCCTATAAATAGCAACCACATGTGCATCCCTTTTAACTCTGTACTACTGTCCCCGGGCCACTTTCCTGTAGCCCATTCACCTTTATCTCAGGACCAAAGACTTTCTTGCATTCTTGCAGTCAGCCAGGAGCACCTTCCTTGCTCCCCTTGTCCCTGCCAGCAGCCACTCTGTCCAACCCTGCAACCAGGACACCACCTTTGGCTCCAGCCAGTAACTGACTCTGTTCTGTCCAGCCTCCCCCTTTTATATGCGTCGGCTGGGCTCTGATTGGCTGCTTCCTCTGCAGCCATTCTAGGCAGCCTGAAGGACTCACCTACACTGCTCCTTTTCTGGAGTTGGGCAGGACCATGAGGCCTCTAGCAAAGGGCTATGAGCCTAGTACACCACATCACACACATCTAAGTAGCAGTTTGATATTCTAAATACAGGATTTAGATGCCTTGTTTAGCTTTCTAAGGTGGAAAATGCGCAGAATGTTTTTATCATCATTCAGGTCGGGAGAATAAATTTTGAAAGATGTCTATAAATAATCCTTAGCCCTTCTATAGTGCCTTCTATAGTAAAAGTGCCATGCAAACGTCAACTATTCTTCATCAAACCACAGTGAAGTAAGTATGTTTTATTATTCCATTTTAAAAATAGGGAAGTCAAGAAAGAGTGAGGAGATGATTTGCTTGAGGCCAAGGAAGGAGTCAGTGGTAGAATCAGGGTTAGCATTCAGGTCCTCCGGTCTCTTATCCATGCACTCATTTCTGTAGACCACATTGCCTCTGCCTCTATAAATGTCTTAGCAGTTTTACTTTCTTATTTCTTTGGCATTCTTGACACAGCAGGACATTTAGAGGAGTCTATTTTTGAAACTGTACTAACTACAATTATTAAAAAATCCCTGTTCTGTGCTGAATTACTATACTCCTTCCATAAATATCACTACAGTTTTCATGCCTCAGAAGGCCAGGAAAGTATACACTTTAATTTTGTTTATTTATCCTTGCCAATTTAATCACAATTTTTCTGAATTCAACAATGACATGGTTTTTCTCTCCCTTAAACATCAGTTCTTTACACTGAAAGGCAATGATCAGAAGAGTTTCCTCATCTCTTTCATGTTATATTAAAAGACAGAGATATTTTTGCCCCCAAGTCATTGTTAAATTTGACAGCAGGACTATTCATTGCAGAACTGGCTGCAATTAAAGCAATTATGCAGATCACACGTCTTTCTAGTTTAATGGGTGGTTTTTTGTGGTTTTTTTCAGGGTAGCTTCTCTAAGCCTATCACTAGAGCAGCGTTTCTCAAACTCCATTGCACTGCGACCCCCTTCAGACAATAAAAATTACTACATGATCCCAGGAAGGGGGAGCGAAGCCTGAGCCCCACTGCCTCAGGTGGGAGGGCCAAAGCCAAAGTCCAAGCCCCACTGCCCAGGGGAGAGGGGTGAAGCCAAAGCTCGAGGGCTTCTGCTCTGGGCAGGCGGGCTGTAACTTGAGCCCCTCCGCCCAGGACTGAAGCCAAAGCCTGAACCCACTGCCCAGGGCTGAAGTCCTTGGGCTATGGCTTCAGCCCTGGCAGTGGGGCTCGGACTTTGGCTTCAACTCTGCGCCTCAGCAAGTCTAATACCAGCCCTGGTGACTCTGTTAAAACAGGGTCATGACGCGCTTTGGAGTCCCGATCCACAGTTTGAGAACCACTGGACTAGAGGAAGATAAGAAAAGGGAATGAGGAGGACAGACAAACTGATCTACTGAACAGATCCCACAGTGGAATTGTAAAATTTGTTAGGCAGGAGGAAATTTGCTCAGTGTGCTTTGCATTTCAGATTGTCAAAGATCTCACCTATACCCCAAGTCCAGTTCCTTCTCACCATGCAGGAAGGGGATGGCACACTGAGGTCAAATCCTGATCCTACTGAAAACAAGAAAACTCCAATTGGTTTAAATGAAATTAGGATTTTGCCTTTAGTTAGAGTATGCTAAGGCTTAACAATTAAACACTTATGCTGCTTTAAGGACATACATTTACCTTAAGTCTTTAAAAAAGTTTAGTGGAAGATTTTAGGCTCACATCCTCAATGGTATTTAACCTTCTATTTCCTTTGAGTAGAAGTCAAGCGCCTAAATATCTTTGAAGATCTGGGCCTTAGCCTTTTCCTGTTTTAAAAAAGGAAGTATTTCTCCAAGATCTGAGTCCTATACATTCAGATAAATAGAATCCCAAAAAGTTCCAGTTGTAATAATCTGTTATTTTTTAGTATTATGAACTTTGTGTGTCTGCAATAGACAGTTTCATACAATCATGTGTCCTCTGCTAACTACTCTGTTGATATGGCTGAATCATGCCCAGGGCTACCTAAAGGGGCACTAGGCACCCCTTACATTCCTGGGAAAGCTAACTGCATCATGGATAGCAGCACAGGCTGGGAGGTAGACTCTGCAGAGCTGCTATGTCCCTTCCCAGTACAGGTGGAAGGAAGGGGACAGGAAGTGGATGAAACCTTGGCTTGCTCCACCCCCTCATTAAATGTGTACAATGGTGCAACTACACCCTTGCCTTTGGGAACAGAGCTCCCTCCTTGTGTCACCATCTCCCCAGATCACAATCTCCCGAGCTGCTCCAAGAGCGGTGCAGCAACATGCTACCCTTAACACAGGGCTCATGGAAGAGCCACAATTGACCTCAAAGAATTTCAGCAATTTTCCTTAGTTTTTTCATTAAATTCATGTCCTGTTATTTTCAGAACCTAAGTGGTTTTCTGATCTCTCTTCACTTGTTTTACCTAAACTAATGGGTGTTTCTTCTGCATGTAACATTACATCTCAAAAAACCCTCTGTTCTTTCAACATCTGGAAATAGAACTTTTGAATTAATAATCACATTTTCCTCATTTTTAGAGTCTGTCCGGCTCTGAGCTTCATTATTGTGCCTTTCGAAGAAACAATCTGGTCATCTCTTTTGCATTTTATCGAGTCACTCCAACTTCTGTGATAGCCCCTGTGAATGGATTTCATTATGTAAGAACAAGGTTCCTTGAGCCACATAGTTGCTACAGCTCGCTTCCATGTGCGAACATCCTATCCTGACATCTCCCTGTGACACTAGAGATGAAATGCTTGTCCGTTTTGTTGTAGTGTTGCCTTTATGTTGAAAGGTTTTCAGATTGTTCCCCACCTATGATATTACTTGTGATTGTTGGAAGAAGTGCTCTAGTTTTATAAGCAGCAGTGTACAAGCACCACTTCCTTTAGTTGAAGCAACAGTTCAGCAAAATTGTTCATAAATCGCCACATTCTTTACAAACTAAAGAGGCCATCTCAAAGCCAAGATTATTGAATTTGTCCATGACCCTATTGATCTATCCACATCAAGGGGAAGTTACATCTCAAAGTATATTTTGGAACCCAGTCCTACAGAGCTTACGCATACAAAATTTCCATTAACTTCAATTGGAGTTTTGTCTGAGCAAGGTCATCTGGATGAGTCACTTAATCCAGACATGTTGGAAGAAAAAATTAATACTGGAGGTCAGATTCTGCTTTCAGTTACACTGCTATAACACTTGGGTATATCTATTGACACTGGTGGTATGGTACTGTGGCTTAACAGTGTAAATAAAATCAGAAAATGGCCTAGGATTAGAGCTGAACTAATAATTCACAAGCAATTTACTCAAATTCAGACTCCAGCCTTACAACTTGCTCAATGGGGCTCCACAGTGGCATAGGAATCTGCCCACTGGAAAGTGAACTCGTTGCAAGATTGGGGATTTAGTCTCTTTTCTGCTTGTGAAACGTCCACGAGCAGATTGTAATCTCTACTAATACACGTGTGCATTGTTTGAATGTTCTCAATGATCATTTTTGCTTTGCTTTTGTTTACTCTGTGGATTGATCATGCATACTTCAACTATTCCACACTAGATATACAAAATTCAAGCTGTGTTGGCTAGTTATTACTGATCATGTAAATCATATGGTTCTCTCTTCAGAAGAGCTAACATGAATTAGTACATTAACATTTTCCTTTCTGGGCCAAACAGGCCTTGCCTCTGGCATCATTCTTAGAAAAAAAACAAGATTGACTGGATAGAATTGAAAATCTAATATTTTAATGTCACATTCACACTATGTGTGAGCACTCATGGTCCTAGTTGCCTTGGAACCAAGACTCTGGTGAGAAGCTATTGGTAGGTGTGTCATACAGTATCCTGGCTATCCAGCAGATCCCACTAGGACCAGTGTGAATGCTCGGGAGGACAAGATGAAAATGACAAAAGGAGATCCATATTGAATTTGAGCAAAAATACTTGCAGGAACCTTTGGTGGTATTTTCCCAGTTTTACTCAGGATCTTTAAGGCCTCTTTGTACAGGTCAGGTGCCATGTTAATACATTTTCACCCAAGAAATAATTTTTCAAAATACCAAAAGATTATAGTTTCCCAATGTATTAACTATACCGGCTGTAAGGTGGCTCTCCACAAATGTTCATTTTTGAAATAATGTCTTTGGCAGAAGGGAGAATTTTTATTTTTATTTTTTGGATCTATAGCCATCAGAAATATTGCACTGTGTATCTTAAACAGGTGCTCACACAATGCTTACCACAGGAAAGAATCCACAGCTTATTAACATAAAGAGCTACATATAATAGTTAACTCCAGAGACCCACTAAGAAGTGAAATTGTTAATAGACACCGTGGCTCACAATATCATCTGATTTCTTACTACAAGCGTTCAGCCACTGATCACTAATTTTAAAAAATGAAGTGTCTGTACTTCTATTATTTAACTCAGTGAAGGAATGAAGGTAAAACAGAGAGGGAGGGGAAAAGAGGGAGTGAGGAGAAGAGTGTTAATGGGGGTGGGTGATCTGACATAATTTAGTAGTAGGGGGTTGGATTTCTTCTAGAGTGAGTGAAACCTTTCGGGGAGAAATCTAATTTCTTCATGAATTGTAGGAGTTTAATTTCTCAACAGCAGAGAAAGGTGGTAAATGCTGTCTCTTGCCTCATTCATAATATAACTCCAAAACAAAAGCACCTTCATTTCAAAAACTAGTTAAGGTTTCTCAGTGATGACAATGTCCTTTATCTTTAATATCAAATCATTTATCAAACCATATCACTTAAAGGCAAGGAAATGAATAAGACCATAAATTATACACTCCCTACATAAAAAAATCCACACATTATTCTTATCAACCATAAAGCAATGTATATTTCATTACAACTCCACAACCTTAACTCTGACCAGGGGATTATTTTTTAAAAAGTTATCTTAAATTTTATCATTTAATTTTTTTCTTTTAATACACTCAAATGAAAAGTAAGAGGGGGTGATATTAGCCCCCTCTACAGTTAAAGTTGAAAGCAGGGGTATGTCTCATAGCAGCAACTGTGCTTGGGCTGCCTACCCAAACTAGCTTGAATCTAGCTAGCGAGGCTAACAATAGCAGTGATGACAGTGTAGCGCAGCGTAGTGTGCCACGTATGAGCCAGGGTCCTTGCCATGTTTGTACTACCCATGCTGAAGTTTTGGCTGTGTAGACATACTCTAGGATTCAGTCACAAGCTTCATTTTCTCACATACACTCACCCATTTCTGAGTTGTAGTAGGAATGTTTCTGGTCAGTTTAGGCTGAGAGGAATCCTGATGCATTTTCTAAAGTCTAGTATACTAACTCTGGAATGGAGTCAGCCAGAGACTGAAGTCAACAGAAGCAGCTACAGCAGATTTTAAACATCCCCTCATACACCACTGATGTCAGACTATGCTTTCTACAGTTCTTATTCTGAAGATTTTTCCCCTCTGCTGATTGGCAGTTTTCTCTAGCTCCTATCCACCTACTCCCCTCAGTTTCTTCACTTCAGCCTCACTTCAACTCCCCTCCATCCTTTTCTCCATTCTCTGCCCATTCCCTACATCCTTTGCTTTGTTTCTCCTTGCAGCCAATCCCTTCACGTCTTCATCTCTCTCCCACCCTTGCTTTATAACTTTAATATAAAAAAGTAAACAAAACTCCATCCAAAAATTATACATAAATATATGAACAACCAGAAAAAAATCCATGGAACTCACATGATGCTTGCAAATTATCAGTGTGTTGATATCAATTTCCCTATCATTTCCAGTTAGACTGTAAGCTCTTTGGCACAGGGACTGTTTATTCAGTATCTAGCACAATGGAGTCAAGATCTGCACTGGAACTCTAAGCATTACTGTACTACAAATAACCACAATAATAATAACTGAGGAGCTCTCTACTATGACCTGGAGTTCAAACTGATAGAACGGAATAGAGAGGGGGAAGTTATATGGAGAGGGTGCAGACAAGGAGTTGCATTGTGGGGAAGCAGGGAGGAGACTGTAGGTGATGGAGAGGTCACAGAGGTGACCACATGGGCAAAGGGAGGTGACAGGGTGTCTACATGGTCCAAAAGGAGAGGCAGAGAAGGTATTGCAGGTGGGCAGCAGAAAGGAATTCAGGTCTGTTAAGAGAAAGGTATGAGAGGGAGGGAATCTGAAAGGGGAAGAGGCTTTCATTTGGTAGAAATGATGAAATAATCTCCCAGAGAAAGAACACTGAACTGGCTCAGACAGAAGCTGTCAATACACCCCACCCCTCAGTACCTGAGCTAACAGTTTCCCAATGGATACATAAGAATCCTTCATGCATTTATAAAGCCTCATTGCTAGGGCCGTACCAAATTCATGGTCCATTTTGGTCAATTTCACAGTCATAGGATTTTAAAAATCATAAATTTCATGATTTCAGCTATTTAAATCTGAAATTTCACGTTATAGGGGTCCTGACCCAAAAACGAGTTGTGGGGGAGTCACAAAAGGTTATTGTAGGAGGGTTGCAGTACTGCTCCCCTTACTGCTGGCGGTGCACTGCCTTCAGAACTGGACAGCCGGAGAGTGGCGGCTGCAGGCCGGGAGTCCAGTTCTGAATGCAGAGCCACCACCAGCAGCAGCGCAGAAGTAAGGATGGCATGGTATGGTATTGCAACCCTTACTTCTGTGCTGCTGCCTGCAGAGCTGGGCCCTCAGTCAGCAGCCGCCACTGTCTGGCCACCCAGCTCTGAAGGCAGCAGTGCAGAAGTAAGGGTGGCAACACCATTCCATGCCATCCTTTCTTCTGCGCTGCTGCTGGTGGCGGCTCTGCCTTCAGAGCTGGGCTCCCCGCCTGCAGCTGCCGCTCTCCGGCCGCCCAGCTCTGAAGACAGTGCAGAAGTAAGGGTGGCAATACCACAACCCCCCTAAAATAACCTTGTGACCCCCCAGCAACTCCCTTTTGGGTCAGGATCCCCCATTTGAGAAATGCTGGTCTCCCCCATGAAATCTGTACAGTATAGGGCAAAAGCACACAAAAGACCAGATTTCATGGTCCATGATGCGTTTTTTCATGGCCGTGAGTTTGTTAAGGCCCTACTCATTGCTTAGTTTCAGCGTCTAGAGCAAGGGTGGCCAAACTGTGGCTCACAAGCCATATATGGCTCTTTTACCATTAAAGTGTGGCTCATGGAGCCCCCCACATCCTCCCCATTCTCCACCTACCAGACTTCAAGGGGAGCTCAGGACCTCTGCCCTGCAGCAGGGTGGTGGGGCAGGGCCTTCTGCCCAGTGGGGAGGGAGATATCAGGGCTTGGGGCTTCAGAATGAGCAGAGCTGAAGCCCCGAGCCCCATCAGGTGCCTCCCACAGGACTGAAGCCCCAAGCCCTGGCAGGTGTGCCCCAGCTCTCAAACTTCTGAAGATTGTCATATGCGGCTCGGCGGGTCAATACATTTGGCCACCCCTGCTCTAAAAGAATCCTGTTTCAGACTCTCCATGCTCCTGAATGCCTTTCTGAGGGATAGGAGGCCAAATTCACCCTACCTGCAAAAGGAGTGTGTGTTTCATTTCAGAATGTCCCTTGTTTTTAAGATAGCCCATTTTTTCATGAATCATAGAATCATAGAACTGGAAAGGACCTCGAGAGGTCATCTAGTCCAGAGCATGCCTAGAGAATTGGGCCCACTGGTGAGATAGGCACTCCCCTGCCTAGTTTGAGCATCTCACTTTGGGGCCTCTAGGTCTTCATCTTGAGCTAGGGCTCCAAGCTGCTCATCCACGTGGGATTGAATTAGGGCTTAAGTGACTTTGCAAATGCAGACTGGTGGAAATGTAGGTGCCTGAGGAATTTAGGTGACTATGGGGTTAGACAGCAGCTGAGCAGTGGCTTTGAAAGTATCAGTGGTGCCTAAAGAGGCAGCCAGGCCTTTGAGGATCTGGATCCTAGTCTCTCTGTGCCTGAGTTCCTCATCTGTAAAATGGGGGTAATAGCACTGTCCTACCTCACAGGGACACGGTGAGGAAACATACATTAAATTGTTAAGCAGATACTGTAGCGATGAGAGCCATATAAGTACCCAGGAGATAGGATACAGTAGAGTATCTTCTAGAAAGAATTGTAGATTCCAGCAGCGACCCCTTCATTTACTAGAGAAAGACAGTGGATGTGGAGCCCTGGTAGTCATAGTTAGCTCTGATTAACTTTTATTATACCTACAAATTAGGTGTACATTATGGTTACAAATATATTTTTCTGAACCTAGTTTTACAAGTGTCCATGATTCAGTAAGGAATTAAAAAGAGAAAACGTCTTTACTACCTCAAAAAGCTGAACGATTTCCTGTCATGAGAATGAGCCCTAAGAGATTTCCATGTTTGTATGAAAACAATATTCAGGGGGCTAATACTAAGAGGTTTATAAGAAATATTGCAAAGATACTGAGACATACAAAAGAGGAGTAAAATTATTGTTATATGTACTACATTAATACTTAGAGGATCCAAAAAAACTTGGGGCCCTATTTGCTGGGGACTGCACATATACAGACAGTCCCAGCTCTCAGTTGAGATGACAGACAAAAGGTGAGAGGGGAAACAGAAGCACAGAGATTAAATGCATTGCTCAGAGTAACCCAGCAGGTCAATGGCAATGCTGGGAACAGAATCAAGGTCTCCTTACCAGGGCCGGTGCTACCATTAAGGCGAACTA
>NW_020664464.1:10386826-10528420 GCF_002925995.2 Terrapene triunguis | reverse complement strand
CTCAGGGCAGAGGGGGGGTGGGGAGCTGCTGCAGGGCTGGGGGGGGGCGCGCAAGGTGGAAGTTTCGCCTAGGGCGCGAAACTTCCTTGCACCGGCCCTGCTCCTTACTCCCAATCCAGTGCCCTATCCACTAGATTATGCCATCTCACTGTTATCAAATACATCTTTGCAATTTTCCATTATTATAGGTAGCAATTTTCACCCATCATCATGGACTCAAAGTGCTCTTCATCGACAATTAGAATCCCCACTTTGCAGACAGGTTAAGTGAAGCACAGTGAGGTTAAAGTCAGTTGTAGAAACTACACCTTCCCTTGAGTCCTCTGGTTTTTATGGTTTTACATTCACACTTCAAATAGATTTTTTTCTCCTCTGTTGCTGAATTTGGGGTTTTCACCTCTCTCTACAGCATGATGTGGATGACAGTCACTGGCTAGGATAGGTCTCACATCTCACTTAATCATTTCCCTATTATTCCAGAGGCCTCAGGCATTGATGCACCTTGGTACCTTCTATTTTTTTCCCCTATGGCACACAATAGTTAGTCTCCTATGGGGTGTATTACTTTGGTCAAATGTCAGTTGTTGGATTTCAATGTGGGGGTACTGGCCTGTGATATATAGGCAATCAGAGTAGATGATCTAGTGGTCCCTCCTGGCTTTGAGCTCTATGACAGTAAGGTCTGAGGTCATGCTAAATCTTACCTAAACCTCTAAGCTAACACCCATGCTTTCAGAGTAACCACATTCTGTTCCTGGGTGGCTACTGTTTCACTCAGCATGCCCCAGGCCACCTATTCCAAAACCTGACTATCACGTACTCCCAGTGCCTTATGAAAGCCCTCCCTCCTTTTGAAGATCCTCAGGGCCCAACATATCTGATTGCTACTTTGCAGGATTTTGGCTTGCTGCTCACTTCAAATGTATTGGCACTCTGAGGTTTCCTTCTTAATTACACCCCAGAGTGCAAAGCACACTTCTACAACTCCAGAACATGCAAAATTTGAATGGAGGAGTCTTAAAGTGAACCACAGCCAGAGACCCATGAGAGGGGTTACCATACTTATTGAGTCCCAGGAATTCACAAGAGAGGAAGGGAAATTAGAGCATCAGGAAAGAATTTGGGGTAGGGAGTAGCAAGAATAGAGAAGAGATTTAGATCAAATAGGAACAGCCATGGATGCACAGACAAAGGTCAGATAGTGGATTACTGTCCTGGGGTTCACACACCACTAGTGGCACCTCCTGCTGGCCATCCTGGAAATTATCTCCAGCATCCCCTGGCAGTGTCTCTTCCATGAGCCTCTTGCCCTGCAAACTCCAAGAACTGCAGCCTCTTCTTCCTGACTCAATCCTCTGGCCAGGTCACCATACAAGTCTCCCCCACACCCTTCCTGAGCCCATTTGTCAAGAAGGACTTTGTTACCTCAGGAAGTCTTCCTATTCACTGCCCCACCAGTACCACTTAATCAGCAGCTGGCAGGGGGTTCCAGATCAGGGGCCATTTCATCAGCAGAGAAAGTTTGTCCTACCCTAGACCTTGCTGTTTTCCCCCCAAGCCTTGCCCACCTCTCCGGGGTGTACCAAGCCACAGTCCTTCCACCCACAGAGTAACTATAGGCTACTTTCCTCAAGCCACACCCACCCAGGAAGCAGCTGAAGACTCCTTCCCTCCCACCCCTTTTGTTGCCAGCTTCCTGGTTTATATAGTCCCCATCTGTGTCTGCCCAGCTGAGCCTTGTGTCTGGATTAGTCAATTCCTGCTCCCTGTCTCCTCCTCCAGGTCCTGCCTAGAAGTTAATTGGGTCTAATTTAACCTCTCAGAGCCAGTGTAGGTAGTACACCCATTATAATCATTATCAATGGAGAGTAACAATGGAAAAGGGTTTAGGTATTAATAACAATAGGGAAAGAGCTAGATTCAGGTGGAAGTTTGCATTTAATATGGAGAAATTATCAGAATTGGTTGGGTGGTAGAAGTAGTAGGAACAGGGAAGAGAACTGAGGTAGAAAGAGCAAGTTGTGGTGGAGTGGGTGATAGAGACTTACATGATCCTGAACCTTTAAACAGCCTTAGAACTTGTTTTCACTGCAAAGTCAACTTGGACTCTTAGGTGCTGCCCTTAACCCAGCTCCTGTCCATGCAAAAAAACCTGTCACCCGAATGCCATGGTGCTTTACACCTAGGCTACTTGCCCCATCCTGGAGTATCAAATAAAGCCCAAGTGCTGCTTACCCAGGGGATAGTAACCTGCCCACTTTGCAATGAGATTAGATGCTAAACAACTTGTGTACTGATAGTTCTTCAGTGCCTTCACACAGTTGCCCAGAAAGGCAGAAGAGTTCTCCCACAATAGAGTGGCTCAGCTTACTGAAGGTCTAAGAAACTTGGGATATGACCCTGGAAGTCCTAGCACCCCACAAGTGAAGAAGCATCAGTGTGGATGCACTAGAGTGGATACGCTGAAGTATGGCTTTGCAGTAAGGCTGCTCATATCCAAGCTAGGCCATCCTGGATGATCACTTGTTCAGCCTGATCATCTGAGTTAAATCCGCAGTGAAGACATACCCTTAGATATGTCTCTAGGGGCTGGTGATGACGTGTCATTTATCAAGAACTGGTTTTCAGAATATAGCCTTATATTCCTTATCCCTTTATGGTACTGTTGTCTATCTGTGGAAGAATGTTCTATTGCATCACCAACTTTTTTTTATTGATATAAGTGCTAAACATTTTTGAACCCGTTCCCCATTAACTTATAAATTCTCATTTATGGTCAATATCTTGCATGTTATGTTTGTCAAAAAAAGACACACGCATATCTGGAAACAAATTAGTGAAGAAAAAAGTGGAGTCCATTGAGAAATGATCAGTGAACAATTTTTCCATTCCTCCTAGTTTAAAAAAAACATCAACAGCAAGAGAGCTAGGTTTTGCAGGACACTGATTGCTATACACTTCAGTAGGGAGATCATTTATGATTAAATATACTTTAAACATTCCAGATGTAGAATGCTGTGAAAGAGAGCTGACTTGTGTAATTATCACTGAAGTAATCAATAAGGAGGGCTAATTGCTGGAGGAGATTTAATGTCATATTCGATTAATGTGGATTTATGAATATCAGCAACATGACAGCCCTTTCTGGGCCCAATCCTGCTTCTTTTGAAGTCAATGAGAGTTCTGCTATTGATTTCACTGGAACCAGGATTGGGCCCATTGTTTGCCAAAGAGTGAATCATTATTTGTGAAATTTCTAGAGGAGGTAAACCCATAGCAGTCTTGGAACTGAGGACAGAGGTAAATAGTGTGTTGTAATATGATTAGCAAATGATAATGTGAACTACAGAAAAATGTACAGGGAAGAGAAAATTTCCTGGCAAGTGAAATTTTAGAGACAAGGAACATATAATTCAATGGAGGAGTAGAGAGTAGATTTTCCCGATTTTTTCCCTTAAAGTTAATGTCAGGATATGGTGGCAGGTTGGCCAGTAATAGAATATAACAAGATTATAGAAAAAATAAGTGAATTGGGTGCATAGAATATTTTAATATAGATTGTATAATTTTGTTGTTGTCGCTAATTTACATTTAATTAGGGAGACAGCATATTTAGTGTTTAGAGCAGAGAACTGGGATCAAGATACTGCCCACTTGCTATGTGACCCTTTGAAAAGCATTTAATCTCTCATGTCTGTTTCCTGTAGAAATGGGAATATTAATGCCTGTTTCTGTAATGTTCTTTAGAGTCTCTGATAAAAAATAATACTTTGAATTTATATAGTGTTTTTAATTTTCAATAGCTTTACAAACACTAATGAATCCTCCCAACTCCCCTGGGAGGTAGATACATTGGTTTATGTATCCCCATTTTACAGATAAACCAAGGCTAAGTTAAGTGACTTGTTCAAGGTCACAACAAGGGAGCTATCATTGGCTGGCAGCAAATATGAGGATTTGCTTCAGGAAAACACTTTGGCACATGCTTAACTTAAAGCATGTGAGTAATGCCATTGAAGACAACATTACTATTCATATACTTATTAAGAGCTACCATTAGAACTCAGTAGGTCCTCATACACAGTTCTGGGCGCAAACCACTACCCTATCTTTCTCTAAGACTAAGCCTCTTTGTATAATTGGTGATGATATAATGCAATATTAGATATTCTTAGATACTCTTCAAAGACATTACATATTTATTATATACATTTCAAAAGCATCTGTTGCCACAGTATCCAGTGCTCCTACATAAAATATCTAATATTTATACTATCATGTTTTAAAATATAGTTGATGTGTGTGGATTTTTATTTTTCAGTGTTACTATGAAATAATATTTTCAAAATAATTAATATGTCAAGGACTACAAAGACAATCCTGCAACTCATCCCTAACAGGATATTCTGAGGTGTGGCATAATTAGAGCTAATTTTTTAGTTATGACTAACATTTTATATTGCAATAGCATCTCCATTTCAGTCAGGTTGGGTCCTCATTGTGCTAGGCATTGTACAAACACATAGCCAGTGACAGTCCCTGACCCAAAGAACTTATAACTGAAAAGAATTATGTTTATATGTAACTGACAGGTATTTGAAATGTTTTATCCTGGATGATAAAGAAATGAGAGGGTGGATTTTATTCATGTGACAGGTTTTTTATGCGCAATTCTAGGTGTCTGTTTTTCTGTGCTGGTGTTGAGCTGACTTTCTTTTATTATTATTGCAATGTATAAAAATGTACACTATAAACTTCTGATGCATGGTTTTGGAGTTGGGTTTAGAATGTCCGTGCATGTGTACTGGATCTGTAGGATGTGGTTGCACGCCCGGTGATGATACCATGTACGTTACGAGGTTCTGTGCACTGAAATAAATAATGAATTGAATCAAATCCACATCCGTTGTTGGCTGTTTGTTTTCAATTGTGGGATCACCTCGCGCTGTTTGTTTAAGGCTTTTGTATTTGTAAGGGGAAAAGGAAGGCGCTAGGACCGGGCTGGCTCCTGGTATCAGCCGGGAGGGAACTGGAGGAGAGAAGGGGGGTGCACAGTGACTTATGCAGAGAAGGCGCTGCTGCCATTTCCACTCACACTCCGCACTCACTACTCAGAGGGAGGGAGGGAGGGAGGGAGGTTACACAGGCTGACTGAACTGAGGAGCTCAGCTGCCAACACTCAACACTGCCTGCTGCTGCTGTACTCTGGGCAAGGGGAGGGAGGGAGAAAGAGAAGGAGAAGAAGAAAATAAAGAAAGAGAGAGCAGATAAGTAGAGGGGGGAAATCTGAGAAAGAAGGAAAAGCAAAGGACACCTCCCTCCCTACAGAGAGAAGACTTTCCATGTAGCAGGGGAAAGAGGGAGAAGCCTGAAGCTCAGAAACTGTGAGAGAAGCTTTCCTAGCAAGTTACTTAATCCCTGGAGAGAGGAGGGAGATTAATAATAACAACAGTTGCTGATGATAATAATTATACATAACCTCTAATAATTTAAACCCAAAGAAAGTTCAATGCAATATTCTAAGCTATTTCTAGTTGCCTCGTCGGGGTAACTTTGGAAGACTTGCTGCTGCTGCTGGTGTCGCCTGGAGGTGAGAGAGGAGCCTCGGAAGAAGGAAGGAGAAGTTTCGTGGGGCTTGTTTGCACAGGAGGAGAAGATGGGCTGGAAGAGTCGCTGCTGCTGGGGAGGCGGAGGAGGAGGGGACCGTCTCTGCCTGCTCACCCTCTTGCTGGGGTTCCTGCTACCCGCCTGCAGGACTCGAATGTACACCAACCACTGGGCTGTGAGGATAACTGGGGGGCATCAGGAAGCCAGCAGGATAGCTAGCAAATACGGATACGTCAATATAGGACAGGTAACCCTCCTTCAAACTACATGCACTACTTTCTAACAGATGGTAACGTTGCAGATGCCGCAGGCAGGACCTTCTCCCAGATCTGCTGCTGCTGCTGCTGCTCAGTCTCGGCTGGCACAAAAAGTTAAGCCAGGGAGCGCAGGGCAATGGAAGGGGCAGACAGAAGTTTGCCCTTCAGTCTAGATTCCTCGGAGCCGTTTCCCGAGTGCAGAGTGTGTGGAGAGTCCTGTTCGAGTCAGCAGGGATCTGTCTGTGGCTGAATCCTGCCGGTGGATTGTGGTGGCAGGGGGCTGTTTCTCCCCTTGTGTTTGTTTTGTGTGGCTGCGTGCAGGGTTTATTTTAGGCCAGGTGTAACACGCGTGTTTTAATTGTGTGTGTGTGTCCCGGGTGCCGGTGCTCTGGGGGATGACGCGAGTGTGCAATGCACAACAACAGCGGGAGACAGAAGTTTCTCTCTGCAGACACTTTGGGGGAAGGATTGTGCGAGTGAGGCGGGGGATGTTCTCTGTGCAGCGCCGTGGGCATTTCTCAGACAGCTGCTCACGAAGTGGGAGCATGCAAAACACCCAGCCAGGAGACGTTTGAAACTTCCTGCGTTCAGACAGTGGCTCTAGCAGCAGGATTGAGAGGGGAGGGGAAAACAAACATCCAGCTCCCCACCCCCAGATTCCTCGTCTTTGTCCTAGGGCTTGGGAGGGTTGGGGGAAGATTACTGTCTAGGCGTGATCCAACCAGGTAAAGGAACGGGGGCTGGGGTTTTAAAATGCAATGAAAATCGGTGCTTAGAAAAGGTGCCCCGGTTGTTATTTGTGATTGTTATGAATGCAGAATAAAGACCAGTTCATGGGGGTGGACTGATGATAACATGGACACAGCGATAAAGCCAAAATGCGCGCTCGTTCAGCCAGGTAAATTTCCGGCTAAGCTTGGAATCCTGCCCACCCCCGCAAGCTGTACTGGGGGGGGGGGGTGTTCAGGGGAACACGTTTGTCACGGAAATTAAATGCATCTAAGGAATTACCCTTGTCCTGCTGACGCTGGGTGGAAGTGGCTCTGCTGCGGATCGGAGCCTTCTGCCGCTAGGGACGTGTTTGTGAAGGGGAGGGGGGAGGAGATCGCTTGGAGGCAAGGAGTATCCGCTCTGTCCAAGATATCAGAGCATCTAGCCCTCCCACAGCTTTCCCCACCTCCAGGCGCCTCATTCCATTTGTGCCGTTTCAGAGCATGAACTTTGAGCTCAGTCCCTGAAAATCAGATCTCCCTGAACAAGCAGATTGTGTGTCCCACGGGACTAGGAGGACACAACTGCTGCTATTGCCAAGGTGGGAGTGGGGGGAATTTCTAGCCCCCATTTTGGACACCTTCCGGAGGGACAGGTTACGAGGAAGGAGGAGGAGGTGGCAAAAGGGTCGCCCTTTGTGCCCCTAGATGCCTGCATGTCGTCTTGCTGCCGCTACGATTTGTAGCAGGCAGCTTGGAGAGAGAAAAATAAACCAGACTAGTCCTGTTAAAAATCAGGTTGTGCATGGACGGGGGGAAACACTGAGGGCATTCGAGGGCTGATGTACGGAATCTGTCAGGACTTACTTGTGCTCAGAGATCTAGATTTTACATATCTCGGTAAAGGGAAGCATTCCTGTCAATGCACGGCCTATATGGGGGAAAACACTGATTTCCTAAATTGTGTGTGTGTGTGTATATATATATATATATACACGTGTGTGTATATATATATATATATATATATATATACACACACACAATAAACAGAATATACATATACACACAATAAAATTACTTCCTCCTTTCTCCAGTTCATAATAAAATTAAAATTGGAAAGGGGGAGAAGTAAAATCTTGAATCCAAGCAAATTTAACACAAAATCGTACAAATATTCCTTGATCTATGCCCAGTCAGTTAGAAAACATGGGGACTCTGTTGAATCCACAGATGTTTAGTTAGAAAACACCTGGAACTGCCTGGATCCAAAAACAGACCATGAGGAAATTATTGGATCCAGACACTTGGAGTGAGGAAACATCTGGTTCTTGCTGGATCCAGTCACATTTAGAAAATACTCTGCTGCTGCATCTAGGCACAGATACTACAGTGAGAAATAAGAGTTAAGGTACTCTTTTTCTGATGTACACCCTGCCATAGGTGTACACACATTTCTTGGTATTTAGCCTTATAAAGTGTGAGTTGTTATCCAATGCATCACAAACTGAGTGCTTAAAAATAAACAATACCGTTTTGCAAGCAGTTTTTCTGGGTGCACTTTTAATTACACCAATTAAAAGTTTAGAACACAAGACTTAACATATACAGAAGACCTCTTCATCTCATGCAAGAAATTCACAAAAATAGAGCTGCACTTCAGATCTTTTTCACCCCATCAGATCAAAGGACAGTAACACTCACCCAATTGTTAGTATAATAAAATCAGTTCACACATACTGTATCATTGTACTGAAAGTTTCAAACATACCTCTCAGTTTCTTTTTAAGAGGGACATCCTTTATTTTATAACTTAATCTGGAATAGTGCACATTTATTTACATCAAAAAATCTGGAACACAACACTCATATTATATAAAATGTGAAATACAAATAGTTAAATCTTCAAAAGGGCTGAGTCCCAGCTACCCTTTTTGTTCCCACATTCAGGTAATTAGAGGCACAAATAATCCTATTTAGGGGCACAAAATTACAGAGGCAAATATATATGTGCAAATTGCACCCACTTTTTGGAAAATTTGGCTCCAAATTGCCATTTATATAAAATAAGTGAATCCAAAATTATAGCTTCCTGCTCTATTGTTTTTGTGTCCCTTATTCTGGGTCTTTTTTTCTTTTTTGTATCTTCACATTTGGACCTCAGTAGTTTGAGCATTACCATATTGTTCAAGTACAGAAACAGGCAATATAGTAAGATGTATGGAGAAGGATTCTCTTCTGCCCCTTGTTTTATTTGCCATGCCAGATGGCTAATTTAGGGCCTGACCCTGCATTCCTTGCACACCCAAACCTTCCATTGAATAAATAAGGAAAGCAATAAGTAGCTTTTGTCTTCTTATATGTCAGTAAAGTGCCATGTGTTCACCTATGGCCTTATATTAATAATACATACATTGCTGATCAGGTGTGCAGATAGGGAGGGGACAAAATACAGAACATATAAATAATGGACAATTGGAAAATGCATAAATAGATCTACAAATCAAAGGAGTGCATAATGCTGATTCCCTTCATTTAAGTATTATTTAGGTATGCAGATGTGCAGTATGTAAATAAAGAAAAGGAAGAATATAGGAATATATTAACTGGGGAATGTGTATTTGAGGGAACAAGTGAGCATTAGTGATAGCATGAACAGGTCTGGTAGTTGATTCCTAGTCTCATTCTGCTTGCTGCCAAGCTTTAAACAGGAAAAAGCTGGCAGTGGATGTATGCTAAAACATTCATGGAGATTACTACACATGTTTTGGCTACTAGATGTCATTTTGCTCTATCAAATAGAGATCCCAGAGCATGGTTTATTACAGGGTCGGCAACCTTTCAGAAGTGGTGTGCCGAGTCTTCATTTATTCACTCTAATTTAAGGTTTTGTGTGCCAGTAATACATTTTAATGTTTTTAGAAGGTTTCTTTCTATAAGTCTATAATATATAACTAAACTATTGTTGTATGTAAAGTAAATAAGGTTTTAAAAATGTTTAAGAAGCTTCATTTAAAATTAAATTAAAATGCAGAGCCCCCACCCCTGGACCGGTGGCCAGGACCCGGGCAGTGTGAGTGCCACTGAAAATCAGCTTGTGTGCTGCCTTTGGCACGGGTGCCATAGGTTGCCAATCCCTGGTTTATTACATATTTATGTGTTCTGAAGAGTGGTATGCAAGAAGAGTTTCATGGCTGTGTAAAGTTCTCTTTAGGTCTGGCACTTTTAAGTTTCTGGTTACTCCTTACAAAAGGTTCTCCAAATGGTTTTTTTGTGTCAGAGGGTTCATGAGAGTGTCCCTGGGCATTCATGTGAGTAGTCTGTTCTGTTCTGTTCGATACCCCACCCCCGTTCTGAAAATTTGGTACCATTTTCATCAGGTTCCCAGATCACTGGGTCTACAGGTGTATGACTTTGATTCTACATCCCTTGTTACCTTGTGGATAGCACAGAACTATGCGATTCAGAGTGTACATAATACCATTCAAAAGAATTATGGCACCATTCTTGAAAAGTATAACAGAACATATGTAATCTCTACATGTGAAACAAAGCATACAGGTTATCTTGTAGGTAGCATATGTAGATTTTATAGAGCACAGGGGAAGAGAGATTTGAGGGTTAAGTTTTAAGGATAATGATTAAGGAAAGGAAAACTGGGAAGTCCAAGGAGTAGGATTTGGCTGTCTTTTTATTAGGGAGATTTAGAAGTCACAGGCAAGGGAGAAGTGATACTTGTTAACATGGATTTGAAGAGTGAAGGAATCAATCCAACCAAAAAAAAAAAAGCGTGCAAAGTGAGGGAGAAAAATCTATGCCAAGGACAGCAAGGGATGAGAATCTACTATTTATTGGGGAGAGCCAATGGGAAGTGGCTGAAAGAAATCTGATAGTATGGAGTACAGGGAATAGACAGAAGAACAGGACAAGATAAATTCAAAAGGATTGTGAAAAGTATTGTGGTCTGATATCTGGTTACACTATTAAGATACTTAAAGTAATCAGTTAACAGATTCCTTTTCCAGTAGCAGAACTTGCTGCATGTGCAACCTGTACATTATGGCAGCCAAGATAGTTAGGATTTTGGTTTTGTAGACAGTGTTACTGCCAAGTGAGCTGAAAGGGAGCCTTCTTCTGATTGGGTCAGTAGGAGCTGTGCTATGTCTATTTTGGCTCGAAGTTGCTCATTGCAAATCTTATGGAAGAACAGATCCATAAACAATCTGAAATGGACAAGAAACCATTAAAGGGTTCTGAACATGGGATATTACCACCTCCAGATAGAAGTAAAGGGACAAGGAGCTCCATTTTTGGGTAATTGAAGATTTGAGAGTTGGGCTTTAGAAAGAATGTACAGAAGGCTAAATCTTGGCTCTTTAAAATCAGTGTAAGTCTTGCAATTGACTTCAACAGGCATTTTACCCAAAGGAACAGAAGAATTACAAGAGTCTAGATAAGACACAATAAGGTCATATATAAGAACTGATGTCTAATATGGATAGTGTTTCAGAGGTTTTTGTGGGCAGATTTGCAAACCAGGAAGATCCTGACAATATTGTCAATTGACTGAGTTGAACTGAGGGGAGCAGTAGAGATGGAGGGATTTGCTTTAGGGTGCTTTTGTTACCAGTTGATCTATCCATTTTGAATGAGTGGAGATGAAAGAAGTTATGAGAAAAAGCAAACCAGAGGATGAGATTTAGGCAGGCTGCAAGTTAATTTAGGGATAAAAGAGGAAAGGTGGTATAAGTTTTGGATTTTATCTGCAGAGAAGTGATACTCAGTGTTGACTTGAGAAAAGAGATGATCAATGGAGATGAAATAATGGGCAGGGGGTTGTGAAATGAAGTTCAGACAATACACTGGAAAGGGCTGTAGAACATCTGTTTTATGGGTTTTTTTGTGTGTGTGTGTGATTTAATGGTTCCTTGGGGGTGCATGGAAGTTAGCTCTTGTGTCTTTTGCTTTGTTTGGGTGATTGGTAGTAGAATATAACAAGATATTCCTTGAAATATCTGCTTATTTTCATTGTCCAGCTGGTGTCTTAGTCCTGGCCATGGCTAGAAAAACTAATCAAACACCAGATGACTAGATCAATTAGTGAGGGGTAGATGTGATAGATGGATGAGGGAGGGGCCAGAGGCAAAATATTGGAGGGAAGCCCAGCTCCCTGCTACTCCCAGTTCCTGGTCAGATGGAGAGATTTCTACCAGTGTGCTGTCTGTGAACCTTGCTTAGGGTTTTCATCTTTTATTCCAGTCTCTGACTAGTAGGTAGTTGATTAACTTGAAGCTTCAGTCTTCTTTTCTTCCCCAAAGGAAGAAGGAGTTTTCTGTCACTTCTCTCACTGCATGGCCTCCTGGCAGACATAAGGTGGGAGAGGAAGAGGTTTTTCCTAAGCAACCTCTTTCCTAGGCTCCATTTTTTCATCCTCCTTTCCTGTGAATAACTCCAGTACTGCCTGTGCTGCTGGTGGTATTTTTTTCTTACCTTTACAAGCATGAAATTGACATGAGTTTTGACAATTGTACCCTCACCCATAGTTATTTGAATAGCTGCAGTGAAACTAACCAGAATGTTACTAATTTCATTCTTCTCTGACTTGGGAAAGCAATGAGCAGCAGCTGAGGTGTCAGGAAGATGACACTGCAGAACATTTGATTTGTGTTTGAAGACTGTCTTCCTAAACATAAGGGGTAGACATTTGTGTTTAAAAAAAAAAGCCAAAATCCTGCAGAAATTGATGATGTAGGTCCCCTTATTGGTTCTGACAAGTGGGTAAATGGATTTTTCAAGCGTTGATTATGGTTATCCACAAAAAAATTGTTCACTAAGTTTTTTGTTTTGGTAAGACTGTCTTACCGATTAAGGCTCATTTTGATAACTGTAGGTAATGCTGTAGATTTTGAGCATATTAATTCACACTGTTGGACCTGATCTCGCCTACACTTAAATCAGTGGGAGTGTTTCCATCTACTTTAATGGGAGCTGGATCAGGGCCATAGTGCTTGGTTATTGACAGTAGGCCTAGTGTAAATCAATAATAACTCCATTAAAGCCAACAGAGTCACCCTAGTGTAAAGCCAGTGTAAGTGACAGTCCCAAAGCTTAGTTTGTTAGTTTGGGCTTTTGTATGACAGAAGTATCTTAAGTGATCACATCATATCCTGAATTTTGATTTTTAGTGATGACATTTTTGTTTGTGGTCTTAAGAAGCGGGGATTCTGGCCCACTCTAAATGGGCAGTTGGTGATTCCTTTGTTGTGCGGGAATCCCTGGCTGGCATAAAGCTGTCGCTGTGCCAAGAATGGGATTGGAGTGCACTTTATTGAACCCTGGTCAGAGTAATGGCCCCTGGGGAGGCTGTTACAAGTTGGCATAATGTAGAGCACTATAGAGGTTGCTTTAGGTTACACTGTGATTGAACCAGACCCTCAATAGTTGCAGGGTGACATATCCCCCCTCCATCTCCCCCATTACACTGAGCAGAGCTCTAGCATTGAGCTGACTATCTATTGCTAAATCTTTGAATAATTCCACCTTACATTGGCTGTCTAGAGATAGAAGCTGTTGAAGGATTTATTAAAATCTTGTAGCGTGTTTTGCACTTTGTCCAATTGTTTGCAGTGTTGTTGTAGCCATGTTGGTCCCAGGATAAGAGACGGACAAGATACGTGAGGTAATATCTTTTATGGACCTTCCACCAATAGAGATTGGTCCAATCAAAGATACTACCTCACCTACCTTGACTTTCTCCAATTGACAGATATGTTATAACTCCATTGATATAAAATGGCTTATCACTATTCAGTGAGAGAAAAGGAAGCTTTTTTTTTATACAGCCATGAAAATTATAGTATACTGATATGTCATCTTAGTTCCCATAGTTTTCCTTGTTTCCTGAAGTACAACTTCTCACTGGAAGTACATTTGTGGTTTAGTGCTCACATGTACTCAATACATTGCAGAAAGGGATGCTAGTTTAGTGAAATATGACCTGAGAAGAGGTTTAAAAGCCAGCAGCTCTAATTCTGGCTCTGACACTAATGCCTTCCATGGTCTTGGGAAAATCAGTTAACCCTGTCTTCCTCCACTTCTCATTGTATAAAAAGGGAGCTGATAATTAGGGATGGGTGCATGAGTTTCCTCTAATTTCAAATATTGTGGCTTCAAAGTAAGGAATAGGCAGTGAACCTTTTGAGGTTTGTGTTCATATCGTTTTGCCAGTTCCTGTCTGCTGCTGCCAGCAGCAGTCCTGAGCCTGGAGCACTGCTCCTAGCTCAGGTGGGGCACTCTACCTCTTCCTAATTGTGCAAGACGAGTGGGAGAGAGAAGAGGGAAGGGGTGAAGATTTCCTTTCTGTGCCTCCATCCTAAAGTGGAGTGGGGGTGAAGACTCTTTGCTCCTTTCCTTGATTCAAGGGAAGGGATGAATATGTAGGTACCCTCCCCATCCCCACAACTCCTCCCTTCACACCTTGATTGTCCCAACAGATTGTCCATTCCCTTCCACTGATTTCATCTGGGGAAAGGCGCCTAGTGACCTATGCTCACCTTTCCGTCATCTTCTAGAGGCAACAGGCTACCTCTTCCCCAGTATTCTGCCTTGGGCAAGGCAATAAGGACGCTCAATGTTACAAGGATAGTGTACTAAGCTCTAATATGAGGAGCCAACCTGTGGCCATTGCAGATTACAGTATTATGTTATGACTCTGTGCTTGGTAAAGATTTTATTTGAAAAGTCTTGGTTGAACCACAGGGTCAGGAGTGTTGTGTGGGATTTTAGTGCTTTTAGGCCAGTAAATCACACAAAAGTGAATAAATATTAATCAGATTCAAACCTGAAGATCTAGCAAAGGCACAGAGAAGCTGTTGTTGAAAGAAGAAAGATTGATTGTTCAGAAAGATTGAGTAGAATGGCTGTTAGCAATTTGCCAGTCCTATTGCCTATGGGTTAAAGGGAGATTGCTGTTAACCTGATAGTTTTTTTTTTTAAATCAGAAGATTACAAAAAATTGCAGCTGAACTAGAAAAGAAAGATCCTGAAATAAGGATAGCTTCTTTTCATTGAGAGAGAGAAAAAGACTGCTGCCTGAGTTCCCAGCATCTCACACTGACTGATGCAGAAAAGCAGGATGATAGACCCTTGATGCTCTGTAGAAGCATTTTCAGCCACTCAGGACTGTTATATTTAAAGATTTAATACAGAAGACAGGACACTTAGATCTCAGTTCAGTAGGTCACGAAACTGAGACAGGGCACAGCCACATGAGAATTTGGGACTTTGCATAAATAAGTTTCTATAGCCTGGGCGTCACAGATGTAGGTACCAGAGCTAAGATGTTAAAAGATCTTAAACTAGATATGTTATGAGCTATGTACAGAATAGTGAAATTGCACAGATGCAGCTGACAGAATTAAATACAGGCCATACTGAGGTAAACTTTATAGGGAAAAAACTCAACTGAACAAGAAAGAAAGGCCGAGAATTATAAACAACTACAACAATACAGAGAGAGCACAACATGCAGACTGTCTGCTATTGCTATTGTGCTAGCAGGCATTCTGGGGCCAGCAAGAAGTGTCCACCTTCTGAAGAGATCTGTAGAAAATAAAAGGAAAAACATATTTTTGCAAAGCTTGCAGGCAGCAAAAGCAGCAAAATAAGACACGTGGCAGAATACAAAGAGGAGAGCATATCTGATGAATCCATATTCAGCATTAGATATCTTGTAGGTGCAGTTAAGACTAAAGTAAAACAGCAGTTCATATTACTGAATGTGAGCACTGGTAAGGAGGTGGGTAACAAAATCATGTCCCAAATGTGCTGTGGGTCCACGTGCAAACTAATAACCTACATAGATTATTGTATATAAAACGAGGGGAATCTGGCTTTACAGTATAGTGGAGTCAAGATACCATTATATGATGATTCTAATATGAAGCCCTTAGGTCGGGGTGGGCAAACTTTTTGGCCTGAGGGCCACACCGGGGAATAGAAATTGTATTACGGGCCATGAATGCTCACAAAATTGGGGTTGGGGTGCGGGAGGGGGTGAGGGCTCTGGGGTGGGGCTGGGGATGAGAGGTTTGGGGTGCAGGAGGGTGCTCCGTGCTGGGATCGAGGGGTTTGGAGAGTGGGGGGGGGACCAGAGCTGGGGCAGGGGGTTGGGACTTGGAGAGAGGCTCAGGGGTGCAGGCTCCGAGCGACGCTTACCTCAAGCAGCTCCCAGAAGCAGTGGCATGTCCCTTCTCTGGCTCCTACGCGTGGAGCGCCCCCTGACCCTGCTAGAGCACCGGAGCGGGGCCATGCAGCTGCTTCCAGGAGCTGCGTGGTGCAGCTCCCGACCTTGCGCCCCGGAGCGGCACCATGCAGCGGCGCCCCGGCTGGAGCGCTGGAGTGGGGCCGAGCCACGTGGTGTGGCCCCCAACCTGACACCCCCACCTGGCGCGCCAGAGCGGGGCAAGCCCCAGACCACGCTCCCCAGCGGGAACTCGCGGGCTGGCTTAAAACAGCTCAGTCCACGGGCTGTAGTTTGCCCACCCCTGCCTTAGGTAAATGCACCCTGAGCTACATTTATAAGAATTAATTATGATTTAAACTTTCAAGTAGTGAAAGGGGAGAAGGAGCCATTCCTCTTAGTGACCGTGGCAGAAGGCTCAGCGTGAATCAATAAAAATGGACACTGTATCCAAAGATGATACCTCCCACATACAAAAAGATAATGGTTGGCAACGGGGATCTGTTTCATGTACTTGGTTGCCTGCTAGGAAAATACTATTTGAGGTGGACCCAAGGAAGCAAAATTACCAGCACTGTTAAAAGCACAGCTCAGAGTAAAAACAATCTCAAACTGAAAATGAAATTAGGACTTTGGCTGTTCTCTAGATAGGGCATCTACTCATAGATGAAGCTGTACATCTAACTCCTGAGAAATTCTAGGAATACCCGAGAGAAAAAATGTCAGGCAATACAACACTTTATGGAATTCGTGAATACCTTTCTACCCCACCCCTCTGATGTGTATAAGTAACAGACAAGGGTCCTGTCTGGAAATGACAAAGCAATTAAACAGGTAAAAGAAGTTGTCAGCCGGAACCCAGTACTTAGGTGCAAAGATGTGAATGGGGATGCTCCAATTCAGCGCAATGCAAATGAGAAGGAACCAGGTGCAGCCTTACTACAGGAAAGGCCTCCAAGCAGCTTTTATGTCAAGCTCACTTTTGCTTACACAGCAACAGGATGCAGAGAGTGAAAAGAAGTGTCTTGTTACAATATTTTCATGGGAGAGATTCATTCAGTACCTGCATGGTGGAGATGTGATCAGTGATGATGATGATGCAGATGATAGATGCATAGAAGAAATATAATTTGAAGTTACACTATGGTAAAGGATCAGAAATATACAAAGCAGATTTCCTATCTAGAGCAGCACTACCTCAGACATACGTTATATTTGAAACTCTTGATCATAAGACATTAAAAAAAGATAGCTTTTGCTATTGAACTTGAGGAAATTAACTATGCTGAACTGCTTTGTAGCTGGATCAGCATCTAGCCCAGATAGAACAGCCTGGACAGCAAGGTTAACTACTGCAGCCACTGAAAAAAACAGGTCTGTGTGGAAAACGTGGAAGCTGAGCAATAGTGCATAGTGTACAAAATAGAATCCTATACATAGGAACCAGAGTTGCTATACCCAACGTTGTGAGACCTGAGACATTGGCAAGAATCCAATGCTAGCCACCTACACACAGAAACATGTCTTCACAAAGCCAGAATTATTGTTGATTAGACATATATTGTTATAATTATTTATATTACTGTAGCACCCAGAGACCTGATTCAGGATTGGATTTCCATTGTGCTTCAGTCCTCACTAGTGTGACGATTAATCGGTTGACATTACTAACATGATGTGAAGATGAAAAGTGTTATAGAAATGCTCAACAAAATTAATAGTAATACACTGCTACCTCAATATAATGCTGTCCTTGGGAGCCAAAAAATCTTACCGTGTTAGAGGTGAAACCGCGTTATATCGAACTTGCTTTGATCCACCGGAGTGCACAGCCTCCCCCCTCCCCCCCCCGGAGCACTGCTTTACCGCGTTATATCTGAATTCGTGTTATATTGGGTTGTGTTATATTGGGGTAGAGGTGTAGTTGTAACAGCAAACTCTGATATCTTTCATGAACATACCACTGACCCAAATTTAACCTATGCTACTTCATGAAAACATATTTCCTAAATAGTTGTATGCATGGTGTTATATTTTGCATTTGTAAAGGACGTCTAGAAAAAAAATGCAACCATTGACTATGGCTCTGAATCTGCAAACATCTGCCTGTAAAAGAAGTTATGCTCATGAGTAGGACTACTCATGAGTGTAAAGTTACTCATGTGTCCACATCTTTGAAGAATTGGATCTTAGAATCATTAGGTTATAGAAGGAGAAGGCTCATCATTCAACAGCAGGTGCACACTTTTGATCAACTCATGAGCCTTTCCATGTTGCCTGCATCTTTTCATCTATTTTTCCACTATGCAAATTAATGGAAAGTTTCTTATTTGGTTGGTGACTTTCAGATAACAAGTATCCTACACTTTAGGGCAAAATCCTTCTGTGATATGCCACATTGAATCATGTGTCATGTCAGTAATGTTGAATGTCAAGCTGAGATAACCACCAACCTGAGAAATTGGGAAAGTTCAGTTTTCTAACAGGAGGTCTGAAAACATTGAGGTTCAAATTCTGGCCTCGTGTGCATAGATAACTCCACATGAAGTCAATAGGACTTGTTTCCATGCATAACTGGGGCAGAATTCGTCTCTTAAAACAGGAACCAGAGTGTTACCCCTCCCAGGATTGTACCACATTAACTATATGTTTAATCTGTGGTAAACAATTAGGAAAATTTGGTTTCCTATCAGCAGTCTAGCATGCTGTCAAATGTTACTAGACAAAAAAGGCATCTGTTATGGGGTCGTTAGGTTTGTCTCATTTTTGGTGAAGTAAAAGCGACCTTGAACTTTGCTCTTTTTTGCCAAAAGCAAGTAGGTCTTGCTCATGTTTGTTCTCCAGAGCCAAAATACAAATCTTAGATGCATTGCTAGAACTCATGATTAAATCGGTTGCTACATTTGTACATGCATTCTTATTCAAATTGTGGGGGGAAAAATGCTGCATTTGTGCTGCTATGAGTGTTCATTGGGCAATGAGGGCATTGTTGATATCTGTATGCTGTGTGCTAGAAATTTGAGACTAGACTCTGATGGTGGCCTACATTTTTAGCTGTTTAACTTAATTAAAAGTAGCAGGTAGCCTTCACTTCTGGATAACAAGAAGTAGAGAACATTCTATTTATTAATTTTGCTGGAATTTCTTGTGCCTATTGATATGGCAACCAGCTTTAAGTACAAACAATACACAAATAAAACAAAACAAAAAACCCACATAAATGATATCTGCTACCCATAGCACATGGCTGCACCACCTGTCACCTGATCCTGCAGATCCTTACATGAAAAATTTTTACTCACAAAGGTAGTAGATATGCCCCAAATATTAAACCTAAAGTAGCCTAAATTAATAGGCAAAATAAACTAAGCCAAAACCAAAAAGTCAACCAAATGCTACCCTAAAAAAATTATCTGAAGTTCCTCAAGGCAAGTTGGTCTCTAGTGGGCCAGCCAGGAGGAATGAATTCTAAAGGCAGGGCCTTAAACTGACAATGGCCTGCCACCAACAACACAGCTGCATTGTTGTGACAGGTTATAGAGTGAGCTGTGATCCCTCAAATAACAAGGCCCCAATCCATTCAGGGCTTTAAAGATCGCTACCAGCCGGAAGTGAAAAGGGGAGTGAGTGCAGAGATCTGAGCACCAGCCTTACAAGCTCACAGTAGCTTTCCCCATTTAAGTAACAAGCAGGCAGCTACACTCTTTTGTCACTGAAACTTATGGATAGTATTCAACTGAAGCTTAACAGAATTTTCGAGTTGTGTATTCCTGAGGAGACAAAGTGCCTACATACGCATCATGTGAGCAATAAAGAGATGTGGTTGCAGCTACCTGGCCCACCACTGATTATACCCAAGAATCCAGGAGCATCAATGCCTTCCATCAGAGCCCCAGTGTAACAGGGTCTGACCCGTACTGGCATCAAGCCCTGACACTGTCTCAGATTTGTTTTCTTGAGCTTTTTAGCAACTGCCCCCAGACCCTTATGAGTCAAATACACTTTTGAGGATCTGGTTTATTGAAGCACAGATTGCGTATCAGCTGATATGACAGGACATCTTTCTCCAACTCACCATCTTTCTCCAGTCAGTCCTTTGCTGAGCTCAACAGTTCTTTCCCAAAACACAGATCTTGCTCCCCGGAGTTTCCTCAAGCTTCTTAAGGCTTCTGCCCCTCATTGCACAACTCCACTCAAGTCTTTCTGTCTGGCTACCGTGGAGAACCCTTTCCCCCAGTTCTCTCTGACCCTACAGCTCCTGAAAGGGCATTCCTACTCCCTGCAAGTCTCTTTCCTCTCTCTACTGATGGAACAGGCTCCTTCTTATAGGAAGTTCCACCTCCAACCTACTGTCAAGTAACCTGGTCACTTGAATCAGCCACCAGCCCCCATCATCTGGGGTTTGATAGCTCGACACAATGGGTTGCTGAGCTCCCAAAACGGGCCAGCACACACTGGAGCACCTAGACTGTGGGCTATTTTGGCCAAGTCAATCACGTGTCATCAATAATTGGTGCTGACACAACTGCCTACTCTTCTAGATGCTTCCCCTGCCAATGAGCCACATTTCCACCTTGTTAGGGTTGAGTCATTTCCCTTTCTTGTCATGTGCTGGGAACATAGTGAAACTGTTGCATTTGGATAAGGAGACATAGAGTCGACTGTTTGTAGCCTGCTAATGACATTAAAGCCCAAAACATGTAATAATCTCCCTACTGTACATACATGCACAGTGAGCAGGGGGCGTGAGAAGGTAGTTAGTAGGATCTCTGATTTATTGCTTTACGTTTCTGACACATTTAAGGTGATGCATTATTTTGAAGCTGCCTTTTCAAAATAATATGTGTCCAAAGATATTTTAAATATTAATCAATTCACCAGACCTTGTAATGCAGGAATTATATGGCATGAAAGTAAATGTTTTACATTTGAAATGCGTCTGTATATTTAAAGTACATCTTCTTTTATGCCATTCATTATTTATTTCAAAGCTGACCAAACTTCCTATACACCTCTACCCCGATATAACGCTGTCCTCGGGAGCCAAAAAATCTTACCGCGTTATAGGCGAAACCGCGTTATATCGAACTTGCTTTGATCCGCCTTAGTGCGCAGCCCCGCCCCCCCGGAGTGCTGCTTTACCACGTTATATCCAAATTCATGTTATATCAGGTTGCATTATATCGGGGTAGAGGTGTATTTAAATGTATGGATCATAAAAATAACCTGCCATCTGTGAAGGCAAAATGTTTTTCTTTCCTTTGCACAAATAATTTTTGAGACACAGCTATGTATGTATTCATTGATCAGTAAAGTTCTAAAGGATTTCTTTCCCAAAGAGGATGTCCCAAAAGAGTATTCTTTATAAACATGCTATAGACATACCCCAAGTGTTGCCCTGAATACTTTCAGTGGCTCTGGTAAATCTAGATACTTGATCACCAACTGTAGCTGGACCTCACAGCTTTCACTGACTTTTCTCCACACGCTGGAGTAATTTTAATGCTGTTGCCAAGTACTTTGAGAGGTGTCAGTACTATAAAATGTAGATCCAGAACTTTTTTCCTGATTGAGCCTGGATTCATCAAGATATATGCTAGATATTGTCTCAGTAAGAGTTCAATGCAGTTTCCATTAAAGACTGTGAAAAGATTCCCATTGATTTAACTGAAAGTTGGATTGAGCTCTAGTAGTCCATCTGACACTACTGATGAGTGGGAGCAGGAGGGTGACCTAACTGTCTGAATTATGGAGGATGTAATTTTTTCCTGTTATTTCTGACTTGACATAGCTAGATTAAATAGACAGTAGATTCCTACCTGACTATACCTAGAACCAGCAGCTCCATGATTTGGCATAATCCAGATTTTGTTTTGCCAAACATCATTTAAACTGGTAGCATGTTCCTGACATTTCCTTTCTGATTAGGTGTGCATGCTACGGGATCTGATATTTTTTCTTGAAGCTTGTCTCTAGGTCCTGCCAAATACAAGTGTTTTCTTACTAACAAGCATTGAATTTCAATATCTATCTAGAGGACTCTGTGCTGGAACATGAGTAGTCCTTGCATAAGTAGTTCCATTGAAGTCAATGGGACTACTTGTATGAGTAAGGATTGCTCATGTGAATAAGGGTTGTGGGATTAGGCCTCAATTTTTCAATAGGATATAGTAGTGCCTTTATAAGGATCTTGCATTGATCAAATTAGGCATGTGCATATTATCACTGAAAATATCTGGATCTGGGATGGTTTGACCTTTATTCATGCTCTGTTAAGCTTGTTGTGCAGAGTGGTAGATTATTAGACTTTGATACAGGACAAAGTCAAAGAAATATGTTACAGTTTCACTGTTGTGGCAGTTTACACTGATAAAATGATTGATTGAACTAGAGTGATGGGTATTTAATACTGCCACACATCACGTAGATGAACTAAACTCATTCCCAATAATTCTCATGAGTCACAGCTTTATTATTCTTCAAAAAAAAAAATGTAGTGAGGATGGAGGGGGAAATTACTTAATAAATTCTGATGTGAAAGTCAATAAAATGAAAACGTAATTACTATAGCCAATAAGAACTGAGTTCAGATTTGTAAGGCAAAGTGCAGTCTGAAAAGGTTTATTGCTGCAATTTTAGATGTTTTGTGGAAATAGCATGACTACTGTATGTTGATGCGTCAGTCACTTTGAATGTTATAAGATCTTCTGATATTAATGCAGTAGTGAGTTTTATGCTGAAATTAAAATAAATGAACAGAAACATAGCATTATATCTGAGTTGGTGCCCAATCCTGCAAATCCTTACTCACAGATTCTTCTCTCACTTAAACCAGTTTAACTCAATTGACTTCAACAGAGTTACTTCTGATTTACTTTGGTGCAGATGAGAAGAGACTTGCGCCTGGTGGGACTGCTCAGGTGGGTGAGTGAGGGTTTTCAGGATTAGCTCATATTATTAAACATTTTGTGATCAATTTTCAAAGGAAATTAATGCCTGTTTTTCCCATGGATCTGTTTTATTAAAACATAAAACCTATTTAATAACTTATCTTTATACTATTGGCATGATTGAAATAACAGTGACTAAACCTTGTAAAGCCTCATTATTTTCCAGAATTATTATAATATATTGATGAGAGTCCAAATTAATCCCTCCCATCAGTAATGCTTAGGGTTTGGAATAGTCATAAAAGATGGAATATGTCAGCGATGTAAAGTACTTAAATGAACATTCAAGGTACAGTATGTATATTCATTTTCTTTTCTTTCATTCTCCTTTTGCATTTCTCCACTAACACAACATGAAATAGGGGTAGAAGTCAGTAATAACAGCAATGAAGATTATTCTAAGACATATATCAGCTTTTAAATGACCAATTGGCGAGTTAGTAAAGAAAGAAAAGAGAAGAAGGTTAGAACAAAAGCGGCAGTTGTGTGAACCTCTTGAAATGTTAAAGAGATTTGTTTTCTGCCCAACAGCCTTTTTTAGAGAAACAGACATTATCATTTCCCCCCACAGCTTCTTTATAGGTACAGACTGCATTTATTATCACTTGAACTTGCATGGATAATGATTACAAAACTGTCTTTAAATCACTGCAAATATCAGAGGTAAAGTCTATTTATTTTGTGGAAAAGGATTAAAGTATTTGCTGCACTTATTTTGTAGTTCCTATGGAAATACCATGAGGTAAATAGTCAGGTTCAACAAAGAGAGGCATGAATAATCAGTTTAACATTATATTGTTTTATTTGACAGGGACATTAACTTACCTAAAGGTCAATCCCTCCCTTCATAAAACTCTCATTAATGGGTCCATAATTGTGTTTTCATTTTGTGGGATGGTTAGGCTGGCTATGCTGCATCATAACATTAACTAGCTTTAAATGAGAAATCTGAAAATGATCTTGTTTAATGCAAAGACATCTGTTGAAGAACTGAAAAAAAATCCTGTATCTGTGTTCCTTAAGTTTTTAGTCACTTATTTTAACATATTAGTAAAAATCATAACCTCTCTTTCAGTCCTTGAAAGGAAATGGATGGAAGAGGGGTGTTCTTTATGTACTTCAAAAGGCAGAATTCAAGTTTCCTTTAATTTAGAGTATTTGAATGATCAACATGATGGCCAAATATCACTGTTAAATTCATTAGGAATTCTGTTGGTTTGGTTCTTTAAAATGCCAACATCTTGACATTTTTACTCACTGTTCACTCAGTCCTTGACTCCAGTTAGGGCCAATTTTGAGGTCCTTACTCAGTTTTTACTTGGACCTGTAATGTACAGCCCTGCATTGAAGTGGTGTGGTGTCACATTGCTTCTAGGGAAACATTAGCAGGCATTCTTCCTTAGATGTTCAGAAAGAGTCCCTTGGCTCTTCCTCCCCCTTCCTGAAGTGCAGCACATCCCCATTTCCCATGCTGTGATAGAGGGAGGTGAGGCCATGAGCCCATCCTGTCCCATGCTTCATCTTCTTTTGGGGTGCTGAAGGGACTGCAGTTTTCCCTAGCTCTTATTTGAGTCACACTGGAAAGGCTCCTTGGGCCATTCTTTTCATTGCACATTCATGTAAAGGACAAATATAGAAAGCTAACCCTTAGCTTTCATTCAGTCTTTAATGAGGCAATCTCCTATTACCGTTATTGGAAGTTTCCCTGGATAAGGTGCTCAAGATTTGGCCTAGTATGAATATTATTTTCTTCAACACATTGCAAGAGAAGTATCACTGGATACAATTAACTGTAGTCAATTAAAATCTCTAAGTAGTTTTATTTAAAACAACCAGCTAACCGCCCCCTCCTCTCCAATCTCATTTATAAGGAGAGAACAACTTCAGATTGAAATCCGCAGGATTTAAATAAATATATAATCCAAAAAAGCTGCCACAATCCTCTTTTGAAGGATTGTTCATCCTGTTTAGAAGGGTGCTTTTAATGAATAATTCTTTGTGATTAAACACATATGAATATGAAACTATTGATGCATTTCTGATCTTTTTAAAGGTCACCCTTCTTTTAAAAGATTACAGTGTTCCCTGAAAATTCTGACCTCTTTTATCATTGAATCTTTTCTCATTTTTGCAAAGGATGTTCACTTAAGACTTAGTTGTATTAGTGGGTAGTAAGACCTCACTCTTAAGTATCAAAACATTTTATTTCTTTTGATGATACAAAAGCATTACATGTTGCTAAATGTCTCAGCACTTCTCCTTTCATCATGTAATTTCAAATGTTGAATATGGTTTCCATGGTAGCATTGATGTACGAGAAACCCACTAGACAGAAGTTCATTTGCAATATTTCTTTCAGTGCATAACTGTACATTCTTTTTGTATTTGCATCATCTATTGATCCATAAAGTTTTGTCCTGTGTACCTTGAGCTTTTTCAAGGTAGTTAATCAATTATTAGTCTGCTGCATAGCCTAGAGGAAAGCTGACATATCTTTATATTAGTAAATATATTTTGGAATATGACCTATATAGGGAACAGATTAGAGAAACTTTGATTATATAGGTGGTATACAAAATGCAATATGTAATCTCATGTAAATAATTTCCATTATAAATTATTTTTTTTATTTTAGAAGTTCTTTAAAACGGTATATTCTCTAACGTGCTATATCCACACTCTAATTACATTTTTGGGCTGAAATGTTTAAAGCTTCTTAATGGATTTAAATGCTCAATTCCTATTAACCATAAAACAGTGACTTTGAAAATCTCAGCCTTGATATTGAAATAGAACAGAGGCAAAGAACTCAAATTGCAGTTGGGGTTATTGTTGCTCATTTTGTCCTGTTAACAAAGGCACATATAACAAGTTAAAAGTCTAGAGAGTTTATTTTGGATTTTCTATTGAAGCACTTAACATGCTAAGGTTTTTGTGGGATTTTTAAAACAAAATGCAGCAGTATGTAAACAATAGGAATAACATTCTTCTGTGAAAGAACATAATGCAGAGCTATTTTATGTTAATAGCTCAGTTTTTCATTTTAGACATCCACTGATTGAAAAACAAAATTGTACCTTTCCAGTTCAATGTAAATGCCCAGGTAAAATTTCTCCATGCAAATAGCTGAAATACAGTGGAAAATTGCCCAAGGCTGCAAAGGAAGTCAGCAGTGGCATACATTACTTCAATAAGGTGTTATATTTTTCTCCGTTTAAAAAAAAAAAAAGAAGAGAGGGAATTTCAAGGATAAAGGACTTGCTCTGTTTTGGGGATAAAGCTGATTTATTTAAAACAGAAATAGCGATCTTCCTATTGTAACAGCAGGATGCAGTAATTAATCTTCCTAGTGTTATTCATGCACAAGTAATTCAGAAGAGAATCACCAACCTGTCTGTGTTACTAGTTGGCTGAACTCCTTTGTCTCGAGGATCAGGTTCTTTTCAGAAACTGATCAAGAAAACTCACTCACAGCAAAGCTTTTTCTATCTGAGGGGAAGGCAATTAGCTTTTATTTTTGTCTGGAATTAGAGTTATGACCATCCCTAATTTCAACCTATGAGACCGAGAAAAAATGTTTTAAGGGAACACAAACCATTATAAATATCTAAATCACTGGTTCCCAAACTGCGGTACAAGCCCCCATGGGGGAATACAAGACTGCTCTGGGGGTTAAGGACGGGGGAAGTGACCACTATGCTGCTCAGCCTTGTCTTCACTGAAAAAAAGTATATTTTTTGCCTCTCAGTAACTAATGTATTGAGGTAAAAACACAGTGAAGACAAGGCACTTTCGTTTCACCATGAGGTAGACGAAGCAATGTCAACCCCAGGCGATGGTATAGGCCTGCCCTTAATGAGTTTCTCTCAAGATAAAACTAAAATGCCTTGTTTTCAACTGTGTTTTCTCTTTGGGGTAGCTCACACTGAATAGTCACTCTGAGGTAAAAAAGCACACCTCTTTTAGCAGTGAAGACATTACCTCAGACTACAGCATAAATGATGAAAAAACAGAGGGAGACTGCACTCCAAGAACTGCCACTCTCTCCACTCCTGTCTCTGACAGGCCACCACTAGATTTGGGGGGATGTGTTGAACACCAGGAGAGGGTCAGACAGTGCTAAGCACCCATGCTTTGAAAATCAGATACCTTTAAGGTGTCTCAAATCGGGCACCCAAAAACTGAGGAACCCAAAATTACTAGCCACTTTTTAAAATCTTGGCCTTTATTTTTCTATGTATTTTATTTTATTTTATATTGCCATTTTGTGGGGATGGAGGAAGGGCTCATTACCATAGTATCTGCATACTTCAGTAATGGAGTTTCCAGGAATGCCATTGAAGTCAAACTCTGATACTGAGCTGTTATTCTGAGGAATGTCACCATTCAGAGGCACAAATTTTGGAAATGTTGTGTAAACATATTTGTCCCCTACCAGACTGGAGTGCTAGCCTGAAGGGAAAAAGGAATAGGGAAGAGATATGCATTGGCATGTGAGAATACCAGTTGAGCCCAACTATTAGGCCTGGACTATACTACAAAGTTAGATAGACATAAGCCGTCTTGTGTCGACCTAGTTGCACATGTTTCTATACTTAAATTTGTCTCCTGCTGATGTAAGTGCCCTGTTACAGTAAGGCAGTAACACCACCTATCCAAGCAGTGTGTAGCCATGACCAATATACTGAGGTCAATGTAGCAAGAGTGTAGACACTGTAGAGTATAGATCGTGTAGAGTGTAGTTAACAGTCTTCCAACAGCTGTCCCACAATGCCCAACACTGACAATTGTGAACTCCACTTCCCTGGCGGTCCTGGAGACTGGAAGGCTCCCCTCCCCTGTAAAGCCCTGTGAATTTTTGAAATGCCTTTTCCTGATTGTCTAGCTTGGTGAGCACACCTCGCAGCTAGCTCTCTATTGTTGTGTGCTACTGCTCAGCTGACCATGCCAGCTACTCACTCCAGATATGCGCCAGCTTGGTGTAAACAGGAGATATTGGATCTCCTGGGCCTGAGGAGAGAAGAGGCTGTGCAAGCATAGCTACAGACCAGCCAAAGAAACATGGACATCTATGAGCAGATTGCATGGGGGATGCAGGAGAAGGGATGTGACAGGGAACAGCAGCCAAGCCACATGAAAACAAAGGAACTGTGTTAGGCATATCAGAAGGCCAAGGAGGCAAACAGTCAACCTGGTGCTGAGCAACAGACCTGCCGCTTTTACAAAAAGCTGCATGCCATACTTGGCAGAGACCACACTGCCACCCTGCAGACCACCATGGATACCTTTGAGGAGCTGGAGTCACAGGCCAATGGTGTGAACAGCGAGGAGGAGGATGGGAAAATACATGACCGGGGGATCCAGCTATGGCACAAGCCAGGACCTCTTTGCGACTCCACTGCAGACCAGTCAGTCCCGGCAGTCGAGCATGGGCAAGCCTGATGCAGGGGAAGCATCCTCGGGTAAGCATATAAATTTATTTCCCATTATAGTGATGGCGCCCCCAAGTTAACAGGACACAACTATCAACTTTTAATTAATTTACTCGTACTAGAAGAAGTACAACAAAAAGAGGCAGCGTTGTTATCTGCTTTTCATTCCCCTGTGGAGTTAGGCAAGGAGGAGCCATGCGGAGCAGTTTGTTTATGTACACAGCACTGTCTCTTGAATCCTCCTGAGAGATCTCAATGAAACTTTCATGGAGGTACTCAGCAATCCTTTCCTGAAGGTTTCTAGGGATGGCACCATTGCAGTAGACAAGCTAGCAGCATATGGGCCCTGGCAGCTTTGGGATGTCAGTAGCAGATGTGCTCTCTCTGCCTTTGTTACCCTTCTGTGGAAAATGGTGCCAGTATTCAGTGTCTTTGCCCTATACTCATAGTTTTATGCAACTGAACAATTCCTTCCTCATTTCCCTCATCCCTGGTGGGCCACACTCACCATGGCTGGTGCCATGAGTGGCACAATGCACAAGCACGCTGAAGCAGAAGTGTCAAGAGGCATGTTTTGTTTAAAACCTCAGGGGAGCAAGGGAAGAGAGTTCTGAATCTTCACTGTTGCTTTCCATTGTGACTATACCGACAATGGTACCTCTGTGTGTTTTATCTGCAGCTGCTGACTTTGAAGCCTTGAAGGGTCCCGCGTCCACAGCCACTGAATGCCCGAGCCAGATAAGAAGGAGAAAGAAGAAGACTTGGGATGACATGTTCAGTGAGATCTTGCAAGCCAGTGCTGCATCAGACCATGAGCAAAGGGCCTGGAGGGTGAATACTGCAGACAGCCTGGAGAAGGAAAGACAGGAGAAAGGCCCAGGAGTCCTGGCAAGAAGAGAAGGAGATGCACCAGGACACAATGGAGCTTCTCTGGCAGCAAACACAGATGCTGCAGACTCTTGTGGACCTATGGGTGGACTTTTGTGGGCTCACCTCTCTTTGCAATCACGGAGAACTCCATTACAGTACCTCCCAATTTCCCCCCACCCAAACATTCCGTGTAGCATCAGAGGCCGCATCCCTACCCCACCACTCCACCGCGGGGGACATTAAGGACAATCACAACTTCACATATACTGACCTGATAGAGCAACGGTTGCTGTATATGTAGGTAAAAGTAGTTCTTTCCCCTTGTTAAGTTCTGTTCCATTAATGTATTAAGTGTTTACTGTATTTGCGTTTAAATTTCACAGATTTTTCTTTGCATTGATTTTGTTACTGAATAAAATTCTGTTATTGGGAAAATAATTTTTATTCGTTCATAACATATGCTACAGAGTGCCTACAAGTTCTGAAAGCAACCAATTACTTGTTACTGCACAGTGTGACACAACTCATAGGATCAGTGACAAACATTGTGTGATAATCATAACTGTGCAGCAAGCACCGCAAATTCCTAAAGGGCCCCAAAACAGCAGGTCCAGGTAGAGAACAGTACTCCACAATGCATGACTGTGGCTCACTGTTAATGTGCTCTTTCACAGCCTCCCTGAGCCGTATAGCTCCGCACTGAGCTCTTATAATAGCCTTTGTGTCTAGCTGTTCAAACTCAGCAGACAGCCACCTCTGCTCTCCACCCTCGCAGCTACTGTTCGCCCTCTGCCTCACAGATTTTATGCAGGACAGAGCAGGGAGCTATAACCCTGGAGATGTTTTTTTCACTGAGATCCACTGTCATGAGTAAACAATGCCAGTGTCCCTTCAATCTACCAAAAGTGCATTCTACTGTCATTCTGCAACAGCTGAGCTGGTGTTAAATCTTTCCTTGCTGCTCTCAAGGTGGCTTGTGTATGGCTTCATGAGCCACAGGAGCAAGGAATAGGCTCAGCCCCTCAGGATCACTACTGGCATTTCAACATTGCCAATGGTAATCCACCAGTCAGGGGAAAAAGTCCCTTCTTACAGCGTTCCGAACAGTCCTGTGTTCTTAAAGATGCGAGCGTTATGCATCTTCCCGGACCAGCCAACACTCAGTGAAGTGTCCCCAGTGATCCACCAGTGCTTGCATAACCATAGAAAAATAGCTCTTTCTGTTGATGGACTCTGTAGCAAGATGGTCTGGCGCCAAAATAAGGATATGCGTGCTGTCTATCACTCCATCGCAGTTTGGGAATCCCATTGCTGCAAATCCATCCACTACGTCCTGCACATTGCCAAGAGTCACAGTCCTGTGTATGAGAAGATGATTAATGACCCTGCATATTTGCATGACAATGGTCCCCACATTGGATTTTCCAGCTCCAAAATGATTTCCACTGACCAGCAGCAATCCGGCGTTGCAAGTTTCCACAGTGTGATCACCAATTGCTTCTCCACTGAGAGTGCAGCTCTCATTTTGGTGTCCCTGCGCTGGAGGACTGGGCAAGCTTGGCACACAGACCCAGGAATGTGACCATGTGCATCCGTAAGTTCTGAAGCCACTGCTTATCATCGCGAGCCTGTATTACAATGCGATCCCACCAGTCGGTGCTTGTTTCTCAGGCCCAGAAGCAGTGCTCCATCATCTGCAGCGGCTCCTTGAACTCCACCAACAACTTTGAATTGGTTCTCGCTGTGTCCCACAGCAATCTGCCCTCCAAGAAATCATCATGTTCCCCGCTCATTCAGTTCTTCTTGCAGCTCTGCAAATACGGAGGATCTTGCTTAAGTGTGCTTGTAACACTTATGACAACAGTGCAGAGCTGTTCAGGCTCCATGCTTTTGTCAGAGATGATGGACAGTGAGGAGGGCTGTGCAGGTTCGTGGGATTTTTTTAAAAAGGCATGAAAATTATGGGATATAGATGACATTATGGGATGGAAACTGTTGCAAGCTATGAAGTTGACCCCTTGTTCTCAGTCACCCCTGCATGACTTGTTTCAGTTCCAACATGCATTGCCAAAACTTTCCAAAAGAGTGTGCAGGACGGTGGCGGGTTGCACATGCACAAGCGATGTACTAACTGCAGTGGCTTTATGCCGATTTAACTTGTCGACCAAAGCTTGTAGTGTAGCCATGGCCTTAAGTATAAAGACAAAATAGCAGCCTCTGCCTATTTTAAACTGACTGACTGCCGCAATGGTTTTAACTTGCTGCTTCAGTGCAGAACAAGACCAGAGCACCCAGCAATGTCAGTAACAGGGTAGTTTTGTTGTTGTTTTAATCATGGCTGACTGAAATAATTCAAAAAACTCATTTACTCCTCAGGAGCAGAAGGCTGGGCTGCAAAACCAATGGGAGTGGCAGGGAGCTGACATATTTGGAAAGAGGCCTGCTTGTCATTGTTGGAATTTCAGCTTGATTAGTTTCCTGCAGCTGTGATCGTCTCTGTCTCTTCTATTTAAGTTCTTTACTAATTGGCCAGCTTTTTAGTGCCTGAAACTGTACAAAACTGAAAGCAAGTCACTCTTTAAACTTACCGTGCTGAAGCATCTATGGGAAAATGACATGGGGCCTAATACCTTGTAGAATGTTTACTAAATAACACATCATGGGTGAGATTCCTCTTCCTCAGCACAAAACTGGAGTAAATGGGCTTTGTTTGAAGAAGTAGGTGGTAGCTTTGGGTAATTAATCCATATCTTATTCTACAGTCAAATTTCCTGGCAGCTCCGCAGCCCATCCAGGGCTGCTATTCCTGCCCTGGTCTGGTGGATCCACCACTGTGCAGAACTATCAGTAACATCTCACCAAGGTGATAGAAGGCAAGAAGCACAGAGCCTACTTTTGGCACTGGAGAAGCGGCTACAGTGTGAGTCACGATTGAAGAGTGGTTTGTAGGAAAGAAATTCCCTACTGCATGGTCTGCCTGCTTGGAATGTGAGCTGGAGACAGGATTTACGCCTTGGGCAGTTCATACCTCTCCATTGCTATGTGGCTGGATTGTGCAAATTGTACATGCCACTGAGTAAGTAGCACTGCAGAGCTTCACTCCGCCCTAGGAGAGCTAAGGACAAAGTCAGGACCTGCATGATATGCAATGCCTTCCCAGGTTCCCCAGTGCACAGGGAGAGGGCAAAGACTGCACTGTTGTTTAGCATTGTGAAGCCTGTTTTCTCTTGGTGAGTTCAGCCTGTGGAGGGGCCAGTGTGGAAGGGAACTCCTCCATGCCTCCTTATGTATAATTTATATAATATACAATTATAATTAAAAATTACTACAAAATCTTTAAAAAGTTGAAATCAAAAGAATATGTTGTGAATGACCTGAAACCTTTTATCCAGAATGTCTCCTTCAAAGAATTTTGAAATTTTCAATTTTTGCTCCAATTTGGAACAAAGACAAATTTCAAAATCCCCAAATCCTTTGTGAAAGAGAACTTCCATCCTCTGCACAGCCCTAGTGATTTGTGTGCCCAAGGCTGCACAGAGGTACCAGTTTCTGCACTCCCCTGGTTGCAGGGACTGCCAGTTGTCTCTGTTACTGAGGCAGAATTTGTACGGTGGAGAATCCTCTCTTCCCTCCCAATTCCCCTGCAACGGCCAAGGAAACTCTGGCCTAAGGATGTCTGTCTACAGATTCAGGCAGTCTACAGCGCATCACAGATCCCATTCGGCTCACAGGCAGAAGGTTATGTTTGCAACCAGAAGGAGTAGAAACTTCTAGTCTAAATCAAACTTTAAATTCTATGGAAACTGATGGATAAGTCCCTCCCCACCAGGAAACGTTTCCTATTTCCCATTATCAAACGGGCAAGTAACTTTGTCAGCCCTGCTGAGGTGCTGCTATACAGGATCAATGGAAATGTTCAGTTGTTGGTGAACCTAGTCATATAGAACAGTCTGGTGAATGTATGTAATGCACTCAATACGGCGTTTATCATTCGTCACAAGCTTTCTGAGGACACTCCAAGGTTCAGTTAGGTAGAGGAACTGAGTCACTGTATCCTGAGTTATCCTTATGCTACTTTCAAAGTTAAAGGTGCCCTAGGGAAAATATATTTCAAGAACTAAAGCAGAGGTTTTGCTGTTGTTACACAGTAATGACAGTGCGTTGGTTAACTTCTTCAAAGTTCACTCAAATTTTTATCTGTAATAAAGCAGGCAAGACATCCTAATCATAGCAGGGATATATGTATTTGTTTGCATGTACATGTGGTTCCCTATAGTCCAAGGATTTGGAGGCTCTAAGGAAATTCCCATTAAGGTAAAGGAGGGTAATAAAATTTATAATACACTACTGCTTTACTATGAGAAGGCACTGGCTCTCACTGAATAGGAATAAAATTCCATTTCCAAGATTTGGGCTTCTTTGATCCCACTAGTATTTATGAACCTAATCTAGTGTTTCTCAAATGCAGCCACCATGGCCGCATGTGGCCACCAGGGGCTTTTCTTGCGGCCACAGCCTCCTGGGTGATGGGGGGGGAGGGGAAGGGAAGGAAGCAGTGGCCCCTCCCTCAGGGCCTCTAGCAGGAGTTGAGCCTTGCCCCCTCTGGAGACACACACACCGGAGGAGCAAGCAGCCAGTTCCCCACCTTCCCAGGGGTGGTGGGGTCAGGCTTCAGCCCTGGGGTGGCAGGCAGCACGCTCCAGCTGCAGGGCTTCGGGTTCTATCTCCAGACGCTGGGGTCTGTCTCTGTGCTCAGGGCTTCAGGGTCTGTCCCCCAGCCACACAGCGGTGGGCTGCAGTCCCGGCCCCTGGCCATGTGGCAGTGGGCTCTGGCCCCGGGCTAACCCCCTTCTCCCATCACCCCAGGCCCCCATCCATTCCTCCTATCACCCCAGCCCCGCTGCCTCCCTACCCACCTCACCATTCAGGACTTAATTTGTATCCTGTCATGCCCGGGTTGAGTAAGTCTGCTGTGAAAAGTGATATTTGTATTTCACAGCAGATTAAGGTTATGTCTACATTAGCTCTTTTGTCAGTCAGGGGTGTGAACAAAATACCCCCCGACCGACAAAAGTTTCACAGACAGAAGTGCCGGTGTGGACAGCAGTATGTCAGCGGCAGATACTCTCCCACCAGCATAGCCACTGCCACTCATTAGGGATGGGTTAATTATGCCTACAGGAGAGCTCTCTCCTGTTGACATGGAGCGGCTACATGGGAGACCTTACAGCAGCGCTGCCATGCTGCTGTAAGGTCTGAAGTGTAGACATAGCCTCAGTAGCTATCTGGGAGGCTGTGAAAAGTGGTATTAACAAACAAATATCACTTTTCACAGCAGCAGACTTACTAGCCAGAAAGTCTTTTAAAAACGCAACCAAAAAAGCAACAGAAAAAACAACAAAAAAGACCAGAACGTGCAAAGCACCTTATTTGTGTTTCTAGTCTGTTTAGGTCCAGTAAAGAATAGAAACAGCTGTCCATTATTTTTATTATTGAGTCTGCAAAGATAAAACCCTACATAAATAAATTCCTATGATTTGGATATGTCTATGTGCATATTTATTTGTTTTTCCTAAAGTTAATTAAGTATTTTAGGAAAAATTGTCAGTGCGGGCAGCAGCAAGAGTTGGTGGCCGCACTCTGAGGCCACCAAAAATTTTGTTTTGAGAACCCCTGACCTAAGCTATGGATTTCTGACAACTGAAGTTATAATTATTTGAAAAGTGATGGTGCTTGGAAGACATGGGCCCAGCCTCACAGCACTTACCTCTAGGGCACGGGTGGCCAACCTGTGGCTCCAGAGCCACATGAGGCTCTTCAGAAGTTAATATGCGGCTCCTTGTATAGGCACTGACTCCGGGGTTAGAGTTACACACGCCAACTTTCCAATGTGCTGGGGGTGCTCACTGCTCAACCCCTGGCTCTGCCATAGGCCCTGCCCCCACTCCACTCCTTCCCACCCCCTCCCCTGAGCCTGCCGTGCCCTCACTCCTCCCCCTCCCGCCCAGAGCCTTCTGTACACCACAACAGCTGATGGGGAGGGAAGGGAAGGCGCTGATTGACAGGGCTGCTGGTGGGCGGGAGGTGCTGGGAGCGGGGCGGTGGGGAGCTGATGGGGGGGCTACTGATGTATTTTTTTTGCAATGTACATTGGTAAATTCTGGCTCCTTCTCAGGCTCAGGTTGGCCATCCCTGCTGTAAGGGCTCAGTTGTGCCTCATTAGCGCAAGCCTATCCTGGGAAGGATTCAGAGGCAGTATACACAATGCCTGGGGAGCACCCCAGCACACAAGGAGAGCAGCCTCACTGCTTCCCCATTTCCAGTGGATGCAGCACGTGCTTCCCTCTATGATCAGTCAACCCTGCTGGTTGATGTGTATGTGTTGGGGAAGATGTCCTCATCTCCACCTCACCTCTTTACGAGTGGCCAGTACTGCTAACTCAGGGGAATTCAAGGAGTACAGTTGTTGCCAGGCCTCCGCTCTCTTGACCCACACAGTGGTTAGCCACAGCCTATCGCTAAACAGACAAATGCAATGCAGACACATAGAGCACTGGGTAATCTGAAAATGTATGTGGCATAAAACAGTCCAGGTTTTCTCCCTGTCCCTTCCCCTCTCCTTCTCCCCCAAATAAATATGACAGATTCTGTGTGTGCAGTTCTGTGCAATGGTGAAATATAGACCTACTTGCTTTGTGACTGCATTGTGTGTGTGTGTGTGTATAAACAAGGAGTTACAGTAGAGGCTCATTAATCCACACTAATGAGAGGGAGGCCATAGAAGATTAAAGTTGTGTTTAGTGTTGTGGTTTAGTGAATATGCAAAAAATGCAATTAAAGCAACAAACAAACAAGAAATCCCCAGGCTCCTGCATCAAACAAACATACAGCAGAACCTCATAAATCTTCATAAATGGCCCGAGACCTTGCACAAACTGGTAAAGTTTGAATGCTGCCAATGCTGGGGTGAGGACTAGATCTGGCATCACTGATTAGTTTAAAGCACCCTAGCCTTGTTTCTGGCATTGCGAGCATCAGGACAGGGGCTAGGAGATGATGAAGTGTTCTGCATTGTCCTGTAGGCAGCACAAAGCCAGAGACATTAGTCTTCATGAATCCTAAAAACAGATCCTTGGAGCCCTATTGTGTTTTCCTGCCAGTTCTCCTAGAACCTTAGAGGTTGAACTCTTGAGTTATTTCCTGTATACTTGTCTTTATTAGGGGCTATTAATTCAAAACACAGAATCCATGAGGTTAGATAACTATTCTTCCATAATCTTTTGTGATTTCATTCAGACTTGTTTTCAAAACTAAGCCAAATTTGCTTTCTAACGTCATTTGAGTGTTTACAATTTTAATAAATATTGTTAAAAATAAACAAACAAACAAAAAAGAGAGAGAGAGAGAGAGATCTGAACGCTGTTCATTCAAATAAAGGATCTTTCTATAAGATTTACAACTATTATGGCATTTTTTTGACGGCCAAATTTTAAAATGCTTAGGAGAAGCATTTTCCATCGGGTCAAAGATGTTGGGTGTGTGTGGATGTGTGTAAGTAATGTCTTAAAAGTCTGGCTATCCATTATAAAACAGGTGTTAATGATTTAAAATTTATTACAAAGATTGGTGCTGGGTAAAACTAACAACATTGCCAGACTATACTGAAGTGGTGGATACAAAGTAATTTGAATTCTGTTATTTAGAAGTTGCCCATTTTGACTTCTCATAACTTGAATAAGCACTTCTAGTAATTGATTAAGAGTTCTGACGTTACTCCTCCCTTTCCCCCCAAAATCATATATTTATATTCCTTGTGAATGGTAAGAGGCTTAGGACTTTTTTGGGGTAAGTTAATGACATAAATAACCTATCCTGCATTTTATAGTACATTTCCTTGAGCAAACTAGATGGAATGCTTTTTAATAACCATATAGCTATTTGATGATTTTTATACTTGCCACGTGAAGACAGTTTGGATATAGATTGGTATAGAATTACTTAAAATGCTGCATATAAATTAAACATTAAAAAAGGTAGATACAGACAAGCTAAGCAGCTCAATTATAATAGTTGGTTTTGCAGTTGCTGCCTCAAGGACACTCCATCCATTTCATATCATATGTCCTTCTTTTGAAAGATGATCACTGGGGTTCAAGTAACATTTCAGCACAGCAGGAAATTGCATAATTTATAGTCCTTTAAAAAATGAAAAACAGAAAACTGCTTTTCATAAATTAAATCTCTCTCTTTCTCTTTCTCCCCTGTCTCTTCCTCCCAACAGATTGGAGCACTGAAGGATTATTACCACTTCTATCATAGTAAAACAATTAAAAGATCAGTTCTCTCAAGTAGAGGTACCCACAGCTTCATTTCAATGGAACCAAAGGTAAGAAAATCCAGCTAGGCAAGCATCTGAGACAAAAGCTTCTGCATTTTTAATTTGAAATGTCATACCAGGAAACATTTGCCTGGATGGCAGCTAACATTACAAGAGCTGATATACTATCTGTTCACCAAGGTACATTAAGATGAAACAAAGACAAATACCATATTATTAACTGATGTGCTATCCTCAGAACATAATGTCCAGTGTTGTTCTTGGGGGAGATGTACTGTAAGAATTTTGTTAATGTACTAATCTTTATGTCATGCCTCGCTAGTTTAAACTCCCAAGAATAACCTTAACAGGCTGCTGTTTTCTTGTCAGCTGCCTTTGCGAATGAAAATGTGCAAAGTAGGATGATATCTCCATGGTTTGGTGGTATTTTTTGGCTTTTTATGGTCATTTAGTGCAGTAGGGGAATTAAGATTTGCACACTCTTTTCCATGTTCCTTTTAATTAATCCTTATGCCTTATTTTATATTAAAGGACCTTTTTTTATTTGAAATGTGGCATCTCACCCTACATCACATATTTAGTCTTAGTAAATTTTAGATGTTGGGTAACTGAGGGCATTGGGTAATACTGGACAGTCTGTTATAGCATTGCATAATATTTTATCTTATAATTGTGGCTGAGAAAGCATTTTTATTGCAAGCCCCTAATTTCAGTTGTTTTGTAACTTCTCCCCCAAACAACCTTAGATTTGGAATTTCTTATGTGTTTCCTCAACCAAGAAACGCATGTTTTTGAAAAGTTTGAGGAAAAATCATTAAGCTTTTTTATTTTATTCAAGTGCGAAAAAAACCTTAGTGTTTTTCAAGAGTTAAGAAATTTTCAGCTACTTTTTTTAGCACTTGGATTATATAAACATGGCATGTTGATCCCCCTTATTGAGAAATTTGTGCTTTACTAACCTTGAAAAAAAGTTAAGTATAAAAATGATCAACAAATAAAAGCAGAATGCTGCATATGAGAGATAAATGTCACACAATGACAGTGAGTGGTGAATCCTGCCTTCCTAGTGGTGTGAAAGGCTATCTAGGAAGCATAAGTTGGGTAGTTTTGCTGTGCATTGAGGCAAGAACAGGATGTGGGGCATCTACAAAGGAGGTTCTCACACAGTGTATGGCTAAACTGTCTTCTCTAAGGACTCCATCAACTTTACTGTTCAGGTTGTTTCAGTGATAAACATGGAGAGGGTCAAGGGCAAGGCTGGAGAGTCCAGGAATACTCAGATTCACTGAACAAATACCAAGTGCTCCCCAACCCTGCATAGGCGGTAGCGCAAATGGAGTGGAAGCCATTTGCATCTTTTAGCAACTGCCCCAGCACATGTGAGTCTTCTGTGGGCACAGAGCTAGTGTAGTTGACTTTGTAGCACAAACACTCTGGCTATATCCAGCTGCTGAATGGTCCCTTGTGGATCACTAGCAACATTCCTAGATTAGAGCAGCCTTGAGTGAAGTATGGGGAAGGGCTAAGGCAGAGCTGAGCAAAGAATCAGGGAGACATAACCAGTTCCCTGATGGCCCCTTGCTGCGCCAAGTAGATTTTGGCCACATGAGAGAATCTGCCCCATCAAAAACTACTAATGTACACTTGATTGGTAATCATAACTATGAATTTCTTGATTTTATTTTTTTAAATTATATTACTGTAGCACCCGAAAGCTCCAATCAGGGTTGAGGTCCCATTATGGAATACACTGGACAAACAATGAAGACACATACTTTGTGATGATGTTTTAGATTCTAAGAGGAGTTTAGGTGAATACTAGGGTTTGTGGACTTTCCAAACTGTTTAAAAGTAGCTTCCTTATAACTTAAAATCCTCTTCCAAGTGACAAAATAACACACATACTTAATTATACATTTGATTTGAAAACGGTGACATGATTTTAGTACACAAAATGGATGTAAAACTGCATATGTGCCACTCAGGATAGGCCCAGCCCTGAAAGCGGCCATTCTTCCTCTTTCTATGGGTATTTTGACTTCAGGATTGGACTACAAAATTTTTAAAAATAAAATAAAGATAAAATACTTGGCCCAATTTTAAAGGGGCATTTACTCAACCCCCAGCTTGGTGCTCGGAATTAATTGCAAATAAATCCCACACGTTAGTTGGCTAAGTACCTGATTTGTGCTAATTCTATAGCATGACCTCCACTTAGTGGGAATTCAGGAAGTTAATAGTAGTATTTTTGTAGTCTGGTATTTCTAAACTACCTGTGTACATAGTGTTGTCGTTGACTATGTGAACACAAAGGGCCAGATTCCTAGCTGGCATAACTTGGTGTAGCTTTATTGATTTCAATGGAACTATGACACTTTATGCCAGCTGATGTGTGAGTCTCTCTTTCTAGATATTTATGAATGTGGTTATTAATGTCTTAGAAACATATTATCTGATTCAGATTAGGAAGAAACTTCCCTTATGGTCAAGTTATCCCTTCAATTCCTTTGAACTCAATGGAGCTGGCCCATTTCCACTAGCCAAGAATCTGGGTCCAGACAATTCATTAATACTGCGCTGTTTGATTTTCCTGTAAGTTGTTCTAACTCTATTATAGTTTGTTCCCAGTTATTTCAGATACACTTGCAGGAACTTTCTTCGGCCTTTGTTTACACCCTGCATAAATTATTAATAGGACGCATATTTTTTAAAATGGCATCTGCGGTTTTATGGGCAGTTACCACAATTGCTTACACAAGTCAGAGAAATGTGTGGACAAAAGGCTAATTTTGCATCTAACTAATTAATTAGTTAAATGTACATGCTGGCTTTGAAGATCTACGGTTTGGGGTTCTCTTTCTCATTTAAACTAAGGCTACTTTACACCATTCTGGAAGTGTAAAAAGGCCTTAATAGAGTACACATTTTGAAAATTTGGCCCAATGTTTACCTGAATCCTACTCTATCTTTAAATGAGTGTGTAAACCATATTCAGTATAGTAGAATGTTGTCTGTATATTGAGAAATATATTCATTAGTGTCTGCAGTGAGCCCTTTGCTCCTCAGCTCAAGAATGTACAGTGGCACCACCAAGAGAGGATATCAACTAGATACTTTTAGAAGAGGAGTGGTGAAAGTGAGCACCTGTGGTCACATGTAGACCTCCAGCACTCTTCATATAACTTAGCACACTGCTCTGCAGAGTGGAGAGGTTCACACATAGCTTTCTTCAAAGCAGCACTGCTAGAGTGCGGTTTACTGAGCATGTCATCACCTGTTATATAATAATAAATGGAGATATATGTATCTCATAGAACTGGAAGGGACCCTGAAAGGTTATTGAGTCCAGCTCCCTGCCTTCAATAGCAGGACCAAGTACTGATTTTACCCCAGATCCTTAAGTGGCCCCCTCAAGGATTGAGCTCACAACCCTGGGTTTAGCAGGCCAATGTGCAAACCACTGAGCTATCCCTCCCCCCGTTGCAGCTTGCTGTAAAAATTGATAGAAAGATAGGCAGGAGAGAGGCCTAGACCCAAAGCAGGGATCAGTATCATGCACCAAATTAAAGTATTGCCCCAAGTCTATAGTGGACAGGCAAATGTCGAGACAGAACAAAACTCCCTGGCCTTTCTAACGAGCTCCACTCCCACCAACTAACTCTTGCAGGTTTCACTGTAACCCCCTCCTCAGCAGTTATGGGCTCCTCTGTCATTCCTACACAGACTGCTTTGAAGAGTCCTTTTGGGAATGTTAGTGCGTATGTATGGGGGTGAAGAGTGATCAGAGTCAATCCATGACTAGTGAAGGGTATGGGGAGCTGCAGAGGGTGTTGGGGAGCCTCTCTGTGCTCCCTTCTGTGCCAACCTGACTTTCCTTTAGAATCAGGTTGGTGCAGAATTCCCCTATTGAGGAATGAAGCAGGTAAGGCATCCCTCAGTATTTGCCCCAGGACTAGTGTGCCAACAGAAGGGGATGCTAACGGGAAGGAGAACTGAAAAATGAGTGCGATCTCTGGCCATGTCTACACTACCATGCTACAGCCACGCTGCTGAAACCCTGTAGTGGTGATGCAGATTACATCAATGGACGGAGTTTTTCCACTCCACTTCCCCGAGCGATGATAGCTAGATCCACAAAAGCATTCTTCTGTTGACCGAGCTGTGTCTACATTGGGGGTTAGGTTGACCTAACTATAATGCTAGGGTGTGTGGATTTCTGACATCCCTGAGCACTGACGCTAGGTCAACCTAAGTTTTACATGTAGACCTGGCCTCAGTTACACTAGTATCAAACAGGTGTAAGTAAGATCAGAATTGAGCTCTTCTTGCACCAATGAGATTACAGTTTAAAGTAGATGTCAGTAATGAAGCCCACACAGGAAATTAACCACACTTCACAATAACACACATATATGAAATACACAAGTCTGTATGCAATGAGTGAATTCGTTTTTGGTTATTTTTTAAAAAAATAAACAAAGGGCCAGCATTGAAAGGCACAGAAAATCAGGATCATGGCCTATAATGTGTAACATGCCCTGAAAGTATCTGAAAAATCAAGATAGCATACATGACTGCTGTGTAAGGCTCTGTAGTACAATATTTAACAAAAGAGCTACACTAAAAATCATGTTTGCTAAATAATCTTCCATTAAGAATCTCATATCTGTGCCTTAATTTCAAATGATGTAAATACAAGCTAAAGTGTGTCCAGTTTTGCCCATCAAGTCCCCAATGCCCTGCGTGACAAGAGAGATGGAGATTTGAAAAATGAAATGTTGCTCAGAACAATGCTGTTTAAGTATGAAATTAATAATTCAAGTACCATGTTTTAACTCCATCTGTGAAATTGTCAGTTTACAGATGACGAAGGCATTTACAGTACTAGTGTTTGTGGGCATGTTTTTTAGTCTAGAATCATCTCACCTTTTGATTTTGTTAAACTCCTTTTATATAGTAGTAGTTCGGTTTAATCCATATTAGAATTTTTTCATACTCTGAAAGATGAAAGTGTTTGAGGCCTAGCCCTTCTTCTATTGAAATCAATAGCAAAGCTTGGATTGACTTCAGTGAAGATAGGATTTGGCTCATGTTGCTGACATTTCACACCGTCACGACCACCTGTTCAGTTCCATTGGTGGCAGCAACATTGGGAGCGCTATTGTATGACATTTAACTTTATTAAGAGCAGATCTATGTGACCTGGTGCTTAAAATGCCACTTTTTGTCAGCACCATGTCTGCACTGGTTCTGCTACCAGAGCAGAACTGGTGGTAACAACAGTGACAACTCTTAGCCAAAATGTCTTAGGCCTGGTCTACACTAACACCCCAATTCGATCTAAGGTACGCAACTTCAGCTACGTGAATAACGTAGCTGAAGTCGACATACCTTAGTTCGAATTTACCGCGGTTCAGACGCGGTCCACACGCGGCAGGCAGGCTCCCCCGTCGACTCCGCGGTACTCCTCTCGCTGAGGTGGAGTACCGCAGTCGACGGCGAGCACTTCCTGGTTCGAATTATCGCGTCCAGACCAGACGCGATAAATCGAACCCGGAAGTTCGATTGCCAGCCGTCGAACTACCGCGGTAGTGTAGACAAGCCCTTAGTGTAGACAAGATCTATATGTGCAGAGCTATCCTCTAGGACAGAGGTTCTCAAACTGGGGGTCGGGACCCCTCAGGGGGTTGCGAGGTTATTACATGGGGGGTCACGAGCTGTTAGTCTCCACCCCGAACACTGCTTTGCCTCCAGCATTTATAATAGTGTTAAATATATTAAAAAGTGTTTTTAATTTATAGGGAGGTCTCACTCAGAGGCTTCCTATGTGAAAGGGGTCACCAGTGCAAAAGTTTGAGCACTAGTGCTCTAGGAGGATCACACAGTGTGACAAAGGCTGGACAGCTGTAAGAGAGTGGTGGAAGGCAGGTATACTAGCCATAGAATGATAAAGACTGTTTCCCCTATAAGCTGAAAATGGGTTACCTCCAGTCAATTAGGGACACCCGAGTCCAATTAAGGGCTGCCTGAGACCTTGAAAAACTTTTCCTCCCATGAGAGATGGGGAGGAGAGACCAGGTGCTGCAGGGCTAGTGGCAGCAGGGAGAAAGGCTTCTCCAGGGTGGATGGCTGCTCTTCTCTGTACAGGGGATGCTATATAAGAGATTGCCTATTTAGGAAAAGGACTGGCACCCCAGGAACAATAACAAGGCCACCACCATTTGGGTGAGACTAGGGAAAGGTATTCCCCTTTGTTTTGTGTTGGAACTGGTTTCTTTTTTGTTTTGTTTTGTTTGGCAGAGGGGCACTCCTGAGGCTTGCCTGGAAAATATTGGGAAATAAACCCCCAATGGGAGAATAAACACCGACCAGGGTGGGACTGACTTACTCCAGCCCCCCACCATCAGAGAGGGAAGCACTGAGCCTGCCGAGATGGAGGAGATGCCTTGCCACAACCCTGTTCTTAACTCTGGCAAGATACCAGGGTGGAAGTTTGTGAGAGGGTAAAGGAAGGAGGAACAGTAGCAGCCACAAATAAATCATCATGTTGCTATGTAGCAGTGTTTGTACCAGTTCAAACTAACAAATAAACAATAAATTAGGCTGACATGGGGGTTTAGCTAGCTGAAAGGCTGGGAAAAAGGATGGATTTCACCACAAGATTATGGTTTTGCTTTGGCAAGGATTTCGGCGAAGAAGTTGATTCCTTCTGATTCCTTGGGAATCTTGCCAGAAGGAAGAGAGAATGTACTAATCGCTTCTTGATCAGCATGCTTGTTATACATATAGAGGAGGGTTGGGGGGTTTCCCAATAAAACATGGGATGGTCAGGAAGATGTTCAATTATTTTTGGGTTTAATATGCCAGGAGTGAAGTTATAGGTTGAATTAAAGGGCGGGGGGAGGAGAGGAGAACACCCAACCCTGCCAATTAGTAAATTAGCATATCACACAGTGAAGGGTCAGCATGAGAATTTCATTATGGGGCTAAAGCCCCAGTCTTTTTAAAAGCGGTGGTTTGGACTTTCAGCTTAGAGCAATTTTGGAGAGGAGTTGTTATGGGAAAGTTTGTGTTTAGCATTGACAATGCTAAGTGTAAGTTGTTAAATGTCATTAGTGAACAAAAAGATTTTGTTAGCCAAACAGAATGACAAAGCTGTTCAACCATGAGGCCAGGTGATATCTGTGTGTGTAGCCATAAGCATATGAGCACTCAAAAGACAAAGAATCAATACTAGTGGGTAAATAATGGCTACTGTCCTGTTATTTTCCAAATTTAAAGCTTGATCAGTGAGTTGAAAAGTTGAAATATTATCCTCATGGACGCTGCATTTCATTGAGTCTCAAACTTAAATAATATATAATATATATGGAGATATACCTATCTCATAGAGCTGGAAGGGACCCTGAAAGGTCATTGAGTCCAGCCCGCTGCCTTCATAGGTGGACCAATTTTGCCCCAGATCCCTAAGTGGCCCCCTCAAGGATTGAGCTCACAACCCTGGGTTTAGCAGCAGGTCAATGCTCAAACCACTGAGCTATCCCTCCCCTCTTGTACCAATCATGCTTCCTCCTTAACCTTAGTCAGGATCAAGAGGCAATCTTGCTATTACTACCCTGGCTAAAAGATCCTGCTGCTGGGTGAAATTAGATCATGAATTGGTTACTGACTTACAGTGTACAAGAGAGCATAGAAAGATTTCATGTTCATACCTGCCTCCTGAGTATTCAACAGTTTGATATGGACAAACTAATACATAATACTTGTTACAAGTTAGATTCTATTATAATTACTGTTGTTATAAACAAGGTGTTAGGATGTTATAAAGTGTGTGCAAGAAGGGTTTTTTCCCCTTTGTTTTAGTTTGTGAGTGAAATTGGTGCTTATGAAAAGTGACTGATCTTCACACTAGTTTAAACCAGGTTCTTCATTCACCCAGCTTTGCCATTGCAGCTCAATCCTGATCTTCAAACCTCCCTATGAGTCCTGGGCCCCTCAAGCAGAAACTAGCAATGATGGTGTGATTTTGTGTTGTGAATGAATGGGGTCTGTATGAGACCACCATATGCACTTTTACTTGTGACCCAGTATGGGCTAGACTGTAATCTTCCAATCTGCCCAGAGTGAGGGCAAAGCATAGTTGCACCATCCAGAGCAGGAACTGAATTGTGAGTCACGACCCTTGTCCTGGAACAACTTTCTTCCGGCTCTGCACCAGCTTAGTTGTGCCTATCAATGTGTTGGAGAGGGTGAAGTGAACACACTTTGTCCCTGCCTGCACATTCTCTTTCCACTTGATGGGACAGGGACTAATGGCCCAGAGGCAGCTGCTATTCCCCTCACAGAAACCCGTGGATAGCCTGTGTAATGGAGTAGGGCAACTCACAATTGAACCCTCTGGGATTGGAACCTGAAGCACTCCAAAGGTGACAGGCTAGTGCTATTGCATCATCTAACCCTTGAATGCAAATATATTTTGAATTATCAGTGATACGTCCTTTGTTCCAAGAGTATGGGCCAAATTACAATATCAATGGGGTAACTAGGGCCGGCGCTTCCATTTAGGCGACCTAGGCGGTCGCCTAAGACACCAGGATTTGGGGGGGCAGCATTTTGCCACCCTCGGCGGCAATTCGGCGCGGGGGGTCCTTCCGCACTCCGAGTTTTCGGCGGCAATTCTGTGGCAGGTCCTTCACTCGCTCCGGGACCCGCAGCCGAATTGCCCCGAAGACCGGGAGCGCGGAAGGACCCCCCCCACCACAAAATTGACGACGACGACCGGGAGCGCGGAAGGACCCCTGCCTAGGGTGCCAAAAACCCTGGCGCCGCTCCTGGGGGTAACGTAGCTATTTTTCATCAATAAAATTTTAATGCATAAATGGCAATTCCTATTTGTTTATCTGTATTGCATAGACATCTTTAACAAAGTTAATCATAATGTTAACTGGACTGTGGTTTATTAATAAAAATAAATACTTTGTTAATATCTAATTCCACTACATTCAGAAAAATCCTCATTTTTTTCTATTAATGCAAACAAGCAAAGAAACACAACCTCAGAAATAATCACTAGAGCTACCCGATGAAATTATTTTTTTGATGTTTCCTGCTAAAATGTGGAGCTCAGTCAGCCCGCCCTGCCACACCTGTAAGAGTTGTTAGACTTGGTGGTAGGAGCTTAAAAAGAGAAAACAAAACACAGCACAGCTGGTGGCAGACCAGAGGGGACAAAACTCCAGTCCTCAGCTTCTGGGGAAAGGGATGGCTAAAGGCAGGAATGCTTCACACAGCCACTGCCCAAGAGCCTTTCCCTGAAGGAAGGGAGGGCCTGATGCTGATTCACCTTCGATGGGACCAGGTTAGCGTGTGAGCCTTGTTGGGACCACAGCTTAACAGAAGCATTCTGAAGGATGAGAACCTTAGTGCACTTGTGGGACAATTCATTTGTGTTACTTTATTTTCATGTTCATTGAGAACCCCAGAAGGGGCAGACTGTCATGGGCTCAGTTGGATGGTGGAGCCTCTTACAACTGGTCTGGCATGGTGGAAAACCTGGACATAGGAGTGCGGAGTGCTATGGCTGCAGGGGCCTGACTCAGGTCTGGTGGGGAAGGAACCCAGAGACACTGACACAGAGGTTGTTTGCCCTCCCCTCCTTAATTACCTGGACCTTAGAAAGCAACATTGTATTTCAGAAAATTCCAGTTATCTATTTGCCATGTAATTTTTAGATCTCCTTTGCAATTACAATCTCATTGATAATCGTTAGGCAAAAAAATGGAGATTAGTCTGAAGGTTTTAACTGGCTCACTTTGTAGTTAGTGTAACAAATGGCTTGGGAAATGGAGACAGGTATTCAGTAGGATTGCCTTCTCTTGCTATTTCTTCACAGCGTTTTTTTTTAAGCTTGCTATGATACTGGCTGCAAGGATGGAGGATCACTTGATGGCAAGGTTGGCTAGAGACACTGCCCTGCACTATGGGGTGGAAAAAGTAATTATAGCCCCTTGTCCATTTTATCCGGTTATCACAGCATCTTGGAAACCCAAGGTCTGAACAACTGGCAGGTATCACATTCCAGCAAGTAGCCGAGTTGCTGAAGCAGCTGAAGGCTGATTAAGTTCTTTGGGCTTTATGATGAATGAGAATTATGACAGCTTTTTGGGGGATCTTCAGGAGGCTGGTGATATGGTCGACTGTGACTGTTGAGATCAGAACATTTAAAAACATCTAGGTCATATACGGGTCTCTGTAGGATCATGGCGGGAGTTTGACATAAGTAGGTGTTCTTGAAAATCATCATTAGGCACCTCATTACTTTTGAAAATCTGGCTTTCTCTGACCTTGGGGGAGAATTCTCCCAGTGACTCTGCATCAAATGTGCCAGTGTACAGGAAAACTGATGTTGTTTCTAACTGCAAGCCAGTAGTCAAACCCACCTGGAATCTAGAAATAAAGCTGTTTTCTGTCTGGTTCCTGGATGACCGTCATCAGTGAGAAGGATCTGCAGCTGGGATTTTTTTTAAATTCTTTGAAAAGAATCCAGCTCATCTCCCAACAGGAGTCAAAACTCTTAGTTCTGTCACTAAAGACAGACAATACGACTAAGTCTATGTCTGCACTGTGTTGCACTGTGGACTACAGAGGTGTGAATTGCAAAATGCACCAAAATGTTCCACTTTAACTGCCCTGTGTGGACACTCCTGGTGCAAACAAAAAGGTACCTAGATTGCGTTAACACAGTCCTGTTTGACAGAGGACTATGTTAATGTGTATTAGCAGGTACCTTCTAGTTTACACCAGCAACTTCCACATGGGGCAGTTAGAGTGCAGCACTTGTAGTCCACACAGTATAGACAAGCCCTGCGTATGCTCAATTTGCTCACCTCGTGAGTGAAGAGGCTCACATTTTACAGTCACTTTTTTTTTTTTTTAAACATACCTGCAATTTAAGGCTGGCTGGTACCAATAAGCGCACATTGAACATTATATACTAAGGCCCTGTCTACATTAAGGCAATTTGCATCAGTGTAACTACATCAATGGCACAAACCACTGTGGTAGATGCACTGCACTGATATAAAGTGGGGTTTACAATTAACGGTTCATGCTTAATGAGTGTACACTTAAAAAATCCTGCAGCCTTGTACAGCTCAGCTCTCTAGATGTGAACACTCAGAGTTGACAGAATTGTATAGTGTGCATTGGCAGCAGCCCAAAAGGGGAAAGTGTTATTTTCATTCTCACAGAACTTAATAAACTGCTGAAGGGTTTTGTGCAAACTTTTAACAACAATTAAAAATCACTCTTAGGTAGAAACCATGTATGGGAAATTTCAGCCCCAAAGATAAATATTTCATAATGCTAACAATAAATGTGTAAAAGGAAAGGGTTATAAAGGAAACTGTTTGGTGACCTTAACTTTGTGGATGCTCCCAGGTATTAATAACATTTGAATTACTTTACAGTTCACGTAACACACTACAAGTTCTTGCAGGGAAGCACAATAAGTTACGTGAATTGTTACAAAAAGGGCAGCTGAATGATGTAAGAAGTTAGGGAGAAACAATGCTTTTCAATGTCCTCAGAGTGGCTCTGAATAATCATTCTTTGCTCTAATAGCTCAACAAGAAACACAGCAGCACTGGCTTCTGCAGTAGTCTCCATGTGATGCTACGAGTCTTTACTCCATTTACATTGCCAGCAATGGAAATATAGAAGATTGCTGTTAGAGCTGCTGGGGTGGGTATTATTTCAGAATGATCTAGAAATGGAGGAAGTGGAGTGATCCTGGTTTTGAACTGGGGAAAGGGATGACAATCTGGAAAAAGCTGATCCTGCAGGGTCAAGTGCCAGAATATCAGCCAGCACTAGGGTTGCCACCTTTCTAATTGATGGCAACCGGCCTTTGAGGCACTGCCCCCTTTTCCACCTCTTCCCCCCAAAGCCCTGTTAATGTCACTCACTCCTCTCTCCCCAGTCCTCCCATCACTTCCTTGATCATCTCCACCTCTCTCCCCCTGCCCAACTGGGCTCCTGCTCTGATGCTGGGGCCAGAGCTGTTACAGCCTGACAAGGAGCCTGACTGTGGGGCAGAGGGAGGTGCCAGGTCATTAACACTTTTGGTATCCGGTCAGTACATCTGACTAGGTCCCCTTTTTCGACTGGACTTTCCGGTTGAAAATCAGACACGTGGCAACCCTAGCCCAGCACATAGAGAGAGAGAAAACATTTTGGAAAGGAGCATCTCAGAGCAGACTATCTAGGAATGTGACAGAACACCTCTTACACACCAGGGAAATATTTCCTAAGAGGAATCAGCTCCATCTGACATTGATTATATTGGTTACAATACAGGATACTCATAGAAAAATTGGCTGAAGGTTTTTGTTATGTTTTGTTTTGGTCTTGCCTTTAGAAACCTTTCTAGTAGCAGTGTGCAGCCCTGATGTAACATGTTGCTTTGCGGTGCAACTCATTGCCAGCTGCTGATGGCAACTTTCTCACTCAGAGATTGTGGATCAGAGCAAAGAGCAGGTGTTCACAATGTGCATAGATAATTTGGCACATCTCTGTTAATTAGCAAAGATAATGGAAGATGGATGGAGCTGGCAAAAAAATTGCATCATGTCAGTCCCTGTTTTATTTTAGGATCATTTCCAGAAAACATGAGCATCACTCAAGATTGGAAAACCTCTTTCATTCCCATTGACTCTTTAGTATATCAGACCCTCCCTTTACTATAATCAGCATGGTTCAGTGGCCAACCTTGGGTTCTGCTCTCACCTGGGCTATTGACTTTCTGTGTGATCTTGCTCAAATCACTTCACCTCTTTATGCTTCAAATTCCCAACCTGGAAAATGGGAACAATGATGTTTACTGAATTAGTTAAAAAGCTTTGAGAGCTACAGATGAAAAGTGCTAATTAAGTATTATTATTAAAGGCCTGGAAACCACACTTCACTTAGTGGATTTCATATATTTGTATTCCAGAGCATTTTATGAATTAACACAATTAATTTTTAATGAAATAAAACATTCTGCCATTCTAAATCCCCTCATATAATCAACTTAGAACCAGTAGTCTCTATCAATATGTTGGCCATCACTTACATACAACACATTTAACCTTGATTCAAGATTTGACATTGTTTGAATTTTTTCCCTGTTCAAGTGACAATGCACTCCATCACTCAGACTGACACTGGGATGCCAAATACAATAACAGGGCAATATGTTGATTTGCCTTCATTTTTGCAAAGGATCCAAATCAAATACGTCTTTGTAGGTACATTAAGCAAACTTAAAATCAATCTGCTCTTTAACTGATCGCCACTGTAATGAATTCACAACTCACATAATAATCCAGACTCTCTGTATGCAAAAGACCTCTTTCTCTTTTACCAGGATGAGGCTGGCATTCTGTCTTGCTCCACTTGCCCACTTAGTAGGTACTGGTAGATCAGGCAGTCCTGAGAAAGGCAGCTGTATAATCCCATGTTCTCACAATCTTCGTGGGAAACATGGTTTTCTAGCTCTAACTCTGTGGGCTTTCATGTTGCGCTGGTAGGAAGTAGAACCATCTAGGAGCCTCTAGTATTTAGAGACAGTGTTCAGTACAATGTTCTATAAACCCTCTTTCCCATTTCCCATATCCAGTTTAGTGTCCTAGCCACTCCAGTCACTAGGTCAGGCACTTCAGTGCACAAGCTACAAGAAGAGGGGAACTGGGTATAACAGTCACCAGAAGGAAAGGTGTGTGAAAGCCCTTGTGTTTGCCTAAGGTCCTGAAGTCCTTGGCTTGGGGGGATGAGACGTCTTGTGTAATATATCCCAGATGGCATCAAACAAGCTCAGGACTGCATGCTTGAGAAGGCAAGCTCATGTTTGTATGCTTGGGGCCTGTCATAGCTGGAAAAAAACAAGTCTTTTAATGGAGCAGAGAATATTCAGAACCTCTAGTCAAATAAAGAATGACGTTTATAGTAGGCCACTTTCAAAACCTTTCATCACTACAGAATATGCAACAAAATCTCACACAAACATTACCATCTGAGCGACATAAATGTAGATAATAGTCATTTCAGGAAGCACCAATCAGAACACACTCTAACCTCACTTACGTGGTCTAATTGGAAATCTAAAACTCTGATGTATTCCAATGAAAAGTGTTCAATGAAATGTCAGTGATGAAAATGGGTTCTTTATTTTCTTTTTTCTGTATTATTTATATTATGGAGGGTGTTATGAATTATGAGGTCAGGAAAACTGAGCCATAGCAAAGTGACTGTTGTTGGCACTCTTTCTTATGTCAAAATGCACAGGATTGCCAGCAAGTTGCAAGCCATGGTACTGCCCTGATTTCACACATGAATTTAAAATGCACTAGCCAGCACATTCATTAATCAAGCATTGCTCCGCTTTTCATGTGGTCTGACCTGCAGAATCTGACAGATACCACATAACTGGAAGCACTGTCAGTGGTTTTTCAGGTGTGGGAATAATACTAGTTGAGAAAACATTTGCTTTGCTTCTGGCTACTGGATCTAGGAAGGTAAACTCCAATCTTTTCCCATTTGCACTGGGAGTTGGACTAAATTTTTCCCTGAGGCTGGATACATGCTTCTTTCATGGGTAGCAAAATGTTTCAGAAGGCGATGATGGTGTTTAAGAGCTGTAGCAATCTCAATGTTTTAGTAGCAACAAACTGCACTGCCAGCTGGGAGACTAGAGTGCAGGAGCTCAGGTCAGAGGCCAAGAAAAAGGAGATGAAGTCATCAGTGTTTCTGATTTAAAGGAGATTGAACATTCCTCTTACTTTTCCTTCCCTGCACCCTTGGGTTCAGGTAGCAATCAGGTTGGATCCACTCTCTTGATTTGTAGTCAGAGAACAGGGGCAAAAATATCAGTTGTCAATGAGATAGGAGTGATCATTAAGGCTGATGTCCTGGCTACAATGAGGTACATTCCCCAGAACCAATGAGGGGGTGTAATAGTAAAAGATGCTCCCAGCCTTTGCCTAAGTTGCAAAAGAAATAAAAAATGACCACAACACCAAGGCTAAACCAGAAGATGCAGATTTCTGACCCAATTCTGGTCTCTAATAAACAGCCTGCTTATCTGAGACAAGAATTCAGCCTTTTTTTTTTTTTTTTTATAATCAGTGTTACACAGCAGCAATGGCATAAAGTGGAAAAATGTCACAAGGCAATCAACTTCCATTTTTAGTTGCCAAAACCAAGTATTACAATAGAAAAACACTTGATTTAATTAGAAAAGTTATATGTTTGGGTGAAGCTGTTGTAACTGAATTTTTCTATCGTGTAGTTTGGCAGGGATTTCTACAATGGCAAAGTACCATTAAACAAAACTGCTGTCTACTAAAAAGTACGTTGAGTAGAGGGGGCGTGATTTCTTTTAAAACAGAAACAATAATATATGAGAACTACTTTCAGCTGTATCCTGTCCAGCAGAGTGGCCACTCAGGAATAGATATATCAGTCTACCATTCTAGGTCCCTATGAATCAGTAGGTTGTGGCTGCTCTGTACTGCCACCACAGCCCGTAGTGGATTTTCGACCACTACTGGCACCATGATCTATGCAGGCAGAAGCCAGTGTAGACCCTTGAGTGAAGCTGCCATTATCTTTGAAAACTCGTGGAGATCGGGGGAGGTCCCGGATGACTGGAAAAAGGCAAATATAGTGCCCATCTTTAAAAAAGGGAAGAAGAAGAAGAATCCGGGGAACTACAGACCGGGTCAGCCTCACCTCAGTCCCTGGAAAAATCATGGAGCAGGTCCTCAAGGAATCCATTTTGAAGCACTTGGAGGAGAAGAAGGTGATCAGGAACAGTCAACATGGATTCACCAAGGGCAAGTCATGCCTGACCAATCTGATTGCCTTCTATGATGAGATAACTGGCTCTGTGGATATGGGGAAAGCGGTGGACGTGTTATATCTTGACGTTAGCAAAGCTTTTAATACTGTCTCCCACAGTATTCTTGCCAGCAAGCTAGAAAAATATGGATTGGATGAATGGACTATAAGGTGGATAGGAAGCTGGCTAGATCGTCGGGCTCAACAGGTAGTGATCAACAGCTCAATATCTAGTTGGCAGCCAGTATCAAGTGTAGTGCCCCAGTTTTATTCAACATCTTCATTAATGTTCTGGATGATGGGATGGGTTGCACCCTCAGCAAGTTTGCGGATGACACTAAGCTGGGGGGAGGAGTAGGTACGCTGGAGGTTAAGGATAGGGTCCAGAGTGACCTAGACAAATTGGAGGATTGGGCCAAAGGAAATCTGATGAGGTTCAAGAAGGACAAGTGCAGAGTCCTGCACTTAGGACCGAAGAATCCCATGCACCACTACAGGCTGGGGACTGACTGGCTAAGCGGCAGTTCTGCAGAAAAGGACCTGGGGATTAGAGTGGACAAGAAGCTGGATATGAGTCAACAGTGTGCCCTTGTTGCCAAGAAGGCTAACGGCATATTGGGCTGCATTAGTAGGAGCATTGCCAGCAGATCGAGGGAAATGATTATTCCCCTCTATCCGGCACTAGTGAGGCCACATCTGGAGTATTGTGTCCAGTTTTGGGCCCCCCACTACAGAAAGGATGTGGACAAATTGGAGAGAGTCCAGCGGAGGGCAACAAAAATGATTAGGGGCTGGGGCACATGATTTATGAGGAGAGGATGAGGAACTGGGGTTATTTAGTCTGCAGAAGAGAAGAGGGAGGCGGTATTTGATAGCAGCCTTCAACTACCTGAAGGGGGGTTCCAAAGAGACTGGAGCTAGGCTGTTCTCAGTGGTGGCAGATGACAGAACAAGAAGCAATGGTCTCAAGTTGCAGTGGGGGAGGTCTAGGTTGGATATTAGGAAACACTATTTCACTAGGAGGGTGGTGAAGCACTGGAATGGGTTGCCTAGGGAGGTGGTGAAATCTCCATCCTTAGAGGTTTCTAAGGCCCATCTTGACAAAGCCCTGGCTGGGATGATTTAGTTGGTGTTGGTCCTGCTTTGAGCAGGGGGTTGGACTAGATGACTCCTGAGGTCTCTTCCAACCCTAATATCTATGATTCTATGAATCTAGACCATTGGAAGTACTCTGGATTTACACTGGTGTTATTGAGAGCAAAATTTGGCCCAGTGGGAGATTTGAGTGCCTAGGAACTCATTTAGTAAATGATTTGAGGTTATCTGAAAATAGCAAATGCAAATTTCTCAAGGACTTAAATGATTCATGGCCACAGTTAAAGGACTAGCTTAAGGAGAGCAAAAATCCATTAGACAGTTCAACAGAGCTTTTTTCAATATGATCATCACTCCAGTAATATAAACACAAAACCCCAAGACGTTTCAAATGTAAGATGTTAGACTCCAAAGCTAATTAAAATACGGTGGTAAAGAGTTTTTAAAATTACAATCCCCTACTGGATACTTGGTTCTGCATCTGATTTAAGAATTCCTAAGAAGACTCATTTAGACATATGTTAGCTAAAGACATGTCATATTATTTTGTGTTCAATGCAATATTAATACTAACCCTCATGGTACAATAAAACTGCACAGAATATATTATGGTATCCCCAAATCAGTCACATTAATATTATTTTTATTCCAATGGTGTGAACTTAGCCTTGGGTATCATGCAAAACAAAATAACTGGTATTTCAGAGTTCTATTTCCCTGTTATTTGTGAGCAGTTACAAACTTGTGTGGCCAGGGAACTAGAATGGCTTATATTAACATAACAGTTGGCATAAGGCAGGAGTGAAGATCATTTCATACTTTGCAAAGGGTGAGTTATCCCTGAAACTGATTCTGAAGCCTGTGAACTTGTTACTGTAACCCCAAATTTTAAAGGTAAAAAGTCATGAAGAAACATGACATTCTAAAACATTCTAAAAAGACTGGTATAATAATTGAGGATGGTATTGTGTTAAAACCATGAGACTGAGAATCAGAAGATTTTGTCTAATTCTCAGCTTTGCCCCAGACTTCCTGTGTGACTTTCAGCTGGTCACTTTGAGCCAGATTGTGGCCTGCCCCTACTGCAATACACAATGTGGGTGGCTCCAACTCTCCCCCCCCACACACACACATAGTTGCAGCCATAAATGTAAGGGCTGTTGAGAGCCTTTTCAAATGGGTGGAGATGAGTGGGGAGAGTGGGACTGCACCTCACCGTAGCCCACATACAGTCATATAGGTCACCCATCTTGCCCACCTGTGGAGGGGAAATCATGCTGCAATTCCCTACAGCAGAAGTTCCCAAACTATTTTTGCTGAGCCCCTCTTCAGAAAGTACATGCCCCCTCACAGGAACTGGGGAAGAGTGGGGAGGGAGTGGCCTGTACTCACAGGTCGGTATGGAGGGGAGCCCAGTACTCATGGAGGGCCAGAGGTCAGGGAGAGAGGAGTTCCCAGTATCCACAGGGGCTGAGGTGGGGAAGGACTGCCCAGTGCCAATGAGGGTGCAGGGAGTGGTGATGGGGAGTGGTGATGGTGGAGGGGTACCCCGAACCCAGTCAGAGGCCAGGGGTTATACATCATGTAGCAGCTGAGGAAGCCTTCTGCTCCCTACAATGGTTAGTTGGTTTCAGCTGCTGGGACCCAGTTCCCTGCCCATCTCACTCCTCCACCCACAGGGAAGTGAAAGGGGGCTGCATTGAAGGCTCAAGGTCAGGGGGAAAGTGGAAGGCTGTACCTTGGGAGAACTGACCCCCCCCCCCCCACTAGACAGAGCCCCATGCTGACCCTGGTCCTTCCGTATGGCCTTGACCACTTCCCACACGCAGGGTCTGTCCTGTGGGGGAAGTGGACGGCACTCTGGGCCCTGGGGTTGTGCTGAGCAGGGGGCCCTGTCAGAGAGGGGCGGTAGTACTCCCAGGGTGTAGCCTTCTGCTCCCTGCTTGTGGAGTCCCCCCGGCCTCCCCAGCAATGGAGGGTAACTGCTGGTTGGTGTCTGCTGCAGCTGTGGCAGTGGAGGCATGTGATGGGCAGGGAGCCTGGCAGCTGAGACTGCCCACACGCAGCCCCATCCACTTACCCTGTGACACAGATCCCCTGGGTCCAAAAGAACCTAGGCTTGGTCTACATTTAAAAGTTAGCTCAACATAGCTACATCAGTCAGGTGTTTGAAAAATCCATACCCCTGACCAATATAGCTATGCTGACCTGACCCCCACTGTAGATGCAGTTACATCAACAGAAGAATGCTTCTGTAAGCATAGCTATTAGGGATGTAAAATGCTATTAGAGATATAACCAACCTTAACCGTTAACCCCAGCGGCCTTGCGCCAGCCGGCCGGACCCCTGCTTTGGCCGCACCAGCCAACGGCACCTCAGCCCCTGCCAAGCCGGAGCGGCCCCAGCCCCGGCTGTGTCAGGCCCCCCGGAGCTACCTTGGCTAACGATTAAATGATATAATTTTAATCGTTTAACCAGTTAACTTTTTAAACCAATATTTACATCCCTAATAGCTATCATCATTCATGGAGGTGGTTTTCCTGCACAGATGGAAAAACCCCTTTCGTCAGCACAGGTTGTGTCAACACTACGGGGTTATGCTACGATATACAGAGTACTTTGTGAACATGTATATGTTAAGCTGTGATATCTGTATCACTATGATGGAAAGATGGATTACTTGCATATAGCAAAGTGGATAGATACATTCACAATAAATCTGATTGGCTTTTCCATGTCAGTGAGACTTGAAAAAATATGAATTGAATTTCTGACAAGCCTTTCAGCTGCTTTGCTCCACAGGTCAAACTATTATAGTCTGCGCTGCTGTTACATAGGATGTATTTATAGAGACACAGGTAGTAATTTCAAACATTTTCTGCCTCTTCCTTTTTTCCCTCTGCCCTCCAGATTGTCTTGACCTGGTGTTTCTTTCTTGCTTTTATCATGCTTTTTCAGAATGCGTGTAGCACAATTATGTCAACTGTTTTGATTCTAACAAATTTAAGCTACTTCTTCGGATGCATATAGAGTGATATATATGCATATATATGCATCCGAAGAAGTGGGTTGTAGCCCACGAAAGCTTATGCTCTAATAAATTTGTTAGTCTCTAAGGTGCCACAAGTACTCCTGTTCTTTTTGCGGATACAGACTAACACGGCTGCTACTCTGAAAACTGTTTTGATTGCGGATAGACATTGACCCTTATTGAAGATGCACTTTGTCAATCAATGAGAATGTATCACTTAGTGTTGTTGGATTCATTATCTTTTATCCAGCTTTAGACCCTGGCAGTTTATGGAGATTTGCAGAAATGGGTAACTGCAAACCATTTCCTATGCTCTTGACTTGGGTCAACAGCTACTTTGTCCTACAGTCTTCAACCATTTTTATGTGCAGACTCGCTACTGTTACTGAGAGGCTCGAAGTGCTGGTACAGAGGTGGGGAAATTAAGCCTGTTGTTTGTTTGTTTTTTAAAAGATCAACTCTTTAAAGCATTTGTTTTTAAAATAACATGAAAAGCTCACCAGTAATGGTTGTTTTTTTTCAAATTTTCAAACTCAAAATGTGTAAAAACTTTTCATACATCAAATGCCTAAAGTTACATGTGGCTTTTAGGGTATTGGAGTGTCATCCTGATGCAGATAGACATTTTAGTTCTAGATCTTCAACTTCATAGGTTTTGTACTGTTGAAATGTGAAATACAAATTGAGAATGCTGTTGTGCACTGGTGTACTGATATACTTTGTAATGTGGAAAGTATAGGGATATGAGAATACACACTCTCTATTTACCTTTCTAAATATCTTCTTCCATCTTTAGTCAGTCTAAGGCCTGGTCCACACTACCCCCCCACTTCGGACTAAGGTACGCAAATTCAGCTACGTTAATAACGTAGCTGAATTCGAAGTACCTTAGTCCGAACTTACCGCGGGTCCAGACGCTGCAGGCAGGCTCCTCCGTCGATGCCGCGTACTCCTCTCGCCGAGCTGGAGTACCGGCGTCGACGGCTAGCACTTCCGGGATTGATCCGGGATCGATTTATCGCGTCTAGACAAGATGTGATAAATCGATCCCAGAACATCGATTGCCTGCCGTCGGACCCGGAGGTAAGTGTAGACGTACCCTAAGATAATACCAACCTCACCTTCATCTTTAACTCAATGTAAGAAACAAGTCCTATAGTCATTACCCAAGACTTAATCAGGCAAAACTCCCATTGAAGTCAGGAGCAATTACAGAGTATGGGCTGAAAGTATTGGCTCTAAGATAATATCAAAACAAACACCATAAATTGTATCTTTAAAATTTCGATATGTTTCCCACATTTTGTCCTGTTTCCACTGCTAAAAAGCTTGTCATTCCATTGAACATGAAATCCCATGATGCTTCTGTTGAGAAAGGGAAAAAAGTATTGTAGTGTCTTATGTTTTAAGTGCAGTCTTTTTTATATAAAAAGAGCTTGGTGACATTATAATCGGTTAGTGTACTAATTTTTATATCTGGAAATCTCATTTCAAATCATGTTAATGGTTTTGGTGGTCATATCCTACTCCATAGTGGGCATTTGCCAGAATCATCACACAGCTTGGCATGAGGAAGAACTCAGAAGAGGCCCCTGAGGAGATTGGGATGGTAGACTTTTTTTTCCCTTCAAATTATGAACGAGGTAGAGTGGTGTGAGGAAGTTCACAAGGGCACCAATCCAGTTGGCAGCACTGGAAGTGATCGGGGAAGGGGGACTCCCACAGTCCAGTGACTTGACATTCATGTATGCTACAGGCACCTATCTATGCATAGTTCTTGCCAGCAGGGGTCTGGCTGTTCATCTGTTTTAGGGGGGTCAATAAGGTGTAATCCTTGAAGAGATAGGGATAACACTATTACATATATCTGTCCATGTGGTTTGTGGTTTTCATCATGCTGATCACATAAAATAGTCAATCACCAAATCTATTAAATTGTTAAATTCATTGACTTCAAAAAGACAATGTCTATTATCAAAAGGCGATTCCTGGGCTACCCACCCCAGTAAGTGAAAGTGTTGCCTGTTGGCCAGTTCCACCTTTCCCCATGACATCTCCCACTCACTCATCCAATACAGCCATCCAAGTTCATTGCTTGTTTTGTGACATTTCCCAAGACTCTTGTCCGAGGTGGTTCTCTCTCTCTCTCTTTCTCTGTTTAATCTGCTGTGTTTCTAAAGTCCCTGTTTCCTTGGTAGCTGAGCAGCTATTTCTATTTCCAATTTACAGACATAGGCTAGGCTTAGGTGAATGGTGGCCTGAGAGTTGGACCTATGAGTGCATTGGGAGTGGCATGCACATGCAGTCTGTCGTCCTAGACTCAAGGCCCACATATGCATGTTTCCAATGCTGCAAAGCTAAAAGGATAGATTCTAGTGTAAAACCCACTCCCTATTCATAGTTGGCATCCACTGTTTTTTCTTCCTGTGTACTCCTCCCTTCTCCCTACATAGGGCAGGATTTTGCCTTAAGTTTGTCTGTAGCTGTTGCTATTTACCTATTATGTTCACATGCACTGTATTTGCCCAAAGAAATAGAAAATGTAAACGACACATCTCCAATGCCATTTGAAAACTAGAAAATATTTACTGCAACAAACCCACCGAAGTAATATTAAAAATAATTACAAAACCCTCAATCCCCAAAAGATGTCGAATACAAATAGTGCAGTTAAAATGCACGGCCCATATTACAATTTCCAGTGTTTTGATGAACTTCTTAGAAAGCTACACTTGTGAAAAATTGATGTGGTTAATTTTTTTCTGATTAAACATATTCGGTATTCTGTTAATTAACAATTAGTTTTTTCCTCTCTTGACAACTTCTTTTGTTCAATCACTTTCATTTTCACTGTTCCTACAAGACAAATTGATTACCCTGAATGAGTGAGAGAGTAAAGTGAGAGAAAAGTGTTTCACTGTATGGAAGATAACATCTCATCGTTTTGTTTGGCACCTCTTTTTTAAAAGGGCCATTTGCATTAGCTCAGAGCAACTTGTATTCAGCAGCACTGCTTGCATGTCAGTAAAGAAGAGCAATATTGTGCACAGAACAACCCTGTAAATGCTGAGATGAGGAGACTGGAAATGATGATTTTTATTTGAAGTACTTTGGTCTCCAATCTGGCTTGGCTTTGATTTCTAGACATTCAGGAAATGGAACTTTCGGAGCTGAAGTCAATTGGAAAATGTGCACTGTTCCCCCTCAGCTAAGTGTGACTTTATGGAAATGTTAGAATGCACCTCATTGTTTGCATAGAGTCTCCTTTTGGCAAGAAGTAGGAATCTGTATAATCACTTACTCCAGAGATTTTCCTTCAAGGACTAGGGGATAGGAAGTGTGGACTGGACACTTTTTAAAAGGAAACATTTTTCAACAAATGAACTTTTTTCATACAGAATCAGATTCAGTCAAATCCATACTATACCAGCCATTGGGCAGTGAAGTGTGTGCATATATATGCATAAAACGCTAAATGGAAATATATGGCAGGACATTTAAATAACTGCTGAGTTTTGATCTATTCATCAGTATTACAACCCAGGAATCAGACAGTTTAGACAAGACCAACTGGCAAGCTTTCTGTTCACTAAGGAAAAAGCTCTATTGCTCCATGGAGTGAATACTATAGAAGTGATAGTTTCTGTAAATTAATGTCATGCCTCTAATGCACCTGAACTCCTCTTCTGGGAAAATGAGTCTCCTGTGATGCTTTTAATTACACTCCAAATGAGTGTGTTGGTACATCCTCAATGCAATTATAAAAACAGCTATTAAAAACAGATCCCAACAGAGGGTGTTGATTAAAAAAATGCGCAAGCACCAATGGGAGGAGGACTGTGATTAGGCACAGTGTACTGGGCCGGATTTTCCTCCGCCTGGGCTCCTTGTGTTGTCATTTGTGTCTGTGCAAAGTGCACCAAATCAGAGTGGTAGCATTTTACAGCCACTTTGGGATGTTATAAATTAGCAGGTAGATATGTTACAAATTATTGTAATGAGCTATAAAGCCAGTGTCCGTGTTAAGTTCATGGTTTTTGGTGACTAACAACGTTATGCATTTAAGTACCCAGACTCACCTGTTGAAGGCCCTGTGCAGGTTTCCTTTGTGGACAATTACTGAAAGATCAGGTATGGAGTGATCACTTTGTAAAAAGTGTTCACAAATGGGTGATATGGTGTTTTTGTCTTTTATCATGTTTCTGTGTGAGTTCATTTGAGAGTGTAGTGATTGTCTGGTTTCACCCACATAGTTGTCATTGGAGCATTTAGTGCACTGGGTTTGGTACACCACATGTTGTGATAGGCATGTGTAGGACCCATGGATCTTGAAAGGTGTGTTGTGGGAGGATATTGATCATCGTAGCATTGGAGATATGTTTGCAGGTTTTGCATCTGTTTTGTAGAGTGTTTCTTGCAGTTGTTTGGGGAAGGATTTGATGGTATCTTTACATTTCTGTGTGAATAGTGGTGTGGGGTCTTCTTTTAGTTCTTTATAGTAGGTGGTGTCAGAGAGTTATCTGTTGGTCTCATTTACATAGTCATCACGATTAAGGACTTCTTTAGCACCCTTTTTTTCTGTTGGTTTGATCACTATCTGGTGGTTGGATTTTAGGGACTGTATAGCATCCTCTTGGTGGTAGAGAGATTATAGTGGATGTAATGTTTATTGAGGATTTCACTTTCAATTTTTTTCCTCGCACAATTATTTTAATGATCAGTGTGTGGTTTCGTCCACTGGGGGGTGTCCAGTCAGATGACTGTTTATTCGTATGACTGTTGGTGAGGATGTGGTTGTTGTGGGTGGTGTCATCTTTACTGTGAAAGAATTCCTTGAGGTGGAACCAGTGAAAGAATTCTTTTAGTTTTCCACATGTTAGTATAGTGTTAGCTTCTGTGGTGGGGCAGAAGCTCAGTCCTTTGGAGAGTACCGGTCCTTCAGTTTTGGTTATGGGTAGTCTTGATAGGTTAATGATGTTGGGGTGTCTTGTAGTGTCCATATGGTGGGTCATGGTGTCTTGGTTTCTCCTGGAGGTGGTGTTCTGTTGGTTGTGGAGTTGTTGTAGTTGGTTCCACTTTTTGTTTTTGTGTTGGATTGCTGTCATCAGGTTTTTTAGATTGATGTTTTGGGTTTCCTGCATGATATCCAGGTAGGTTTCCTGATTTTTTCCTTCCACTGTGTGGGAGCATGTGATCATTTGATGTTTGCAGTGGTCCCTTTTGGAGTGTGTAAAGTGCAGGAGACGGCTCCTCAATTTTTCTGAGGTCCTTCTGTAGAGCTGGTCAGCATATTTGAAATACAAGGAGCAAGTCAGTGGAGAATCAGGTTCAGTGTATCAGAATGCATCATTATGGTGCAATGATGGTGTATATGTATCTGCTGTATATATGTATTTACAGTTTGGTTTTATGGTAGGACAGTGAGCTATGTCATTTGTCATTCCAGTATTTTGACCTGATCTTGCAAGCTTCAGAGCACCTTCTGCAAAGTGCTCACATCATCAGCTCCGACTTACTTCATTAGGAGTGAAGGGTGCTCATCTTGCAGGAGACATTTATATCTCTCACGTCTGATCCCAGTGATAGACAAATAGGTTCTTTAAAATACAATTGCGAGCCTCTTTTGCCAAACACAGTGAATTGTTTCCTGAAACAAGCTCCGTCTATAGTATATTGAAATGCAAAACCCTCGTGCTCCTAAATGTTTGATTTACAAATGGGTTCAATTTTATACATAAAAATCTCTCTATGTGCTAAGTAATTGCTCTGGGTCCCCGGTGGATAGGAATGGTGCAGTGAGGGAGGGTTTATGATTGCTGGCACTAAGGAATTGTATGATAAGTGTTCTCAGTTATTTGATCTGAGACAAAATAAACTAATTGTACCTTTTGAGAGATCTACATGCAGATTAGTGTTGAGATCACATCGCTGTATTTGTTAATAAAGCTTTCAGCCTTCACAAGCACTGTTATTTTGCATTCACTTTCAACTTTTTTATGGTCAGCAGCAGAGTGTAAATGTTTGTGCAGTGTAGACATCAGAGATCCCTTGTTATACTGAAAATGTGACTAGTCATAAGCAATAATGTCTAAATCAAAAGAAGATTTGGAGGTTGGGTTTGCATAAGCCTTGAAAACCTTGATTGCTTATCTGGCGGTATTGAAGTTTCACTCCTCCCTGACCTCAACAAGTCAGGGACAGATTAAGACAGGTTCATGGTCCAAGGGGACCTAGTTTGCCAGTGAGTCAGCTAAGGTGCAGCACATGTGACCTCATATGTGCTAGGGAGCGTTGTTTTACATGGCAGGAAGAGTTGGAAAAAAAACAGGGATCCATTGTCAGGGTCTGGAAGAGAGAGTTCATGCCACCAATAGGGGGCTGGGAGGGCCCTTTCTGAATGAAGCTCCTCAATGTGTAATATTTGAAGGCAGCAGACAACCCAGTAAATATTCCCAGGCTTGCTGAGAAGTCCATGAGATGGATTTTAGCCGAGCCAGGCATCCTGTTGGAAGAGGAAAGAGGTGGCCAGAAGAGAAAGGGGACTTATCAAAACTTTCTCAATTCCCTACCACCCAGAGATATCGGAGGGGTAGATTTTGGAGGATTTGACAGAGAAAGGGGACTTCAACTTGCTTACACAGCATCAACCAGCTCCCTCCTGTTCTGTGTCCGTTGACATCACAGCTCTTCCTGTAGAAACCATGCCGCTACCGCTGACCCTGAAGCAATTCTCAGGTAGCGATGTTGCTTGGTGCAGAGGGAAAAACTATGATGTTATCACAGTCCCCACACTGTCCTCTACCACCCTATGGAAGTGGTACCCCATAGAACTGCCTTACAAAAGGGATTCCACAGGTTCAGAGATGCCTCGTTCTCCTCTCACCATGATCAGAATCTGGAGATTCTGCATTCCCTGTTTTCAGAAGCCAGGGGAGCATGGGGCCATCAATTCTTACTCATGAATAACTCCCCTTATAATAAGTTGGAGATTTGGCTTAAGATCTCAGGATTTGAACTAGAATTAAGAATGCATGGTTGGAGACATTTTTCTGCTATGGGAAAACATTAATATTGTCCCTAGCTAGTGACTTTGAGCTGGAACAAGAAAATAAAGATGGGCTCTGAAAGTAAAGTTTATTTTTGTGTGTGTGTGAGTGTACATGCCTGGGAATCAGGAGTGCAAGGTGCAGAGCAGGCTGTTAGCAGGTGATGGCTGCCTTTCTTTCTTTGGAAGATGTGAATTGAATTTTTTTATATTTTTATTCTGTACCAGCAGTTCAGCAGCAATATGAGCTGTCGGTAAGCCACAAGCATGCAAGTAAAATTTGGGTTTGACTGTGGATAGTTTACAATATTTACATTTATAGCAGCAAGTTCCCATTTAGAAAAGTTAATGGTGTTGGGGGGAAGGGGGAAAGCATTACAAATTAATATCTGCTATGGACTGGATGTCACCTTTGGTATCGCTTTTCTGAATGTGTTCAGAGTCTTTGATGAGGTGTCTGACAGAGAAGAAGCTTAACTTTGGAAGCCTGATTTTGACCTTGATGTCTTCTTTCATTTATATTTTGAGCTTCTTGTTGTAATTTAACCTATTACCCTGTACTCTGCTGCTTTTTCCTGGGAAGTACTTTAATTTTACAGAAAATACAGTTCTTGAAAACTGAGTGAATCGTGACAAATAATCTCATTGCAATGAATTATAACTTATTTTTTGGTCTTTTCATGAGGTTGATTCAGATATTGGTTAAATAGAGCTTTTTAATACATTTTAGTATTAGCAGCTGACAACTTAAATAAAGGAAAAAGAAAAAAAGAAAAACCCTTGGAAATCCCATTCATTTTTCTTTTGAGTAACTGTTAATCTTTGTGTTTATAAATACAAAATGGGGTCAGTTTATTATTTTTTTATTATTATTATTAATAAAGAATAATAAAATATGCAATGGCATTGTTCAATAGCTAATGAAGTCCTGTTAGCAGGGGATTTAAATAGTTGTGCATGGCAACCTGTAGTACTAACTAAATTGCTATATTTTCCTGCGAACTAAATGACAAGGTGAGCTTTGCATTCCCTTTGCCAAAATTAACACTTTAACGTGAAATAGACGTGGACTTCAGTAATGGGAAACTTCCAAAGATTGCTCACATTTCTTGATAGTCTCCATGGAACTCTAATACTTACCAAATATTTTTCTTGTTGGCAGGTGGAGTGGATACAACAACAGGTAGTTAAAAGAAGGATAAAGAGGGATTATAAACCTGGTGGTACCCAATCCACTTATTTCAATGATCCCAAGTGGCCAAGCATGTGGTACATGGTAAGTATAAAGGCAGCCATTGGCTCTGATTCATGCTAATCGTTTAGTTGCTCTGCTATGATCCTCTTCAGAAAAAGGCAAACGTTATTTTTAGTTTTATGTGGACTAAGGAAGGGTCTGTAAACTCCTTACCAGTATAATGAGTGCTTCCTATTGCGGTGCTCTTGGGGAATGTTTTATTACAGAATAAAGTTTCATCAGTGGAGAGGGGAAGGGACATAACCATGGTCCATATGAGGAAGGGGGAAAAAAACCTTCCGGTCTGGGTGCCCTGCCTCCAAGACCCCATGTGATACAGATAATTCCCATTGACTCCAATGTCAGTTGTATCATGAAGCAAGAGAATGGAGACCAGAATTATGTCTTTGTGACAGTAGTAGGCACACAGATATGGTGTGTTAGATAATGAACTATTCCATCTGACCGTGTTGCTTTTTGTCTGACATAAGAAACACAAGCAAACTTTTTTTTTTTTAAACATGTAACAGTCACAGTTAAAGCTTGGACTGAAGATCTTGGCTACCCAAACAGATTTTAACTATGTCCTTAATTTGTGTTGCATGGCCTAAATTAAGTATTTTAAGTCATAGTATATCCAGGCTTTGGAAGAAGGGAGAGTCAAATTAGGCAAATGACTGCAGTTTAATAACAGGATAGTCATATTTCCCAGTTCACTGAAAACTTTGCCTATGGTAAACCATCCTGTCTTCAAAGACACATGTTTCTTAGGACATAGATCACACATCCAAAGGCTTTAAAGAGAGATTAAACTAATATAGGACCAAATCTGACCCTGGTCAGCAAGTGAGATGGAGCCAGGCCACTGCCTAGTCCTATTCTGCAGTAGGATGTTTGTGAGGCATAGTGGAGAAGGACCAGGACAGTTTGGAGGGGACGTTTGCTGGGGCCAACGCTTCTGCTCCTTTGAATAAGAACAGCATGGTCTTCAGGTGATCATATATGCTACCCTGTGTTGGCCATTTCCACAGTTGTGAGACCAGCCTTTTGGGTTTGTGTTGTGCCCGCCATTACAGTCTTGATCTCCTTTGCTAGTGCTCTGTTGAACACTTGGTAGGACTCCTGGCCCTGCAACCCTCTTTCCACACAAGGTCACCCATGTAGCTCAGATGAGAGCAGGGCCCTAAACTGAAGTAAGCGTTTTGAGACTTGATGGCTTGATTGTCATCAGACTTGAGGGGAAAATGTACATTTTTGAAACTGTTATGTAAGAAGATGTTTAATTTTAGGACAGATACATTTTCAGTGGAATATCATCTCTCTAATTTTAAAAATTGCAATTGAAAAACAAAAAGGACACAGACCAAAGGAAATTTGCAAATAACAGTATATTCCGAGATTTTGAGATGCCTTATCTTCAAGCACAGATAAGAGTATGTGCTGTATGGGTAGGTCACCAATCAGGATAGGGAGTGACTTGGGTATTGGCCCATGGTTCCAGGGTTGCTGGGCTTTGATCAGAGACTGTGCAATAACCAGACTTCCCAGATTTTTCGTATATTTATCACTGAGCCTTATCACTAACCCTTTGAAAGGCAAATTGTTGTCCCTGACTCCAGCATGACTCTGATTTCTGGCATAATTTTAAAATCTCCTCAATAAGCCTTGACATACAGTAGGGGCATATTTATGTGTATACAATAGGGTATTTTCAGTTAAGGACTCTTGACTTTGGAACTTGCTTCCCTTTTTTGGTCCAGCAGACCTGAATCCTTTGATATTATGGGCATGATGCAAGGTCCCTGTTTTCCCAGGTTCTTGATGAGGAGGTGGGTTAAGGAATGCATAAGTGGGTTCAAAGGGGTGATATTTGTGACTCCTGATAGGCCGTTAGGGTCCTTTTTTATGTGTACACTCAGAGCACTCAATCAGTGCAGTTTAAAACTACCAATAAATTAACTAAGTATTGAAATAGGATGGTCAAGTCTCTCGAGCTAGGTGTATAGTATGTTTTGGTGGAGGCTACCACAGTCCCTGGGAACTCTCCAGTTTAGTTGCAGGGAATCTTTCCTCCCTGGTTATATATAATTTCCTTTCTAAAGCCTCCTATTGTGACAAACAGTGCTTATCCTGGGAAGGCTGGATGTGATGTTTGCTGGGCCCTGTCAATGCTGCGGCTTGGCACTGGAAGGGAAAAAGGTACTTATTAAATGATGGCTATTATACCAAACAGATTTTGATAGAAACCACTCACATTGCTCAATGATTGCGCTATACTTACTAATGAAAGCATTTTATTGAATTTTTACTAGTTCACAAAATCATATAAATTGAGTATAGGTGTAAGTATAACTGCAGGAAAACGATTTCTGCTATTGGATATAGCATATAGCATGATTCTTCAACTGCACCATAGCACTGCTGTCCATATGCCACATGTGAGTGTTGTGTCATGGGAGGAAGGCAGCTTGTTCTTGCTACCCTGTGGTACATGTGTGTGGTTACCATGATACTGGCAGTGGAGGAATTCCAGGCTCTCCTGGCCTCTGCATAGAAGTGCAAAGTAGTAGTACTATTTTATTTATTATGTTAACTCAGGTGGAGAGGAAGCCCTCAGAAAAACCTCAAAGGAATTATTAGGGCTCCAAGACCCAGATCCTACAAAGACTTACTTATGAGCTTAACTTTAAGCAGGTGAGTTGTCCCATTGAGTTTTGTGGGACTACGCACTTGCTTAAAGTTAAGTATTTGTATAATGTTTTGCAGGATTAGACCCAAGTTCAGAACCCACATTTTATGTACGGGTGTGTTTGTGCGTGTGCTTGATCCACGATTTCAGGAAAAGTTTAATTAAAATAAAAAGTTTAACAAACAGAATCTCTTCTCTGACATGGTGGGAAGGATCAAAGGTGGATATTTCCTACTCATGAAAGTCAAGATAGTGGGGCTGGGAGAACTTAGGCTTTGGGAGACCCAAGTTCAATTTTCTGCTCTACCACAGACATCCTGTGTGACCTTGGGCACGTCACTTAGCCTCTCTAGGCCTCATTTCTCCATCTGTGAAATGGGGATAATACCCCTTCCTTACCTCACAGAGGTGTTGTGAGGAGAAATACATGAAAGATTGTGAAGTCTTTGATATCTACTGATGAAAAGTCCTATATAAGAACTAGATATTATTATATTATGTCAGGCTACGGATGTTAATACTAGATCTGTGCACTGGACAGAAATTCCATTTTATGAAGGATTTTTGGATTTCAAAATTTGGTTTTGTCCCAAATCAGAGGGAAACATGAACATTTCTAAATTATCCATGAAAGAGAATTCAGGGGAAAAAATATTTGAGATCAATCAAAACATTTTGTTTGGACAAAATCAAAATGTTTTATTTTTATTTGAACTTTTTAAATTTTATATTATAATACAAAGTATAATACAATAACAATTGTATATGATATTACAAAATAAAATATTTCTAAAAAATTTGAAACATTTCATTGCTAAAATGTTAAAACAGGATGTTTCAACAGTGTCTGAACTTCCCCCGCTGTTTTTTCTCTGAAACGAAATTTCAGCAAAATCAAGGTGATTTCGTGAAGCATTTCAATTTTGATGGAACTGCATTTTCAGAACAGAAAATGGTTCTATCAAAGTTTTTCTGACCAGCTCTAGTTACAACCCACTTGAGATCACATTTTCACTCCTTGAGGCTATAATTTTCTCTATGCTTTCTCTATCTGTGCTTTCTAAATTTTATTGCAAGTACTGTACTGAAATGACAAAGTTTGTTTTAATGGTTCATTGTGCATTTTGAAAAAAGCATTTTTATCTGAAATGTAATACATTTTCAGTAACTCTTTGTTGATGCTGTTTTCTCTGGATCAGAGTCATGACAGGACCTTGTCCCAGCATTTTGGATCATGTGTATTTGTCTTTATTTGATCTATCTAATTTGTATGTTGATTTAGTCCCTATCCTATCAGGACACTCACGGTGATGTAGATAGATAGAGTTGAATAAATGGCAGTAGTTTGTGATATTACTGGAGTGGTAACAATATACCACTAGGCAGGAAATTCTGATTGCCATAAAGGTTCAGTTAAAGAGGAGGCAACCATTAACAAGTATTGAATAAATGACCTCAGAGCTGTTTCAGGTCATTTCTAAGACATCCCCATAAGACTGCATTTGTGATTGTAACTTCATCTCTATATATTAAACGCACTTATCTTTTCTGGTTGTCAGAAACAAACCAAAAAGAAAGGGGGAAAAAACTCTGTATAGAGCTATCAGTCATTGCTACACCATAGAGAGAGGATTCTAGGTTGCTAGCTACAAACTCCTTATTATGAAAGCAATAAAGTACTATCATTTGCTGGTACAGATTTTGATTAATGAGTAACTTCGTTACAGGTTGAGATTGATACCTTTGGCCCTTGAACTGGTCTAATCTCTAGCAGGGCTGTAAATTTCATTGAGATTTGTTGACACAAGATCTTTTATCTATATACTATGTCAAACAAACTGTTTGATTAATGTCTTTCTCTTCTCTCTCTCTCTCTCTCTCCCTCTCCCCCTCCCCCCCCTACTTTGCTTCACAACCACAAACCTGGTCATTTTAATGAGTAGGAACTAAGAAAATGGTATGGGCTTATTTGAGTGACATCTATGCCCAGAAGTAATGGGGTGATGATGTGGTGGTGGTGGGGTGCATGCCTGCTGTCCCCTTTGATTCATCACAAACCTGAGATGTGTATCCCGTGAGATATGTTTAAAACAAATATTCCACCTCTATATTCTTCAATGTTGATTCTAAAGATGTTCCTAGAAAGTGAAACTTAGAAACTGTTGTAATTCCTTTCACTCAGGGCCTGAGCCTCTAAAGCAGTGGTCCCCAAACTGTGGGGGAGGAATGTTTGTGGGGGGCATGGCAGGGCCCGGGCCAGCCCTCACAGGGGGTGAGAAGGGGGCGCCACCCAGCCCCACTGTGCCCCCAGCTCTGCTCTGGCTCCAGCTCTGGCCTGGGCCCCAGCTGTGGCCCCCTGCTTTGGCTTCCAGCCCCAGCCACAGCTCCCCCCTTCTGACCCTGGCTCTCGCCCCAACCTCAGCCCCCAGTCCCGCTCCCAGTCCCAGGTCACAGGGTGATGCGAACAGTTTACATTAGAGGTGGGGGGGGGGTGACAAAGAGTTTGGGGACCACTACTCTAAAGTGCCAAGTACCCTAAACTTCCAGTGAGAGTAAGGAGAGTAGAAAGTGCACAGCACCTCACAAAAGGCACTCATTACCTGCAAGATCAAGTCCACTGTGTTTCATTATTCGAGAGCCCAGTTATCTGTGTATGCTCTTGTGTTATGCTTTCTAATAGTGAAGAAAAGAAAACATTAAATGCTACTTTTCTCCACCTTGAGACAATACTACACCTCTACCCTGATATAACGTGACCCAATATAACACGAATTCTGATATAACACGGTAAAGCAGTGCTCCGGGGGGGTGGGGCTGCGCACTCCGGCGGATCAAAGCAAGTTTGATATAACACGGTTTCACCTATAATGCGGTAAGATTTTTTGGCTCCCGAGGACAGCGTTATATCGAGGTAGAGGTGTAGTTTAAAGAATGCAATATGTTTTCCTTACCTGAACCTGTCAGTTCTGATGAATCTATAGCTAACATGGCGGAATATAACCTTTCTTGGATGAATGACACATAATATCTGATCTGATGGTCACAGCTCAAACATTGCTCAAGATTGACTTACACAGCTGGGAGTTGGTTTTGTCTCAATTTATACCAAGTAAAGAATCACTAGAGACCATGTACCTTGCTTTCGCTATGACCTGGGCCCCATACGAGTTTAGGGTTTGGAAAGTGAACAGTCCAACATATTACCCCCACAGCTCACCTGTCTATGTATCATTAGTTTAATACCAAAAATATCTACAATATTTCATCTCTTTAATTCTTGTGGATAAAATATGCAGACTGCTCATAATTGTTCCATATCGAATCAATTCACATAGCCAGGGTCACAGTCATCTGCAAAATTCCACTGCTGTCTGAAAATACTTTACCTTACCTGTGATAATAGTCCCACTATAACTGGAAGGGATTTGAGGAAAAATGTTTCTCTGTGCATTTGACAGCGTAGTCAGATTCATAGTCAGATTCACTCTTTCTGCTGCATAGTCAGTTGGTGTTGCCAGTTTCTTCCGGTTTGTGTTGGTTTTTCACATGGCAACCGGGGAGAGAAAAATATTTTTAAAAATAGGAGAATGTGTCTGTAAAACCTCAAAAATGGCAGGAGGACTGAGAGACAGGTGTAGTAAGTGAAACTATTTTTAACTCATTTTTTAAAAGTTTACTATTTTTCAAGTTAGGAGTGTCTCCCTAAAAGCTATGCTTTGCCCGCCTAGAGTAGCTATCTCCAAAGGTAATGAAATGAGTCTGATTCCACTGTATGTGAGGTGGATTCAGGGAGCCCATATAAAGGGTCCACCTTCCCCTTCTTCACTAGACAATCACACTGAGTTAGAATATGACCTCCAGGAGTTGTGTTAATTAAGATGATGCTGACTATGGCTTTTCAGTCAATGCAGAAAGGGGCAAGCCTTGTTCAACATTGTCAGCTTGTCACAGGTAAGCCCTATCACTACTATTATTATTAATTATAATTATTAGACAAGCCCTCTGTGCCCAAGGTAGAGGTCTCATTCGCTGTGAACCCTGCAGACCGCCTATCAGTTTGCTCAGGCTGGGCATTTGGGTCCACTATTTGAACATAAATAGAAGATTTTACTAAGACTAAGAAGAAGAAGAAGACTGACTAAAGATATGAGGAGAAATAAGAAATTTAAAAGTACATCAGAAGTGAGATGCTCTAGGGAAAGATGATGGATCTGCTATAGCACCTGGGAGTAAATGTGAAAATCAAAATGATTTGGGAATTGAATAGAAACAAAATGATTGCTCAGCATTGGACTTCACCAGAGAAGTTAAGAAGAAAATGTCTATCCAAAGGCTACACTTTGCAGCTAATGAAGGTGTGGTGCTGTCAGAGAGAAAACTAGAACTTAAGTTGCAGTAAATCACTGGGACACAATGGTATTCCTCTGAGAAACTAGTGCATAAAATAACTGAGCTACCCACAAATATATGTAATATTTTTTTTAAATGTTATACTCGATGAGAAGAAGGTGGCCAATATTGTAGCCACCTTTAAAGTGGGTCATCCTGCAAATTTATATACCAGTGAACCTTACCTAAGATCCTGAGGAAATATCTGAGAAAGCCATTAAAATTATAAAGCATGGTGAAGAGTGTAATGTGAGAGCATACCTGTCAATGTCTCATAAAAGAAAATGAAGGTGATCTACAGCATCCATAGAGGACTTGGAATGGGGAGAGAAATGTCACCCATTGCCTGTCCAAAGTGGGAAAAATGTTCACACTTTTCACGGTTGTTGCTAGAAACAGCCCAAAGCCACCACCAAATCCCCTTTCACACAGCCCCCTTATAAATTAAAAACACTTTTTAAAATATTTAACACTGTTATAAATTCTGGAGGCAAAGTGGGGTTTGAGGTGGAGACTGACAGCTTGTGACCCTCCATATAATAACCTCGTGATCCTCTGAGGGGTCACGACCCCCAGTTTGAGAACCCCTGCTCTATTTGCTTTTTACTTGCAGTGTTTTCCTGCTCTCCTTTCCCTGCTCTGTTCCAGACTTTCCTTTATTTTCTATTTCCCCTCCCCTTCTGGCCCTCCACCTCCAGTTTTGTAAGTTCTGCTTTCCCTCCAGTTAATTTTGGAGAGTAAGAATTTTGGGCAGTTTCTTTCTTAGGGCTTGTCTACACTTACTGTGGGATAAACATGCGGTGATCGATGCATGGCGATCAATGCGACCTGCTAAATCGACCACAGATCGCTCTCCCATTGACTCCTGTACTCCAGTGGATTGAGAAGAGTAAGGGGAGTCAATGGGAGAGTGTCTCCTGTTGACATCGCATAGTGTGGACCCGCAGTAAGTAGATCTAAGCTACGTCGATTTGAGTTACGCTATTCACATAACTCAAATTGCATAGCTTAGATTGACTTTTCCCTTTAGTGTAGACAAGGCCTTATGCACAAAAGGTTGGCTTTTGTAAGGGTGAATTGTGCTTCTCTAGTCTGTTAGATGTCTTTGAAAAAGATAATAAAATAATACATAAAGGACTGTCAGTAAATATTTATGTAGTCTTTGAAAAGAAGAAAAAAATAGAGTACATGTAATTTATTTAGGCTTTTGAAAAAGGAGTTGTCTCTTACATGGTGTTGTTACTGTAACTTGGAAAACCCAAGCAAAGATATGGAACCTGATTCTGCACTCTCACTGTTTTACTTTGTTTTACACTGACTTCAATGGAATTATTCCTGATTTACATAGTTGTGAGAGCAACATGAGGCATACAAAGTCCTGTTGTGGCTTAATAGTTGGTTAAGAGACAGAAAAGAAAAAGAAAGGATAAATGGGCAGTTATCAGCATTGAAAGAGGCTAATAGTGGGATGCCTTAGGAGGCATCAGAAGTGGAGCCAATGTTGCTCAGTGTATTGAGCTGGCAGATGAATGAAGAGTGAGTTGGCACAATGGTTTAGAGTAGCTATGATGAGGGAGGATTATTTGGAATGCCAGAAAGGCCAAACAAAACTCGATAATTGGGCAACATGGTGGCAACTAATGTTGAGTTAAGCATTCAGGGAATAGTTTAGTTGAAAAGAGGCCACTATATATGAATTAGCTGCACAGGTAGCCAGTTCAAATTGAAATTGCTTCAGTTTGTGGAAACACCTAGTAGACATTGGACATGCTCAGAGACTTAACTCAGGCATTGGCATTATCACTCAGTCTCTATATTCGTAATATTATCTTTAGGGTGTAGACAATTGAAAGGTAATTCACAGTGGAATTTGAGCTATTCTATACACATTGATGAGCTCTGAGTTATTTGTCACTAGGGCTGGCTGTGCAAAACTCTTATAGTGAAACCCAAACCAGGTGAAACTCGGTTGGGTTTGGGTTCCAGTGAGACCCCAAACTCAGAGCTTTGTGTGAAGGTTGGAGAAGAGTCTGTCAAACTCAGGACTCTGCTTTCCCTTCAGAAAACTCCCCCCACTAAAATAGACCCTGGAGCCATGAATAGTGGATTGGGCGGTGGCTGGTTACATATACTCTACTGACATCTTCAGGGACTTCCAAGTGAACCCTACCAAAATCCCCTTTAAGGGATATCCTGTTACCATGCAATGCATTCTAAGGTGCATAAGAGCCTAAAATAAGGTTAATTGGCCTTCAGTAGCAGCAGTGGGTCAAAAGGAATGCCTTCAGGTCATGTAGCTATTCAATGAGTGTTGAGGAGAAATGTTAGACAAAGAGTCTGCTTCCCTAAAGATGCCGATAAGATTTGTGGGAATTGGGCTTATCTTGCTGGACCCCCAAAAATGCAAGATAGAAAACTGAATAAAGGAGTGTTACAGACTTCTGGGCTTCCTTAGATGATGGCACCAGCTGAGGGGAGAGTTGTCTCAGGGTCTAGCAGGGTTGCGTGGGGGCAGAAGTGGAGAAACCAGAGAGCAGTGCCTCATGGAATAGGCTGGGAGGGAGAGAGAAGAGTCACTGTGGGGTCAGGAACAGTTGAGCAGACGATCAAGACAACCTAAAACAATCTGTGTCAGGGTACACCAGAAGTGAGTATCAGTTGACAGCTAAGTGTGAGCCTCACAATGTCCTTTTATTGTCATCTACCTGTATTAAGGTACTCATCCTTTGGCCCAGAGTCTTCACTAGCCATTTGTCATCTCTAGACCTGTACATTGGCTCTTCCTTCTACCGGGAAGATACTGACATGCCTAGAAAGCAACATACTTTAAAACTGGTAGGGCATTTGTACATTACACTATCACGTATTTCCCTAACATTTGCCAGAAGGGATGCAATGCTGCTATGTCTCTGTACAAGATCCAGGAAGGGGAAGCCAAAACCAACTAACCAAAAGACACATGTCCACTTTAAGAAGGCCTCCAAACTGACCAGGGCCACAAGAGATCCTAGTTCTCTACTTGTTCTTGGAGACAGGCAGGCAGACAGGCTGGCTCTCTCCTTTCCCTTAGATGTCAAGTCAGGGGAAGAACTGCTTAGTCCACTTCATAATGGCCTTACCCCAGAGCCTTCTGTCAGAGCAACCAAACTTATATTTAGAAAAACAAAGTCTCTGGTCTTTCCGATCAGAGTGATAACATGAAGTCTGCAACCAGAGTGACCTCTAGTCCCCTCTACTTTGCACAGCTTCTTTTCCTGTTTATATAGCTCCAGGGGTAAGACATGGTGCTCCTTGACAGCACCCTCACTGTCTTGGCTGTAAGTGCCACTGTCCTTTAAAGGAGTAATACACCCTGCCACACTATTTAGCCATATCCATTTTTCCTTTTGACACACCTTTTTCTATTGCTATGCACACCAACTATACAGTGAAAGCCAGGTATGTATTGATGTATTGATGGCAATACTCTGTTTTTCATACATCTTTCACTTGTGCTGGTTGCCATTTGAACCTTTTTATGTGTGTGTATGTGTTCCAGACAGGTGCCCCATCAGATGATCAAGTATTTAATATTTGATAAGGGAAGACAAGGAGATAACATTTTACCTGCTGTTGTGGAGTTGTCACTGAATATTAGAAAGCATCAAACCACCAGCAGTCATATGATAAGAGGAAAAGTCCTCTCTTATGGATCAGTAACTAGTTAAAAGATAGGAAACAAAGGGGAGGAATAAATGGTCAGTTTTCACAGTGGAGAATGGACCCCCAAGGATCTGTACTGAGACTATGTTCAACATATTCGTAAGTGATCTTGAAAAGACAAACAGTGAGGTGGCAAAGTTTGCAGACAATACAAAATCACTCAAGATTGTGAAGTCCCAGGCAGACTGCAAAGAGTTACAAAAGAATCTCTCAAAACTGGGTGACTGGGCAACAAAATGGCAGATGAAATTCAGAGTTGATAAGTGCAAAGTAATGCACATTGGAAAACATAATTCCAACTATACATACAAATGATGGGGGCTAAATTATCTGTTTCCACTCAATAAAGAGATCTTGGAGTCATCGTGGAGGGTGCTCTGAGAGCAATGTGCAGCGGTCGTCAAAAAAGTTAACAATGTTAGGAACCATTAGGAAAGGAATAGGTAATAAGACAGAAAATACCATAATGCCACTATGTAAATCCATGATACGTCCACACCTTGACTACTGAGTGCAGTTCTGGTCACGCCGTCTCAAAAAAGGATACATTAGAATTGGAAAAGGTTCAGAGAATTGCAACAAAATGATTAGGCATATGGAACAACTTTCATAGGAGGAGAGATTAAAAAGACTGGGACTGTTCATCTTAGAATAGAGTCAACTAAGGAGGGATATGATAGAGGTCTATAAAATCATGAATGGTATGATGAAAGTGAGTAGGGAAATATTATTTACCCCTTCACATAACATAAGAACTAGGGGTCACCTGATGAAATTAATAGGCAGCAGGCTTTAAAAAAACATAAGGAAGTACTTCTTCACACAACTCACAGTCAACTTGTGGAACTCATTGCCAAGGGATGTTTTGAAGGCCAAAAGTATAACTGGGTTCAAAAAAGGATTATAAAAGTTCATGGAGGATAGGTCTATCAATGGCTATTAGCCAGGATAGGCAGGCATGCAACCCATGGGTGGATCATTTGATAATTGCCCTGTTCTGTTCAGTCTCTCTGAAGCATATGGCACCAGCCATTGTCAGAAGACAGCAATCTGAACTAGATGAACCACTGGTTGACCAGTATGGCCAATTTTATGTTTTTATCAGGAAATCAGGGAAGATTTCTTATAGCTCCTTGTCTGTTTACTGGTGGACGCATACATCTTGTTCTCAGTGAGATATTATGATAACATAATCTATCATTAGTTAACACTAGATCATGCTGTCACTACCTGGATCAATACTCACTTCCTGATGAGAAACAACAACTACTATTTGGTATTCCAGCAAATCAGGAGGAAAAGTGGATTAATCACATCTCTGCTGACCACAGGAGATTATTGAAGTAACTAGTGTAGTGAGATTAACAAGTAGTTTAGTAAGATTAACGGAAAGACTAGACACAGACTGCTGGTCTGTTCCATGGTAGCTATTCTTATTTCCCTGAGCAGCTACTCTGTGTTTCCTACTGGGTCACATCTGGAAGTGCCCAGTGAATGCAAAGTAGACGTCAAGCAGCATTCTGGCAATTATTTTCACTGAACCAAGAAGAGGTGATATTAAAGTGATCTGCGTAGTAGCTATCTGGATAGATTTTCCTGCTTGTCAAAAATGAGATGGTTTCATTTCTGCTGTAAACAGATTTTTTTTCCCAATGATAAATCATATAGTAATAACACATATTCTGCACTCTACCTACTGCTGCTGATCTTATCTTCGAAGAGAGCGAATCCACTTCTCTCTTAAAATTTATTTAAAATGTGATATTATGTGTTTTAAATGGCAGCAGTCAGGTCAAGAACTTCAGTTTTCTCTCTGTATATATTGTATTTTCTGAGCTATCCGTATGTCTTTTTTGTAGTAGTTTCTGTAATTAACAAGGAAAAGGCAATTCCTTATAATGTATGTTGTACTTCTGTTAAGAGGGAATAAATGTTTGACTGTTTAATTAGTCCAGAATAAAATGCTAGTAATAAGTGCTATGGAATATAAATAGATAGTACGGTAATTGCTAAATTTGATAACAATACATAGTATTCCAATGGAAAAAAGTTTGCAAATTTAGACATATAGTTATTGAATGGCATAATTTCCTTTTTAAGTAGAAGCAATTGCCACTTATTACTTTTCAAGAAACCTATTCAATAAGAATCCATGTTAATCTCTTTTCAGGTTGTTGACCATCACAGAGTAGCAGATCCGTAGAATGATTTTCCTTTGTGGAGCAATACTGCATGCTCTCCTATGATGATTGAAAAAGGAAAGGATCATTCCTAAAGTTCTGAGAAATACCAAATTTTTATTTAGAAACCTCATCTGCTATTCAATTTAAAAGCTTCCCCTGTGGCTTGCCTAGTAAAGGTGCGGTTACTGTAGGGCAGTGGCTGCTAATTAAGAGTGTCTACTAAATAAAGATATAATATGGCACTTTTCAGATTGACAATGCTTTACAAACTTTAAAGGCCAGATCATGGCCGGGGTGTCAGTATGTTTACCCTGTCTCCAATTAAGCTAGTATGCTAAAAATAGCAGTGTGGCCATGCTAGCATGGGCAGTAGCACAGACTAGTCATCTGAGTAGAGTCAAGTACATGGGAGGTTAAGCTACCTGCACCACACCGCTATTTGTAGCACCCTAGATCGATCAAAGCTAGCATGTGTATGTCTGTTCAAGCTGAGAATTACACCTCCAGCTGCAGTGTAGACATATACTCAGGCACAGCTACACAGGGTAAGTAAGTAGAGTAGAGTAAGACACTCCCACTATGCCACTGTGCAGCCTGCCTCACTATGAGTCTGGATGCCTAAGGGTAAGCAGGTGCTGTGCAGGTGGGCAGGGAGGGGGGTGGGAATGAGCGGAGTCTTGGCTTTGCTCCACAGTGGACTAACTAATAAAGATGAGCTGGGGAGAGGGAGAAAGTGATTAGAGCTGGGTGAATAACTGATTTTTCAGTTTGCTGGCAGTTATGAAAAATCAGGAAAAAAATTGTTTTGTGTCAAACTGAATTTGGAATTTTCAGCAAATCAAAAAAATTCTTTCCAGTCAAATTAAACGTATACTTCAAGCTGAAACATTTTGTTTCCAGGCGTTTTTAAAGGACTAGATTCATCAAACGGGGGACATGGGGAGAGGGAGACACAATTCCTTAACTGTTTGCTCCTGGATCAGCAAAGCTATATGCTGCTGTTTACACTGGGCAGGTTGGAGAAGCCCAGTCTAGCCTTAACTAATTAAGCATTATAATATTCCTTTACGTTTTGACCCATTTTTCACCACAGCTGAGGTAAGGTTAAGTGACTTGCCCAGAGCCATGGGGCACTCAGTTTGAGTGGTGGGATCAGAACTCCAGAATTCCTGACTCCCCTCCCCCCCTTCTTCTAACTGCTAAATTCCGCTTCCATCTCATTTATCACAGATTATTGCCAAATACTGCAATTGTCTGGCTGTGCTGGTGTAACTAAACCTAAATATGGGCATTTATCCTTGCAAGCTCTATGGACCAATTTTTCATTGTGTAAAACTGGACAAATTTACAATAAACAGGCACCTTGCATTGTAGTTTACTCAGCATCAGTGAACTGGCTGGATTCCTCAAGCAAGAAGGGGCAAATTTGCTTCAGCATAATTTGCTCCTATTTTTAATGTCGCAAAAGCTGTATTGCAACTACTACTACCTCCCAAGTTCTAAGGGAAATGGGTCACATTCTGCATCTTCCTCTGCCCAGCTAAGAAAAAAGTTCCTCAAAAAGGTAATTATAGGTGAAAAGGTTATAAATAGAATCTACAGTTTTGGCAATGGTGCTTTGGATGGAAATTCTCCCGAGGGGAAAAAAATACAGATCCATGTAATCTCCAGTGACTCTTAGACACAGAGTCAATAGAAGTAACACAAAAACAGCCAAATCTGATCAGTATGCACAGATAGAGAGAGCAAAATCAGAACGGAATTTTCTGCCCCTTCAGTTTAAGACCACAAAGTCTCTTCACGCAAGTATGCCATGTAAGAAGAAAGGTGTGTCAGTCCAGAGGGGAGAAGCAAGCGGTAAAGTTACTTTCTTTGGCATTAATAAAAAAAAAAAAAAATCAGTGCTTTCCATTTGAAATTCCATCAAGAGTGAATGTTGACAGTTTCAGCATTAAGTCCCACTCAGCACCCTGGTAGGGTGTAGGGTGCAAATGTGGGCAGGAGGTCAGTGGCAGCCTGGACCCTGAGGCAAGGATGCTCTGTGACCCAAGACATTCCCTGCAGATCTTGGATGCAGATGCCACACCTCCTGCCCTCTCTACTGTCCTGCAAAGGAGGAGAGAGATGGGTGACATCAAAGGCAAGGATATTTTTTCCCCCTTTTACATGTGATTTTCTGCAGGAAAGGGTGAGGTAGGTTTCCGTATGGTAATAATCAAAACAGCATCAAATCCAAGGAGTGCAAGCCTGGGAACATAGGGAAGCTCAAACGTCAATGTACTGTGGGATTTTACAGTTGGCACTCTGTGCACAATAAATACAGACAAGATAGTTGAATAATAATAAGAAATTACTTTACTACTTGAGGGAAGTGTGTGTTGAACTGTTCAGCCTTTTATGAATATAAACACCTAATGGAGACAGTTCAGAAGCAATCAGTTAACTCTTCTTTTGTTCAGCTTCCATGTGCCTCTGCACCTCAGGTTTGGAGAGGGACAGAAAGAGGCTTTATTTTCCTCACAAAACTTGTGGTTTTGGCTCCAGCCAGGATGTACTGGAAATTTCACAAGTGATCCTGATGTGACCTTCTAAGGTTTTCAGACTCAATGTTTGAGCAAGCAACTCAACTTTTAGGCATCTATCCAACCCAAATTGCTGGACCTATGTCCCTAGTTAATTAAGGTCTGGTTTACAATACTTAAAATGTATTCTGGCAGAGCTGTGTCACTTAGAGATGTGGTTTGTTTTTTTTACCAACTTGGCTATTCTGGTATGAGCCCTGTGTAGTTGTAGTTATACCAGCAAAAAAGTCCTTTTGCTATTTAGCCTATTTCATTTGAGGAACTGGTATAACCAATACTGGCAAAAGTACAAGCTGTGTCTCCATTACAGATATATGGCAAACCCTTTCTAGTATAGACAAGGCCTAAATGCAAATACCAGCTGCATAAATTAGAGCAGGAGATAGACTATTTTAATTCACGTACATTGTTCATACAATGGCCACCATAAAACCACTGCAACTTTGACTTGAAGTAATTCCAGGCCTCCTCTGCCTTTAAATCCACAAGTTCTTCAGTCCAATCCACTTCCCTAACTAATTTCCTTAATTCTTTAAAGTTAGCCCTTTTAAAATCAAAAACCCTAGTCCCAGATCTATTTTTGTTTATCCTTCCATCTAGTTTGAACTGAATTAGCTATTAAGTGGGGAGGGATAGCTCAGTGGTTTGAGCATTGGTCTGCTTAAACCCCACGTTGTGAGTTCAATCCTGCAGGGGGCCATTTAGGGATCTGGGGCAAAAATCTGTCTGGGGATTGGTCCTGCTTTGAGCAGGGGGTTGGACTAAATGACCTCCTCAGGTCCCTTCCAACCCTGATAGTCTATGATTCTATGATCACTCGAACCAAGGTTGTCCCCTACAACCATTTCTTCTATGAGGTCCTCACTACTCACCAAATCTAAAATGGCATCCCCTCTTATTGGTTCAGCAACTACTTGGTGAAGGAATCCATCAGATATCGCATCCAAGAAAATCTGAGCCCTATTATTACTACTAGCACTTGTCCTCCAGTCTATATCTGGGAAGTTAAAGTCTCCCATGATCACACAATTCCCATTAATATTTACTTCATTAAAAACATTAAAGAGGTCTCTATCCATATCCAGATCAGATCCCGGCGGTCTATAGCACACCCCAAGCACTATCCCAGGGGACGCTCTAGTAGCTTTCTTCCCCAATGTGATTTTTGCCCAGATGGACTCTGTCTTATCCATTCCATCACTTCTTATTTCTTTACAGTTTACCTCATCATTGATATACAGTATTACTCCACTACCTTTGCCTTTATTTCTGTCTTTCCTAAACAGCACATACCCTTCAATACCTGTACTCCAGTCATGACTATTATTCCACCATGTTTCTGTTATCCCTATAATATCTGGTTTCACTTCCTGCACCAATAACTCTAGTTCCTCCATTTTGTTACCTAGGCTCCTCGCATTAATGTACAAACATCTTAATTTTTGCTGTTTGGCTTCTCTCACATTCTTTACCCGATTAGGCACAGACATTCTACTGCCGCTATCACCTATTAGACTGGTATCTACACTACCCTTCCTCCTTATGTTCATTCTCCTACCCACGGCTGTAACCTTTCTTACTTCGTTTTCTTCCCTTTCAATGTTAAAATCCGTCGTGGAGATTACCTGAACATCTCCCAACCATCGCCCCCAAATTCCTAGTTTAAAGCTCTCTTAATCAGTTGTGCCAGCCTCCATCCTAGAAGTCTATTTCCTTCCCTCCTCAGGTGAAGTCCATCCCGAGAGAACAGTCCTCTGTCCATGAATGCTTCCCAGTGGCCATACATCCCAAAGCCCTCCTTATAGCACCACTGCCTGAGCCATCTGTTGATCATCATAATCTTGTCACACCTTTGTTGCCCTTCTCTAGGAACAGGCAGAATCCCACTGAATCCCTAACCCTAATGCAGCCCTCTCCATCTTTTTGACTTCTGTGTTTCCCCATTGCTTGTAAATGGCACGGACTCCAAAAGGGAAGCTATTGCACAATTCCAAAGGGGTGCGACTGTCATGTACTGCTCTTTTTTCATTTGTTTATCCTTCCAAAACATTGGGCCAAATTCACCAGAAGTTTGGCCCATTCTTTTTATTTAATGAACAGGTTGCACAATTGTGGCCAGTGAGACAGCCAGTAAAAATGTGAAATGTTCCTGTTTTATTCTCTCAGACTGGATACAGGTTTTGTTGTTTACCATGTGTGGGTATTTTCTCTCCTCTGACATTAAAATTACAAATGTTTATGGGGTAGATGTGGAAGAATTGTGATCACACTTATCCAGAGACAGTGGGCCAGAAACATGCCTCTGGGCCTATCCTGTGGTACAGACTGTGTAAGCTATTTCCATTAACGGAGATATTTCATTTGAAGGATTGATTCATTGCCTATTTTCAATGAAGGAATTTACAGTATAGGAAAAATAAACCTGAGGCCGAGAAGTTCTTCTCTTTTCAGACATGCCACAGGAACTGCCTAACAGACACATGTGTGTGTCTGAGGGGGTGACCCTGCAAGGAACACAGTTTAAGACCCTTGTTATCTTCAGACAAGCAGGGAGCAACACAGATTGACTAAAACCTGAAACAATTATGTGGGAGGGCTAAGGGATGATTTAACTGCAGATGTATATATTGAGAATTATTTTCTGCACCATCTAAACAGTCACCGTGTTTAATACCAGACAGTCATGAGAAGGGTTTTTTTATTTTTTGTTTCAAATAAGGGAGATCACATTAACAATGTCAGGCATGAAATGACAGCTTTCTACATTTTTTTTCTTTTCTTGCTAGCAGCCTTACAATTGCAGTCGTGCTGCTGCTGGCAGATCAAGTTGTTCATTTGATTCATATGCTGGTTTGAAAAAAATGTATGTGTATATATACAGGGCATTCATCGTGAATAGAAAGGTTCTCACCTAGTTTCCTTTTTTCCCTGCTAGTTAAATACTTCCATCTGCAGCATCTTAAGTCAAAGGGTACAGGTTAACTGGGGTCAAGTAGCTGAAAAAGTAAAAGGAAAGGAAAATGCTGGCTTTGCTTGCTAATAAAAAAGGGAAAACCCTGATATTCACTGTGTCAATGAAAAAATTGACCAGAGCCCCAAATCAGCATAGTACTTAACCATAAGACTAAGTCATGTAGACTTCAATGGGACTTAGGCACATACCTAATGGCTTTGCTAAACAGAACTGGATTTAAGCACATGCTTAAGGTTAATCACACACTTCTGCTGAATCAGGGCCCAGGTTCTGTTTTAATGTCCCACAAATCAAAATTAATTTGCTTCTCATTGTCCTGAAGCTGTTCACTTGAATGTATGTATCATCTTATGTTTAAGTAGACCTGTTATTTCATTGCAATTGAGTGTTATTTGGTTTTATGGATTATTTTATGTGCAACTTTCAAGAGCCAGATTAGTATAAAAAGTGGTCTTGGCTTCCACAGCAGGTACACTCCCAAAATGAGCTTAGATTGTCACAGTGCAAAAGGATTATATTGCGGGTGCAACAGAATGCCTGGGTGCATACTTTCCTGTCTCCTTAGAAGATTGCTTTTTCCTTGGAGACTTTTAATTTTTTAATCTAGAAGTCAGGTCCTCAAGGAATCCATTTTGAAGCACTTGGAGGAGAGGAAGGTGATCAGGAACAGCCAACATAGATTCACCAAGTGCAAGTCATGCCTGACCAACCTGATTGCTTTCTATGATGAGATAACTGGCTCTGTGGATATGGGGAAAGTGGTGGACGTGATATACCTTGACTTTAGCAAAGCTTTTGATACGGTCTCCCAGTATTCTTGTCAGCAAGTTAAAAAAGTATGGATTGGATGAATGGACTATATATGGATAGAAAGCTGGCTAGATCGTAGGGCTCATCGGGTAGTGATCAATGGCTCGATGTCTAGTTGGCAGCCGGTATCAAGCAAAGTGCCCCAGGGGTCGGTCCTGGGGCCGGTTTTGTTCAATATCTTCATTTATGATCTGGATGATGGGATGGATTACACCCTCAGCAAGTTCGCAGATGACACTAAGATGGGAGGAGAGGTAGATACACTGGAAGGTAGGGATAGGGTTTTGAGTCATCTGTAGATTACTAGCAATATTTTTATATTTTCTTCCTGATCATTAATAAAGATATTGAATAACATTGGGTCAAGACGAAATCCCTGTGGGACCCCACTAGACCCTGTAAGATGCTGATTCCCCATTTACAGATTATTTTTTTAGATCTATCAGTTAACCAGTTTTTAATCCATTTAACATGGGCTGTGCAGATTTTGTATAATGCTTTATTTTATTTTTATCAGAATGTCATGTTGGACTAAGTCAAATGACTTACAGTAGTCTAAGTATGTTATGTCAGTATAGTTACTTTTATCAGCCAAACTAGCAAGTTATCTGGTCCTGCTGATTTTAAACATTTTAACTTTAATAGTTGCTGTTTAATATCATCCCTAGTTACTAGAGGGAAAGAAAGCATTTCTTAATCACTATGAGATATGAATACATCATCCCGCTTCTTTCCAAATATAGTACAGAAATATTTATTGAATAATTTTGATTTTTTAGCATCAGGATTGACAATTTAACCATCCTTGTCTAATATTGGACCTATTCCAGTGTTAGGATTTCATTTGTTCCTGATCGATTTAAAGAATTCCTTTTTTATTATCCTTAACCCTATTGGCTGTAGATTTTATGATTATACCTTTAGCTTCCTTTATCCATTGTCTGCATTGTATAACTGCCTATTTGTACTCATTGCTATCAACTTCCCAATTTTCCATTTGTTTTATATTTAAAAAAAAATAATTTTTTTTTTAGTTTCACTTCCCTTCTTAACTAGGATTTTTTTAAAGTAAGACGCCTACTTGCAAGATTGCAGAATTGTATTCATTTGGTATCTAATAAAACATTCTTAACTCCCAATTATAATTAATATTTTCATTAATGACTGGGATAATGAAGTGGAGGGTATGCTTATATAATTTGTGGTTGACACTAAGCTAGAAGATGACAAGATTAGAATTCAAAATGACTTTGACAAATTGGAGAATTGGTCTGAAATCAGCAAGATGAAATGCAATAAAGATAAGTGCAAACTACTACACTTAGGAAGGAAAAATCGAATGCACAGCCACAAAATAGGGAATAACTGGGTAGGTGGTAATAATGCTGAAAAGAATCTTGGTGTTATAGTAGATCACAAATTGAATATGAGTCAACAAAGTGATGCAGTTGGAAAAATGGCTAATATGATTGTGAGGTGTATTAACAGGAGTGTTGTATGGAAGACACGGGAGGTAATTATCTTGTTGTATGTGAGGTCTCAGCTGGAGTACTGGATGCAATTCTGGGTGCCACACTTCAAGAATGATGTGGACAAATTAGAGAGAGAATCCAGAGGAGAGTGACAAAAATGATTAAACTGACCTATGAGGAAAGATTAAAAAACTTGGGCTTGATTAGTCTGAGAGGAGAACACACAATAGTCTTCAAATATGTTGAGGGCTGTAATAAAGAGGACAGTGATCAATTGTTCTTCATGTCCACTGAAGGTGGGACAAGGAGTAATGGGCTTAATCTTCAGCAAGGGAGATATAGGTTAGATATTAGGAAAAGCTTTCTAACACTAAGGGCAGTTAAGCTCCAGAATAGGCTTCCAAGAAAGGTTTTGGAAACCCCATCATTGGAGATTTTTAAAAACAGGTTGGAGAAACACCTGTCAGGGATAGTCTAGGTTTACTTGGTCCTGCCTTAGCACTGGTGGCTGGACTTGATGATTTTTGAAGGTCCCTTCCAGCCCTACATTTCTATGACACTATCATCATTCACATTTTTATATTTACATTTTTCCTCCTACTCTGTTTTGCTCTATGATTGATTTCAGCTTTGGGAAGATGGTGCAGGGAGGTACATTTTAAATCTCCCTGTTCTACAGAATGCACTTGGCCCATTGTATTTAATGATTGCCCAGGTACTCATATTTAAAACTTGAAACTGTGCATAACCAGTAACATTTTCTTAACATTATGAATTTGACTATCTGTGTGATCATCATGATAGCTTCAAAGTACAAACTGACATGGTAAACCCTCCATTTACCTTGTTGTGAGTGGTTGTAGTATTGAGTAAATAATGTGCAATTTCCAAATTGTCTGCTTACAAATTTACAAGATGTCCTTAATAGCTCCAAAAATCTCATTACATTATATCAAGTAAATTGAAAATATCTTTAAAACATGTCGCGTACTTACATGATACAATATAATAGCTTAAAAAAAAAAAGCTGAAATTCTCTCTATGGCACAGACTTGTTACATTTCCATGAGAGTTTTCTTTTCTCTTCCTTTTATTATGCTGCCACTTTACCTTGTACGGTATTTTTCATACAAATTGTATCCTACAACAATTTACACAGTTAAATAATACAGCCATAAAGCTGAAAATAACAACAAAGTGAAGGTGAAATGAAGAGGCATGAATAAGGGAGAAAAGATATGTTTTCAGCCAAGATTTGACAGGAGATAAGGCAGAGGGATGGATACAAGAAGTCAGTTCTATTTGACAGAAGCTGTGGAGGTGAAGGTTCTCCTCCCAACAGGGGCGAGATTGTGTGAATGAACAGAGTGAATGATGACGAGTAAAGGGAACAAGGGGCCTCCAAGAGACAAGGTCGTAACACAAAGCAAAATACTATAGAAATGAGACAAGAATCAATGATTATGACATTAGCAATTTGTACTATAGATTAATTTCTGGGCGTGTATTGTGTTCCTCTGCTTCATTATGCTCTGATCTCTTAACTCTGTTCTGGGCGTTCCTGTCACCCACCACCTCTCTTTTCTTTCCCTGACATTGGTGATCTCTGAAAAGTGTAAAGACTCTTATTGATAAATAAAGCTGTTTGTATCTCCTTTCTTTCAAAAGATAAGGCCTGGTCTACACATAGATTTTGTACCAGTATAACTATGTCAGTTAGGGATGTGAGCTTTTACCAAAATAATTATATTGGTATACTGTGGACGCAATTATACTGGTGCCTTATACTGGTATAGCTTTTCCCCCTTCCCTACAGGAATAAGTTATACTAGTATAAAGCACCTTTGTACTGCGATACTGGTATAGTTACAGCAATACAATTTTTGAGGACAAGGAAGTCCTAAGGGAAAAAAGCAACTAAAACCCTCCATACTCTACTCCCCACCACACTCTCAAAACAACTTGATGTAGCACTAAGGCTATGACTACAGTGATGTTGGCATGTAGCTTGCAGACACTGCACACCTCCCAGCACAGGTATACATAGGAGTGAGACACTGCTTAGGTGAGTAAAGACATGCCCAGAACTTTACGGTATATACCCTACACATCTCTCTACATGTCCAAGCACTGCCGCGCACACCTACACTACACTGCTGCCTCCTCATTGCTCGAGACGTTTCCCACCACAGTGAAAGGCTTTGGCTGCTCTGAGAGCTGCTGGATCCTTTCCCTGCTGCCAGAGCCTTTCACTGCTGCATGTAGCTACACATTGCAGTGTGGATGAGGCCTGCTTTTCTCTGTGGCATGTAGCTACACATATCCTGCATGCCACCGCAAGTGTAGATAAGGCCTAAGAGGGTATGTCTAAACTGCAATTAGACATCCGCAGCTGGCCCATGCCAGCTGACCTGGGCTTGCAGGGCTCAGGCTAAGGGGCTGTTTAATTGTGGTGCAGACATTCGGGCACAGGCTACAGCCCGAGCTCTGGGACACTCCCACCTCGCAGGGTTCACTTCTGATTTCAATAGTTTTCTGGTCATCATAGAGTCATTCAGGGCAAACAAGGCATGAATTTTAAAATGTGAAATATGAGTTTCGTGTAATCACATGACTCCATGGCACTTTAAGAAAAGGACCATATGTCATGAGACACTCGATAAAATTCTCCAATACTTCTTACTTTTGTGGGAATTAATGGAGGTCACATAAAAGCACAATGCACAGGCCACAAAAATGGCAGAATGGAAAGAATGATGTATTTGTGGAATAATTCCCCCTTCTTGAATAACACCACTCTGGGTGAGGCTGCACAACTCAGGGCAGGGAGCAGTCACTCTGTGCATATGCTCCTTCCAACAGGATTTCCACAGTTTTTCTTAAACTGGAGTTAAAGCAGGTGAAAACAGCATTAACTTCTGATCCACTCTGATGTCCCCCCAGGCTGAGGGGAGTAGGGTATATGTATAACGGAAGCATCCTCAAGTAAAGGATGGTGCCACAGAGCCCCAAATAAGGCTCTGAATCCATGGGTCTAGATGGATTCTTTCTTTATGAATTCCTAGGATCCACAGGATTGGTAAATTACATCTCCAACCCCCTCTGTGATCTCAAAACTCACCCCACATGCGGGGAGCATTAGTAAATATTTTTTGCTAGGTTTACCTCCTGCATGTTTTACTGCAGAACAGTATCAGATGATGCACTGTTTCCCTTTTTTCAAAAGGAATTTAGCGAACATTGTTTCAGACCAAACATTTTGCCTTAATAGTGACTTTTTTTTTGGTTTTATACTTGAACTGTAATTAATTTAATAATTAAATTAATTTAGTGGTATCATGGAGCTGATGATACCATCAGTCAACATGCAGCAAATCTGTGTGTGTATAGTCGCAAGGTTAGTTATCACCAAATAAATATGAATACTTGATAAACTAGTACATAAATTTAGCCCCCAAGAAAAGCTTTGAACCTAAAGTCCTTGGTAGAATAGATTCATAAATTATATGGCCAGAAGGAACCATTACGATTATTTAGTCTGACTTCCTGTATAACTGGCCAGAGGACTTCCCTAAATTAATTTCTGTTTGAACCAGAGCAGATGTTTCAGAAAAATATCCAATCTTTATTTAAAAATTTCCAGTAATGAGAAATGATAGAATAGTCTCAGTGTATATCTGAGCTAACTATATTCTGAATTGTTCTCCTTTTGGGAAAACCTGAAGTTTAGTGTCAAGTCACAGAGTAACCTGAGTCATGAACTCATTTTTTTCATAGAGATAAATTAGGTTCTGTTGTCTTGTTCTTGTTTCCCTGTAGCCAATAGATAGTTCTATAAATATAAGGAATCCAGTTACATTGATTCCCTGTTCTGCTTCTCTGTTTAAACAAACTTATCAAATAACGTATGTTTATGATTTGTTTCCTCCCACTGGCCTCTAAATATATTTTACTTGTTTATTTGAAAAATCAATAAAGGTCAAGAGCCAAATTCATCTCCGGTGTAACTCAGTCAAATACGTTGAAGTTATACCAGGGATGAATTTGATGCTAAATATTTAATACTGTATATTTTTCAAATATTTCATTGGAAAGAGACCCAGATGGGAAAAAGTAGCAGTTCAGTAAAATGTGTTGTTTCAGACGTCAAATACTAGTTAATCCAAAGCATCTCAAGCATGAGATGAATCAGTCCCTATAATATCTCCAACTTCTATAGGCCTTTAAAATGCTGTGATCCAAAACTGTTCAGGGGTGAAACTCAGAGGAAAAGAAGTTTCTATGCAGACAGTGTTTCCTATTTAACATGCAATAAATATTAGATTACATTTACGAAAACTAAAATATTTATTTCCTGCAAAAACTCCTCCTAATCATTAATATCCCCCTTTCATTTATTGCTAGCTCTGATGGAAGAGTTTCTACTCAACATTCAAAATGTGATAAACACTCTTGGAAAAAAAGCATTATTTTAAAAAATATTATCCCTTAGTAAACACAATTTACTAACTGCCTAATTTGAAAAGATGAAGAAAAATGAATTCATTCATTCCTGAGTTATATGTTCCTGAAAACATGTTTTCTTTGTTTATATTGAATTATATGGGCCATTTTAACAGTGGATCTATCTATCTATTTAGACTTTTAGAAGGTCATCCTTCACTGTGGTAACTGATGTTTCCTGCCCTCCATTCAAAATGAAGCTTGTTTCATATCAAAAGTACCAAATGAACTTGAACTTGAACCTGGCACCAGTAAGCCAACTCCACTAAAGCTAAGAGCAACTAAACTCTGCTGCTTGCATATATGTACTGACCATCCTGGCAGCTAGTGGTTAACCAGATGTCCAACACTGAATTTCTTCTCACAGAAGAGGCAGAAGGTCTCTTCCCTTGACAACCCCTTGGTTAACCAAGACCCACCTCTTGACCCCATGCAGTTCTGTCCCCTCTATGCATGGATTTTAGGGGTTGATCAAGGCCAAATAATTTGCCCTTGACCATTCTTACTGTTCTACCTGTGTGACCATGTGCAACTTTACCACATCATATATTCTACCATGCTGTATAGTACAGTGGATGAAGCTCCTAGACCTAAAGAATGTGTACCATAAACTGCAAGGTCTACTGCCTGTGGCAAGACTCTTTTTACTACTGTTCTACGTGAAAATCAGAAGGAGCCCGTCTTTTTACAAGGTTCTTTTTTCCCTGTTAATTTCTGGTTGCGGGGGAGGGCTAATTTTTGGAAGATTTACTGGGCTTTAAAGTACTTGTACTGTTCTACCAAATTAGTTCTAAATCTGCCAAATCTTTGACATGATCTTTAACCACTGTTAACTCAAGAACTGCTGGAGACCAGTGCTTTGTACCATGTGATAGCTTTCAGAGGGCATAACATCAACAATTCATGAGAGATGGGCTGTTAAGAACTTGTCAAAGACAGAATAGAATGCCTTATATAGCTTTCCTCTAAATTCATTTTTGGCTCTGGAATTTCACAAGATATTGACTTTAAGATGATTACTGGTTCCTCAGTCTATCGATTCCTTTTTGGTATTGATCCATAACTGGATATAGCCAGTATCAGACCTCTGAAATTAGCACACCAGGCAGAAAACGTTAAATTAATGATAATGATAATGACAATGAGCTACATTTGTAAACATCTACTCAATGTGCAGCGGCAATCAAAAAAGCGAACAGAATGTTAGGAATCATTAAGAAAGGGATACATAATAAGACAGAAAATATCATATTGCCTCTATATAAATCTATGATACACCAACATCTTGAATACTGCATGCAAATGTTGTTGCCCCATCTCAAAAAATATATTGGAATTGGAAAAGGTTCAGAAAAGGGCAACAAAAATTATTAGGGGAATGGAACAGCTTCTGTATGAGGAGAGATTAATAAGACTGGGACTTTTCAGCTTGGAAAAGAGACAACTAAGGGGGGGATATGATAGAGGTCTATAAAATCATGATGGGTGTAGAGAAAGTAATTAAGAAAATGTTATTTACTCCTTCTCATAACACAAGAACTAGGGGTCACCATTGAAATTAATAGGCAGCAGGTTTAAAACAAACAAAAGGAAGTATTTCTTCATACAACACAGTCAACCTGTGGAACTCCTTGCCAGAGGATGTTGTGAAGGCCAAGACTATAACAGGGTTCAAAAAAGTACTAGATAAATTCATGGAGGATAGCTCCATCAGTGGCTAGGGATAGTGTCCCTAGCCTCTTTGCCAGAAACTGGGAATGGGCGACAGGGGATGGATCACTTGATGATTACCTGTTCTGTTCATTCCTGCTGAAGCACCTGGAATTGGCCACTGTCGGAAGACAGGATACTGGGCTAAATGGACCTTTGGTCTGACCCAGTATAGCCGTTCTTATGAGAGAGGATGTAACACAATAACTACAAAACTCCAGGCAAGTCTGGCATTGAAAGAATGTAGCAGATAACAGAAAACCCCTTTAATAGCTGAATCACTTCTTTTAAACACTGTGTCTGTTTCTTAATTGCAGGAATAGCTTCCAAACTGTCCACATCCAAGTGATTCTTTTGGCCTCTCACCTCTATGAGACTTGAACTGCAAGTCTGAGGGAAGTTCTAGATCAGTAATTTTCCTCAAAACACCCTGTGACGTTGTGCAGTCTATATGGTTTTATAAAAACATGATAATAAGTGAATATAATGTAACTGGGATAGTTTTAGAAAAATATGGTAATAAGTGAATATAACATAACCGGGATATGCTTCATGCAAAAGGTCTCTTGTAAGGTATCATTACAAAGTTTATAATCTACTGAGTGTGATCATCCGATTTGTATAAATGTACTACTCTTGTATCTAAAACTAGAAATATAAAATATAACTCTGAGGGCCTATTGTAATTATGTAAAGTGTGGGCCATTAATGATGGTTTGGAATCTTGATGACTCCCATTAACAAGGACCACTGTCTGCAGATGGCTGTGTTTACCTGTTAGTCTCCCGGTATATGTGTGTGCTGGCAAGTGGGCAATGAAGTCTTGCAGTGACATGTGATCATGTCACCTGAACTGGAATCCATCTTTAACCTGGTGCTTTTCCAGTGAGGGGGGATGGAAACCCAGAGGGACAAAGGGTTCCCGCCTTATGCAAAAGATATATAAAGGGGTGGAAGAGAACAGAGGGGGAGAGGAGCCATCATGAAGAATCCCCTAGCTATCACCTGAGCTGGAACAAGAGCTGTACCAGGGGAAAGAATTGTGCCCAGGCCTGGAAGGTGTCCAGTCTGAGAAAAAACTTACTGAAGCATCTCTGAGGGTGAGATTATCTGTATTCAGTTTGATTAGGCATAGATTTGCGCATTTTATTTTATTTTGCTTGGTGACTTACTTTGTTCTGTCTGTTACTACTTGGAACCACTTAAATCCTATTTTCTGTATTTAATAAAATCACTTTTTATTTAGTAATTTACTCAGAGTATGTATTAATACCTGGGGGAGCAAACAACTGTGCATATCTCTCTATCAGTGTTATAGAGGGCGAACAATTTATGAGTTTGCCCTGCATAAGCTTTATGCAGGGTAAAACGGATGTATTTGGGTTTAGACCCCATTGGGAGTTGAGCATCGGAGTGCTAAAGACAAGCACACTTCTGTGAGCTGTTTTCAGGTAAACTTGCAGCTTTGGGACAAGTGATTCAGACCCTGGGTCTGTGTTGCAGCAGACGGGAGTGTCTGGCTCAGCAAGACAGGGTGCTGGAGTTCTGAGCTGGCAGGGAAAACAGAATTAGGGGTAATCTTTGCACATCGGGTGACAGCTCCCAAGGGGGTTTCTGTGATCCAACCCGTCACACACCCTTCTCACTTCCTAAGCATTTTTGGAACACAAGAGTCTCTCTACCCCTGCAGAGGTTTCTGATTAAATGTTAGTTAACTGTAGTGTCATTAACGTTTTGCAGTTAAACAGTACAAAGAGAAACATCATCCTTTAACTGCTTTTTAAAAAACTCAGTCAAATTATATTGGTTGAGGGGTTGTTACTCCTTTCGATGATATCCTTCAGGCAGTGGGCAAAAGCTAAAATGATGCTCTTTTACTGTGACTAAACTAACTTGTCTGTGGGAAGGTAGGATTCCACGTACTTGCCTATTCTCTGTGGTGGAGGTGGAGAAATCAATCAGCAATACTTACATGGATGGATCTGGTAAAAACCTGCCACTCCCATGGTTTTGTATGTTAACAAAGTTAGTTGTTGTGGGGTTTCTTTGTTTTTGTTTGTTTGTTTGTTTGTTTTTGGTCTGGTTACTGCTGGGATAGATTTGACCACTAATCAAATTTTTAAAAATCAATATTTTAAAATAGCCAACCAAAATTAAAAATGATCCTTAGAACTTCATATCAATAGAGATTAAGATAAATTAAGCCTCAATCCTGCAAATTTAACTTAGTGTGTCTGACTAGTTCCACTGATTGAAGTAAGATAACTCATGTGCTTATGTAAAGTTAAGCAGGACTGGGGGCAAAAACTACAACTGCATACACAAAAAAAATCATATTCCAAAAAGGGGGAACAGAGAAAATACACTGACATTATTGCGCATTAATAAGATGCTTCAGTACTTGCCCATTGACACAAAGTCCAATTAATTTTAGGCACTTGCTTTCTTATTTTAATGCCTATTCATTATTTAGGTAGCTCTGTAAATCTACACAATGCTTTCAAACATTTAAAACACAAAGTCTCTGTCCCAAGGATCTGATAACGTAATTCAGACAGATGAATATGAAACACAAAATAAAGATTAAACACAATACAGTTAAGGAAGAATGATAGAATGGACGTCTGTACTGGAGATTTCTTGCTAGAAGTGATTTTGAAGGAGAGATTTAAAGAGGTGGAGGAGAGAACTTATAGTGGACAGGAAGTTGGAGGCTGTTCCTCATATTGCTCTATGGGATGGTGCTTAACTGCACTGTAGTTGAGGTTGAAAGAGCATTTATGTTAAAAGCTAAATTTTCAAACTGCTTTAAAATCTACAGACCTAATCAGATTGGCCTGAAAAATGGTATGCCAGTTCAGAGTGTGGGGTACAGTTTGTGGTGCAAATTTGGGGCGAGAAGAGCTGATTGTGGGGCAGAGGATTTGTGGTGGAGAGAAGGTTGAATTTGATGTGGAAAAAAGAAAGGGAGCCAGAGACGAGAGAGAATGAAGGAGATGGGAGCATGGAGGCAGAGAACTGGTCAGAGCAGCAGGATAGGAAGATGATTCTAATAGCAGCATTTTGCCTAGACTAGGAGGGAGAGGTGAGAAGAGGACGAAGAGGCTCCATAGGCATGGTGAGAGATGACAAAGATGTTGTTAGTAGTAGGGGTTGAAAGGAAAGGATGGATGTTAACAAAGATGAGCTGCATCTTCAGCTGCAGTTGGTATGTGCTTGGCAAAGATGAGGATAGGAACGATGGTGGCTTTATACCACCTTTACATCCCTTATATGCCACCTATGCTATGGCCAAAAGATGGGCTGGGTGTAGAGATATGCCAGCTCTATACTGGCTGGAGATTCTCCTTTGCTGGGGGATTCTCCGACCACCCATTTAGTTTGGCTGTCTTCCCAGTGCTGGAGCACAAAGTGGGGGCCAGGATCTGGCCCAGTATATTAGAAGAATCAGTGAATCATTCACTAATGCGGTAGGTGTATCTTGTCTTGCTTTTTTGTACATATGTGCAGGAAAGAGACCAATGGGAACCTCTGCTGCTTCCCCAGAAGCAGATATTCAGGCATGGGCAGCCTGCTGACATCACTGAGGGAGAAAGGAGTCATTTTCTGGGAGAGGTCCAAGGTCCTTTCAGGGGAATAGGAATCAAACCCCCAAACACTTGCCCAGGGCGAGTGGTGAGACTAGACTAGTGGTTCTCAACCTATTTACCATTGTGGGCCGCATCCAATACTACCCGTATAGCCTCGAGGATGTCACATGGGCCGCTGAGCTGTGCTGATTGGGAGAACCACTGGACTAGACCAAGAAGCAGAGCAGTCAGAACTGCTAGTTCTTCCCCAGAGGGAAAGGGTCAACCCTAGGAACAATGAAAGGGACGAGAGGAGGAAAGATCTAGTGGTGGGTTGCATGTTGGTTATTGGGAGTCATGTTTCCCTTTCCTCATTCCCAGCAACCAGGAAGAAAGGAAGGGTGGAGTTTCTGCATTTTGTCAGACTGGAGGGATTATGTGCTGTGTTTCCTACCAGGTGTTGCCCCTCCCCCTCCCCACCTGCAGGAGAATACTTCACTTTTAGTATTGGCTTCTGGCTAATAAGTCTACTCCTCTAGCTAACAGGAGTCTGGTAAATATGTCAAGGCAGGATCATCTCGGAGTGGTGAGTCAGCATAGTTCAGTAAATTGACCCTGGGGCAGGGAGGCTGGAACTCCCATCCCACTTCTGCCTCTGACTTGCTCTGTGACCTTGGGCAAATCACTTCGCCCTTCCTGTCTCCGTTTTCCCAGCTGTAAAATGGCAGTAGTCATATTTATCTACCTCACAGCTGTTTTGTGAAGATTAATTGGTTGAAGTCTGTAGTGCACTTTGAAAAATACAAGGGAACTCTATGTGTGAAGCACTGTTATAATCTTTAGCACTGCAGTGATAACACCATCCTGGATGATGGCATTGAGAGAACCCACCCAGACTTGATGCAGAATTATGTGAGCCTTTGCAGTAGTTCAGAATGCTGTTTTATTATTGTTGGTATATCACAAAGAGTCTTGAGCAGTCACTGCACAAAGTGTGCACAAAAGGAAGTGTAGAGTGTTGCTAACCTTATAAAACAAGCTGTCTGCACATTTTTGAATGATATACATAACTCTACTTTAAAACCTCATCTAGACATTCTTTGGAGTTGATCCCTAAAGTTGTACAAATGCCTTGTTTATACAATGCTTAATAGCAAACTTGCTTTAGTAACCTCTAATAAACACTGTGAAAGCCACTGGTTTGTATATTATATCAAGGTGCATGGGGGGTGAATGGAAGAGGCAGTGGTAAGAGCGGTCTCAGAAGTAATCTTACATTAATTTACACCACATTCTGTGCTAACAAATTGTCTTCAGTGGGGTTACCCCATTCCCCTCCCTCGTGTGTAAGTCAGGGCAGACTCTGTCCCTTTTTATTTACTTGAACTGTTTACAGTTTCCAAAATGCTAAAACATTACATTGAGGTGCATGTGCAAGGAAATGGGGAGGGGGGAGTGAACGCTGAGAGCTTTCATGTGGCTACTGTTGCTATGATACTAGGTTCAAGCATTTCTTTCTTTCTTTCCTTCTTCTTTTTTCCCCTCCTTGCTCTCACTGAGTTGGAGAAAAGCAACACTGATGAGGGTCTGAATGGTTCGGGCTTCATAGGGAACCACTTTGTGTATGGGTCAGAGACTTGCTAGTGGGGGTACATGAATACCCAAGTGTCATTTCTCATTTCCATAGCAAGCCAGATTTTTTTTACCTAAACGGGGGATGTATTCATGTCAGAGGAGAGTCATTCACTTTTTATGTACCCTAATTTCTCTCCGCACCCATTCCTCAGCAAGTTGTACCCCAACATGTTGACTTGTAGCCATCTACAATTCATCAGGCACCTTAAGCTGAAAGTTTTTCAGAGGGTTGTTTTGGTTACAGGTTCTTAAGTGCTGCTCATCTCCTGCTGATATTGCACAAAACCTGCCAAAAGCCTTCTTTTGTAGATAGAAATGAATCTGGATTAGTTTCCAGACATCCAGTAAAGAAATTATACAGCACGTAGGCTCCAAAAAGCAGGTTTTGTTTCCAGGGCTGTTTCTCTACAGACGTTTGTCTGCTTTTATCCACATATGATTTGTTTTGCTGAAAAATTCAAATGCACATTTCCAATGAGCACATTGAATGGTCAGGGAAAAAAAAGTGTTTCATTTTATACAGGGCTTCTAATTGGGCATCATAACTAATAGCCGCCCTTTTCTACTGTTCGGTATTTAAAAAGAAATAAGCAGGTCTAGTGATTTCCATTTCATTTAGCATTTCTTTTAAATTATCCTGGTATTTGTTAATGAAGACATTGATCTTCCGTATCTGCTATTCAAATCAATACAGTCATCTGCTGATAATTTAATTGGTTATGATAATGAATAAGCTAATATCCCAACCCTCCCTCCCCCCCCTGTTCAATTATCTCCAACATCCAATGCATTTATCTCCTCTTCTCTCTTTAGCACTGCAGTGATAACACCCATCACTGTCAGTCAGATATGAACATAGTAGGTGCTTGGAAGAGAGGCTACACCGGAAAGAATGTCGTGATCACCATCCTGGATGATGGCATTGAGAGAACCCACCCAGACTTGATGCAGAATTATGTGAGTCTTTGCAGTAGTTCAGAATGCTGTTTTATTATTCAGAATTAAGATTGCTGCTTGTAGAAAGATGACTGTGTTGTTCTGGTTGATGGAGAAAGAAAGAAAGAAAGAAAGAAAGAAAGAATAGATTTTCTATAACAGCAACAATAATAGGAAGGAAATTACAAAAAGTTATATTTTTTCATATGGAAATAATCTGTAGGATAATATCTTGTATAATGTCAGTTTAATATCTGATATGTCTTCCATAAGGAATCTATATCCTTATGGAATATAAGGAGGGGATTGAATTCAATGATCTCATAATTTTTCACCCCATATCTAATACTTTGACCTGTGGTCTTCCCACCACCATCACCCTCAGAGCTTTTGAATATGCTACACATCTGCTAATTTCAAGAGTATATAGCTAAAGGGAGAGTATAAATCCTGGTAGGCCAAAAATATTTATCTAGAGAGATAACAGCCCGTTCCTGAAGGTCTTAATTTAATTATATCCTCTTGAATATTTATTTAAGTTCAAGCTATCCATCCTATGGCTAGAAAAAATGTAAAGAAAAAAAAGAGGTGTGACTTGCACTCATCTGCAACACTTTGGCATCTTGGCAGTATAGCTCTGTTGATTCCAATGATGTTATCTCCAATTTACACTACTGTAAATGAGAGGAGAACCGTGCCCTTTGTTTATTGTAAGTTTCCTATAGCCTTATAGGTTTCTGTCTGCTTGTGTTTTGTCACATTTAAACAATTGGTTTAAAATAAATAGGAATATTTGCTTAATGTACAGAGAGGCTTCTCTCTTGGTAGGTAAACTTTTTGTCTTATCAAAGCTGACATTGTCCTTTCAAGCTATTTAGAATGTCAGGGCAGTGCATTGCTAGGGTGATTATTCTAGGCCACAGGTATAGTCACGATGCAGAAGTGCACAACCTTGGGTGTCTTGTTGTTTTTTATGAAACGGAATGTGCATGCTGTACATGAATAGCAGTGAAGAAAACAGATGAGTGCATTTGGGATGAAATTCTCTTGTGCAGAGGGCCAGCACAAAGGGTTCTAGCTGTAGAGGTGAATTTCATCCTGACAGAGCATTCAAGACAGAGGGCCTGGCTACCCTTGCAGATGTAGAGTTAAACCCGCCTTCGTAGAGCACAGTAGGGAAAGTGCTGCAGTCTGTCCACACTGACAGCTTCAAGCGCACTGGCGTGGCCACATTTGCGGCACTTGCAGCAGCATTGGGAGCAGTGCGTTATGGGCAGCTATCCCCCCAGCATGCAAGTGACTGCAGCGTGCCTTTCAAATGGGGTGGGGTGGGGTGGAGTGTGACAGGCAGCGCCATATTATTGCCTAGGCCGACAAGGCCTAGGGCGGCAAATTTGCAGGGGTGGAAGCTCCCCTCCGCGCCCCACCCCCCTGCTCCAGCTCACCTCCGCCTCCTCTGCAAGCGCGCCGCCGCGTCCTGTTTCTCTCCCCTCCCAGCGCTTGCGCTGCGAAACGGCTGTTTCGCGGGGCAGGGAGGGACGGGGGAGGAAGGGGAACGCCACACGCTGGGGGAAGAGGTGGGACCGGGGATTTGGGGAAGGGATCCAATAGGGGAAGGGAGGGGCGGAGTTGGGGCGGGGACTTTGGGGAGGGGGTTGGAATGGGGGCGGGAACAGGGTGGAGTCGGGGCGGGGCCAGGGCGGCAATTATTTCCCGGCCTAGGGGCGGCAAAATTATTAATCCGCCACTGGTGACAGGGAATGTGTTGTGTGTATGTGGGGGGAGAAAGAGTGGGTTTTTGGGATGCTGAGAGTGTGTCAGCATGTTGTCTTGTAAGTTCAGACCCCCCGCCTCTCACTCACTCACTCAAAGCAAACAGTAAATGTTTGCTTTTTCTCGGAGCTGATAAGCAGCCGGCTTCTCCGAAACGGAGCTTTGAAAGGGCATTTCCGCATTCCTGCAGCCGATTTCACAATGACAAGAGTGGCCACTTGACTTAAGGGGATTATGGGATGTTTCCGGAGGATGATCACAGCGCAGTAATGCAACAAACTCGTTCACACTGGCGCCGCAGCGCTCCAGCGGGGGCGCAGCAAACATTATTCCTCTCACCGAGGTGGAGTACCAGCAGCGCTGTAGCTGCGGAGTCAGAGCGCTCTACATGCCTTGCCAGTGTGGACGGGGAGCGAGCTAGGGCGCCCGGGGCTGCTTTATTGTACTCTAACTCACAAGAGTAGCCAAGGCCATAGAGATGACACTGTCATTAACATCCAGTCCAAAAAGTTAGAGATGGTTCCGCAGTTCTTAAGCCATTGATTTTGAATTAGCCACACTTAGGGCCATATCCTGCCATCCATTCTGTATATGAACTCCCTTTTGAAAACAGGAAGTTCTGCCTAAAAATCAATGACAGGATATAGCTTTATTTGTCAATTTAAGATTCGTTTGATCTTCACATACACTACATCTTTCATGTTAATTCCCATATCATAGGTTATTTAAACAAGTCAGGTACAACTTTCCTCCCTCATAGAACAGCTGAGATTGTATCAGATGCCACTAACTTTATCCCAGTCTTATCCTTCCAGTGAATGTAAATGCAGCTATTTACTCCCTTCCCCACCTTCTCCCCCTGCCAGTGAGGAATTCCCCCAGGGCAATTCACTGGTTTGATGACAAATGCCTTCTATGTGGCTACAAACAGGAAAATTTGAGGTGGATGTGGTAACTGGTTTTGAACAAAGAAGAGATTAAAAGGAACCGCTTGCCATGTCAACACACCACATGCTACCACATCAGTTAATAGAAGCCACAGAAACAAGCAACTGTTTGCACTATAAACTATTTTCAACAGGAAGAATCTTGGTAAATGCGGAAAATATGAGAAAAACACACATTTCACATACATTACAAATAGTTATGCTCCCTGAAAAGATAAGGCAGTTTAAAATGGTATCTTCTTTTCCAGCGGGTATCGTTTGTGTTATGTATTTGAACGCTATGTGGGAATATTTTCTTAGAGGAATATAAAGGATCTCTGCTTCCTAACATTTTGGGAATTTTTCTTTTCTTAGACTATATCCATTTGTCATTGAACCTAGATAAATTTAATGCAAACCTAGTCTCTTTTTCAGGTGTTATATACAGAGGTCTCAGAGGAGGAGTATAGGGTTTTATGTAATAAATTTACATATGTGACAAACAGCTCTTCCTATTTTATAATGGTTGTTGGAAAAATACTTTTGTCTAATGTATTTGTTATCCTCCACCCTTTCCAAAACAAAATTTTAAAAATGTAAATCCTGTAATTATTGAACATATAATCCTTTCCTAAAACATCACAAAACCTCAGGAATGTTAGTTAACCCAATTACTCTCTTGTAGAAACCTGCTGAAGAATGTATGTGGGCCACATGAGTCAATGTCTAATTAATGAGAAACTAGTTCTCTCTCTCTCTCTTTTTTCTGTTTATTACAGGATTCGAACGCCAGCTATGATGTCAATAGCAACGATATTGACCCCATGCCTCGGTATGATGCCAGCAACGAAAACAAGTAAGGCCTGTTCACTATGGCATGTTTGACATTTTAAATGCAGTGCCTCAAGCAGAACATACCAAATCTGCCAATGTAGTAGGGATGCACCCGAATGTCTCCATAAAGCACTGAGATTTGCATTTAACTCTGTGTTATGTATATATAATATAGTGTGTCTCCTCACACACTGTACAGCACTCACTCTGTGAGTAGATGGGTGCACTTATCTGAGAATTTATAAGTAAATCCATTAATTAGAGTTCTAAGCATTTAAAAATGAACCCATTTTGAATTTGTTTTTTGACAAGTCTAACCTTTTTTCAGATGCTGTTTCTAAGCAAATTGTTGGAGTCTGGTACTGTGTTTTGTGTGGACTTTGCCTTAGCTTATGATTTCCTTGGACTTTTAGTTTTTGTGGTGTTGTGAGGAAATACACTTGAGCAACTTCAATTCAAAGTTAATGGAGTTTTGTGTGTGTGTGTGTGTGATTTTACTAGAGGCAATTTAAAACTAACTAGCAAACAAATGAACAGTAATTCGGTCTGATTGTAATTGTATGTCCTTTGCTGCTGATGGTTAGATATTTCCATTTGAAAGACAGTTTTCTCCTTTGGAGATCAACTTCTTTTTCAATGTTATTCAGCAGTTATTTGTAATGGTCCAAGAATCTCTCTGGGAGGCTCTTGGTACTATTCCCGGGGCACCTGGAAGGGCCCAGCACTATCACTGGGGCCCCTGGCCGACAGTTATTTATCGGTTAAACATGGTGCTTCACACAGAGAAGTATAATCCTTTTATAGAATCATAGACATTAGAAGCAATTATCTAGTCTCCCTGCCACTGCAGGATTGTTCCTACATTATATATACATGGAAATTATTGTAATGTTACTTGCCTGCAAGATAGATTTGCATTAGAGAAGCTATAAGGGAGGAAGCCTTTTCCTTCTCACCACTCCACAGTTTTAGGCTATTCTTCTCCCCCCCAGCCCTACAGTGCTCATGTTACAGAAGCCATCCTTAATTAGTTTTTGTCTGAAACCAGTCAATGCTGCAACCATTATGGTCAGAGGGTTCGCTCCAGAAGGACACTGAGGATACGATCTTGCTCCCATTAGAGTCAGTGGCGAAACATCCATTAACTTAAATGGACAAATCCTGCTCCTGCAGCAAAATGGTGGTGGGCTCTGCAGGGTTTGTGCAGCAGAGAGCTCTGCCTTCAGGGACTCCTCGTGTAGTATGGCTGAGATACTGATGGCAAGGGAAGTGGTGCTGCTGGGCCACTTGGATCTTCCTAGCCTCTAGAGGGGAATGACACAGGAGCTGCAGTGTCTCTTCCAGTCTTTAGGTGGCAATAACTTACATGGCAAGGGTGGGCGGATTCTGCCAAGTGCCCAGTTTGGCTAATCAAGCTGAGCGCTGTGCTTGGGATTTGCCCACTCGTCTGTTGTCTCCTCAATGCCCCCAGCCCCTCTGGGTTTGGGAAGAAATGCTTCTTCAAACAAATATTTTGCAAAAATTTCAAGAAAATGTATGGGAAAACAATTGAAAATGAATGCATACAAGATCATCTGCTACAATAATATTTTCTCATAGCATGAATGTACCACTTAAAGCTTACCAGCTGTGTTATTTAAGATCTATATATAATATATACACATTATGTTTTTTTATAAAGATATTATAGTAAGATCTGGATGAGAACTAATAAGGGATTTGGATATTAAAACAGTGATATAGGGGGTTGTAAATGACTGGAAAATTCATTTCACACAGAAATCTATTATATTGAAATTGATTAGAATAGCATATCTAATAAATTATTATTATTAACTATTTTTTGTGGGGTTGTAATGTTAGCATATGTTCTAATTCAGGTTCTCTCGTTTGTTGTTGTTTACATGCTCCAAACATTATTTTCTAGACACAAGTAGATGCATGAACTATTTTCTTCTCCCTATACCATCCTATACCATAGGCACATTTCTTATCCTTTTTTCATACTGATGCTCACTTTACTGAATAATGTCTGTCTTTTCTTTACTAGAAAAATCTTCTAAAACAGTAGTGCAATTAGATAGTAATTGCCAATAAAACCATATTGCTTTGCAATCTGTAAATATCCTGCAAATGTGGTTTACTGTAATGTTAAACAAAAAGACTCATCAGGAACAAGCTATACAAAACTTGCTGCTATGCTAACTTGGTGAAGCAAGCAGCAAACCCAAGACCACAGACCACGTGTCAACAAGAAAAATGCTAATGATCAAATTGAATCTGTTAGGAGATGCTTCTAGGACATTTGTTAAGTAAAACAGAAAAAAAGAAGAAGCAAAATAGACTGCGAAGAGTCTTGCTCTTTTGAAATGTACTATAGCACTTTTCAGTTGAGGTTCTTAAAGTGCTGTACACAGAGGCCTATTATCATCCTCATTTTAGTGATGAAAAATTCAGGTACTGAAAGGTCAAGGCCTAAATTGTAAGAAGTGTCTGTAAAGTTTGGGTTCCCAACATCAGGAATCTCTGGCTTGATTTTCAGAGGTGCTGAGTACCCTTAGTACTCAGGGCCAGATTTTTAAAGCTATTTAGGTGCCTAAAAATGCAGATAGGCACCTAGTGGGATTTTCAAAAGTGTGTTGGTACCCTGTTCCCAGTGGTTGTTAGGCACCTATGCATTTTTGAAAATCCCACTAGGTACCTATCTTTAGGTGCCTAAATACCTTTAAAAACCTGGCCCCACTGACTTTCAACTGGGATTCTGGTTGCTCAATATATCTGATAATCAGGTGCCAGGTGTCTCAAATTGGTCCCACAAAAATGGAGGTGCCCAAAATCAGTGGTCACTTTTGAAACTATAGGTCTTAGCGACTTGCCCACGATCTCCTGACTCTCAGTTCCTGCTCTAACACTGCTCCAACACGCAACAGTGCATTATAATGTTCCAATTAAAAAGGATAGTGGGACATACAAGTACACATCAGCAGGCTAAGCGAATTTATTTTATAAAGCAATATAATCATGGGAGTGGAGTGATAAGAAGAAATAAAAAGAAATGCTGCAAAACTAAGCAGGTGTCTTAGTGGAGCTTTGCTAGGACACAGCTGGGAAACTTCAGGGTACTGGTACTGTTTGCTAACTTTTCTCTTTTAATCAGTAATGAGGCTTATTAGGAATATAAAATTATGAGCAAGCGTAAATTGGGGTTTGTGAAAAGACAGTAGATAAACTTGAATGACGTATTTTGAAATGATGTTTAAAAATAAAGTTCTCAAGTAAGTTTAGAGAATGGGGGGGAAGGAAAAAAACCTTAAATCAATCTCTTGAACTTTTTAGTCAAAACCAGAGTGGGACGATAGTGTCTTTAACTACTATGGTATATAGGAGTCCTGCCAGAAGTTTACTTTGGTCTCTACAACTTGGCAGAGAATTGTGAAGCTTGTAAATGGTATGGGCTTATACTATAACTTCTCTTTGCACAGCTAAAGACAGCAGTCAGCTGTGGATGAAGTCATTCTTGCTATGCAAGTCATCTTGTTTTGATTTAATGCTGAGTGCTGCTGCTTCATTCTATGTCTGTTATTTAGCTGTCACCCGTAAACATCATTTTAAAACAACTGTGTCACTTAGCCATCAGAACTCACTGGATAGAATGCAAACAGACTTACTCGGTTACAGCCCCATACCATTGGGTAAACTCAGAAATTAAAGAAACGAAAACAAACGTTAGCAACATTAAAACAAGTTTTCATTTTGGACCACAGACACAAAAAGGCATTTCTCTGTTTCAGGCTGAGATTTTCCTTTGATATTTCAGATCTTAGTAACCTATCTTTTTAAAAAGCAGGACTTCTGATCTGCTCCATATAAGAAAGAAGAAAATCAGGCCCATAATTTCTGATTAGGAGATATATAGTTGCTCTATTGGAATACAGTTCAAAATTTTGCAGCTTTATATTTAATTAAATTAACACATTTTATTTTAATAACCCTGTATATATACTTTTTTAAATGAATGAATTTGTATTTTTTACAAGAATGTGTTTGCATATTGACTGTAAGAGTCATGATATAAAAATGCTTTAAATCGGGAATCTTTGCTAGTCTAAAATCATATAAGGTAAAAAAAATTGTTTTGGCTTTCTAATAGCTACAGTTCATAGTATCTACACAGTTTTATATGCAGTTGCAAAGGTGGGGAGAGAGTTAATAAGTCACAGTGAGTTTTTTTGCTTCTACTTGGTCCAAAATAATGAGAATGTTTTTTCCAGCAGAAGACCAATATACCCATTCCAAATCATTGCCATTTTTCTTCCTTTGTCAAATTAACACATTTTCCCAATAAAATGCCAAAAGGCAATTTGTTTTCTGCCAGTTTATGGAAGTTGTTTTGTAGTGGACAACAGAATCTATGTTTTAAGTCATTTAATCAGAATGTATATTAGATATCTGACAGGCAGAATAGCTTCTAATGCATCCTGGATGGCCAGTAAAGTGACTTCAGTGGAATAAAAGGGTCTATTGACTTTATGGTGTCATTATTCAAATATGGAACCCTGAAGAACTTAATACAATCTAAGACAGAGAATTTGAATTTGTTTGATTGCTCGCTCCAAAAATCAGTCCTAAGAAAATGCCCTTCTCAGTACAAGACAAAATTGAGCTTTGGTAACACCAAACATGTCCCCTTTAAGACAGCATAACAATTTAGAAAGGAAAACAAATTGACGGTATGTGTACTAGTAGACACATGGAGACCAAACCTACAGTGGGGCAGAGTTTCATCAGTTCCAGCTGAAGTCAATGTGAGTTTAGGTACTCAGCATCTCATGCAGTTTCTCTGCAAGTTTAGTTGATGGCTGTGAGGTACTATTAGGAAACTGCAGATTTTGTTGTTGTCCTGTAAATTTATGTCTGGATTTCTTGTTTATGAAAGTGAGGGGCCCAAAAAATATTAGCAAACCTGTTAACAGGCAGCCAAGTGCTATGAAAGCTTTTCCACTGCAGCCCAATCCTGATTTACAACATTGCTACTATCTAGTCTTGGGCCTCTCTTATGGGCCTATAGCTGGTATACTCATTTTGTGCTGTGATTTTTAGCAGTAACTAAGCAGTTCCAGGCAGTGTATGGCTAGATCTCGTAGAACAAGTATATTTTACAAGGAGCAGTATTGGTGATTTAGCAGCTAGCCTCAGAGTTAATACTGATCTAGTTCCCCATGAGAGTGGTAAGAGACACCATTACTCTGGAGATGATGTCATCTTTCTGATTAGATATTAAATCAATGATCTGACCATTTGTTGTAATTAAAGATCCATTGTACTGTTTGCAAGAGTAAAGGAGCTAAACCTTGTCTAAAGTCCAGCTTGGATAATCATGTTATGTTTAACTAGATTCCCCTTGCAATTTCATTTCAAGAGTATTCTTCCTCACTACCTGCCCTAAACAATTATGTGGAGTTGCTGTGCACCGTTACCCAGCTGTTGTGTCTATTCATTAGATGGCTGCATTTCAGTGGTAATCCTTACATAATCTTTGTATGCCTTACAGGAGGGTTGAGGGGCTTAATTAATGTTTGTAGAGTGTTTTGAGATCCTTGGAAGGAACATCCTATAGAAACACAAAGCATGACTATTAATAATCACATCAGACTGTGTGGTGTATTGCTAGTATATGGCCATTAGAGAAATTTGACTTCTGTTCTAAAACACGGTTGAACCTATGTCTAAAGGGTCTGTTTTCTACACTACATAATCCTCTCCAAAGTTCAGAGTTGGCTTGAATGGTTCTGTTTCTAAAATCAAAAGAAATACATTAGTTTGAAAAGTCATTGAGGTTAACAGATTTCCAGAGGGGGAGGAAAAAAAGAGTGAAAAGAAAATAAATTTCCATTTGTTAGAAGAAGTGTGTGAGTGGGAGGGGGGAGAAATCCCTTTCAATACCTTGGTGTTGGTTACTGAGCAGTATAACTCACTTGAATAATAGATGCGTGAGGAGCAGCAGCCTTTCCTTTCAGACCGTGTTAAAACATATTCTCATGCTTCACTTTTCCTGTATTTACCCAAGAAAGTTTAATAAAAGCTGTCTCCATAGTTCTAATTAAGCTACCCAAAAAGTGGACTCACCGATAAAATACTATTCTGAAGTTCTGTGCCACTATTTCTCTTTCTTATATATGAATTATTGATGATGATGAGTCAGATCACCCCTTCAGATTCTAAGTTCCAGCTGGTCCATGGTGCAACAATATATTAGCGGGAAGATGAACCCTTGTATTGACCTGGGTTTGTGGGGGTTGTGGTAAAGAACTCTTATTTAAGAAAGACAGATTTTTTTTTCTGGAAGGAATGGGTTTTCTATCCCAAAACTTATCTGTATTTTATAGCTATTCATTTAAGTTGGGGCAGACCACATCTGCAATAAGACTATTTTTGTTTTATATAACAGTGTGATAGTCCTGGTTTAACAGGACAGCTGGGTAGGAACTTGAATAAGAATATGCATTTCTTTGGGATTTCTCCTTATAGCAGACCTTATCTTAGAGGAAGCTAAAGAGAGTGATTATGATTCTATTGCACCTGTTTTGTGCCTGTGTAATTCCACAGCCTCAGGAAGAACTCTGACATCATAATCAAAAAGGCTGACAAAGGAGGTGCTGTCGTCATCATAAATAGGTCGGATATGAATGAGATGCTGCTAGGCAGCTCTCTAACACCACATTCTACAAGTCATTACCCTCTGATCCTACTGAGGGTTACCAAAAGCAAGTACACCATCTGCTCAAGAAACTCCCTGAAAAAGCACAAGAACAAATCTGCACAGACACACCCCTAGAACTTCAACCAGAGGTATTCTATCTGCTGCCCAAGATCCACAAACCTGGAAATCCTGGACACCCCATCATCTCAGGCATTGGCACCCTGACAGCAGGATTGTCTGGCTATGTAGACTCTCTTCTCAAGCCCTATGCTACCAGCACTCCTAGCTATCTTCGAGACACCACTGACTTCCTGAGGAAACTACAATCCATTGGTGATCTTCCAGAAAACACCATCCTGGCCACTATGGATGTAGAAGCCCTCTACACCAGCATTCCACACAAAGATGGACTGCAAGCCATCAGGAATAGCATCCCCGATACCATCACAGCAAACCTGGTGGCTGAACTTTGTGACTTTGTCCTCACCCACAACTATTTCACATTTGGGGACAATGTATACCTTCAAGTCAGCGGCACTGCTATGGGTGCCCGCATGGTCCCACAGTATGCCAACATTTTTATGGCTGACTTAGAACAACGCTTTCTCAGCTCTCGTCCCCTAGTGCCCCTCCTCTACTTGCGCGACATTGATGACATCTTCATCATCTGGACCCATGGAAAAGAAGCCCTTGAGGAATTCCACCATGATTTCAACAATTTCCATCCCACCATCAACCTCAGCCTGGACCAGTCCACACAAGACACTACAGTGCTAATAAGCGATGGTCACATAAATACCACCCTATACCGGAAACCTACTGACCGCTATAGTTACCTACATGCCGCCAGCTTTCATCCAGACCACACCACACGATCCATTGTCTACAACCAAGCTCTAAGATACAACCGCATTTGCTCCAACCCCTCAGACGGAGACAAACACCTACAAGATCTCTATCAAGCATTCTGAAAACTACAATACCCACCTGCTGAAGTGAAGAAACAGATTGACAGAGCCAGAAGAGTACCCAGAAGTCACCTACTACAGGATAGGCCCAACAAAGAAAGTAACAGAACGCCACTAGCCGTCACCTTCAGCCCCCAACTAAAACATCTCCAGCGCATCATCAAGGATCTACAACCTATCCTGAAGGACGATACCTCACTCTCACAGACCTTGGGAGACAGGTCAGTCCTTGCTTACAGATAACCCCCCAACCTGAAGCAAATACTCACCAGCAACCACACACCACACAACAAAAACACTAACCCAGGAACCTATCCTTGCAACAAAGCCTGTTGCCAATTCTGTCCACTTATCTATTCAGGGGACACCATCATAGGACCTAATCACATCAGCCACACTATCAGAGGCTTGTTCATCTGCACATCTACCAATGTGATATGTGCCATCATGTGCCAGCAATGCCCCTCTGCCATGTACATTGGCCAAACCGGATAGTCTCTATGCAAAAGAATAAATGGACACAAATCAGACGCCAAGAATTATAACATTCAAAAACCAGTCGGAGAACACTTTAGTCTCCCAGGTCACTCAATTACAGACCTAAAGGTGGCAATACTACAACAAAAAAACTTCAAAGAGAGACTCCAACGAGAAACTGCTGAATTGGAATTAATTTGCAAACTAGACACCATTAAATTCGGCTTGAATAAAAACTGGGAGTGGATGGGTCATTACACAAAGTAGAACTATTCCCCCACTGTTACTCATACCTTCTTGTCAATTGTTGGAAATGGGCCATCCTGATTATCACTACAAAAGTTTTTTTTCTCCTGCTGACAATAGCCCACCTTAACTGATTATGGCAACACCCATTTTTTTCATGTTCTCTGTATATATATATATATCTTCCTATTGTATTTTCCACTGCATGCATCCGATGAAGTGGGTTTTAGCCCACAAAAGCTTATGCTTAAATAAATTTGTTAGTCTCTAAGGTGCCACAAGTACTCTTGTTCTTTTTGCTGATACATACAACACGGCTACCACTCTGAAACCTGTCTAATAGAGTGGAAAATCTGGCCCACTGAATCTTCTATCTGTGTTGTGCAGCTAAAGCACACATATCCGGATATACTATTGATTTCCTCTTACTATACCATTAAAAATAACCTTTAACTACAAGTTGGATAGAGCACCCACACAGTAACAGTCAAAAGCTGATGACTAAACTATAAGCTGCTAACCAAAAGTGGAGTTTCATAACTCTAAACTAATGACTGAGGGTTTCATTAGCCATGGAATGTTTTTGTAAAATACTTTAAGGGCAGATCTTTAGGGGATCCCTTTCTCTCCCAAATGATAAAATGTGGTTGAACAAACAAACTGAAATACAAACTAAGAGTTATGTACTTCCCCAACTCTTTGGAATTGTGGCAGGCTGGGAAAGTTGCTAGCAGCAGGTCTGATATTAGAAAGCACAGGACAGGCTGTGAAGGGAAACAAATGGTGGGGTATACCTCATTGCTTCTTTGACTTAAGTTTACTACCCCACTTATCATGTACTGTACATAACAGCATAAGCATAGGGTGCCTGGCCATGTACAATCCAGCACACCATGCCTCATTCAGGCCATGTGGGGTACCCAGTTTAGAGATCTTTTGAGAGTTATCTTGCCATACTAGTTCAGTCTGGGGAAGACGCTCCCCAAACCCTTTTTTCTAGCAGAGGCGTAATCCAGCACCCTCTGAAGTCCATGTTAAAACTCCCTTAGAAAATGTAGTTGTGCCGGATTGATGCCTTATTGCATCAACACAAAGAAGGGTAGGGTTTAGCTCTATTTGAGAGGGATTCACCTAACTTGAAATGCAACCAGCTCTAGAGAGAAAACTGTCTGTTTAATAGTGCACAGCAGCATCACATCGAATTTAGGACAGAACACAATACCATAGCCAGTTGATTGCAGTGGGAATTAAAGTAGGCAGAATATAATTGCCTAAGCTGGAATTTGGCCAGGACACCACGGTTTCAAAATACCCTATTCCTTTCTTAACTGTTGTTCTGGGATTGAAATAATCACCACATATCCAAATGAGGTCTGCAACCTGGATAAAATAGCAGGCTGTTAGCCAAGTGACCCACCAACACACCACTTTGCTGTTCCTCTGCTTTTCCTCACCTCTCCCTGCTTCCTCAGAGCAGTGTTCTTGTATATTTCAGTCATTTGCCTCACAGAAGAACAGAGAGAAAAGAGGGAGGAGGTGCCCCTTTCAAGGGAAAAATCTTGCCTTTCCAAAAGCTTTCCCCCAACCTTTTCTTTAGCAATGGATGGGTGTCCTTTGCTGCCTGAGGATGATTGGGAATGAGAATTCCAGCTTGCCTTCCTGTAATTTTTAGGAGCTTTTTCTGTCATGCTTGATTTTATATTTTTGTCTTTGTGTTTTTAGTACAACCAGCTCTACCCATTTGATGAGTTATTTTTATGTGTTTTGTTTTTTCCCTGTTATACAGAAATGATAAGGCTCTAGTGTGGAGGTTTTGGAAGAAGGGGAATTGCTTGCTCTGGCACTTGAGATGTCATTGGCTGCATAATTTCTCTGTCAGTCTGGATGAGAAGTCTGAATCACAATCAATAGCGATTGATGATATATTGTAATGCACCAGAGGAGGAAGTGGGAAAGGAGGAGAGGAAGTTAGAATGTCACTGGAAATTTATTCACAATGAGGAGGAGCCAGCACCATAAAATTAAGATGACAAGGGACAATAAAATTCGAAGTGAGGCTTGGGGATCGTAGAAAGTATTACACAGTAAGATTTGGGCTGTTTATGGAGCATGGGAATTCCATCATGGCTCTTTCAGCACACTCAGATTATAGTCTCTTTTCCTCCCACATTCATTTCTTTTATTAAAGGGACACTGTGAACTTTTTAGTAAGTTACTAATCTTAAAAAGTCTAGTGTGTGAGAGAGATAATTTTTAAATAGTATTTCAGAGTGGTAGCCGTGTTAGTCTGTATCAGCAAAAAGAATGAGGAGTACTTGTGGCACCTTAGAGACGAACAAATTTATTTGGGCATAAGCTTTCATGGGCTAAAAGCCACTTCATCAGATGCATGGAGTGGAAAATACAGTACATAATAGCCCACTTTAATTGATTTGTCTCGTTAGAGTTGGTATGGCAACGCCTTTTCATGTTCTTTGTATATATATATCTTCCTACTGTATTTTCCACTCCATGCATCCGATGAAGTGGGTTTTAGCCCACAAAAGCATATGCCCAAATAAATTTGTTTGTCTCTAAGGTGCCACAAGTACTCCTCGTTCTTTTTAAATAGTATGCCCTTGTTCGTTTAATCCCTTTAATATATTTTATAAGGATTTTTCTGTTGTGCTGTTGATGTTCATAATGGTCTCTTCAAGACTTTAGCAAAAGGAGAAATGGACTATAGGCATGATCATGTAAACACTTACTGACACGTGTGAGCAGTCCTATTGACTTCATTGAGACACTTTATGTGCATAGATGTTTGAAGGACTGGGGCCTTAGAGCTTGTCTTTATGGGGAAATTAACCAGAATAGCTATTGTGGAATAAACTATTCTGCAATAGTTATTCCTCCCCATGTGGACACTATTCCAGAATGGAGAGTCCTCTGGGGAGCTATTCTGGAATAGCTGTTCTGATCAATTTCTCCATGCAGACAAGCCCTAATGGAAGTAAGAGTGAAACTCTCTAGACAGAGTGCAGTCAAATGCACGAAGGAAACAAATTGAAGAAAAAAAAACCAGACACATTTTATTTGCTAACTTCTTAAAATCATCACAATCTTAGGGGTTAAATGTAACAACTGTAGGTATACAAGCTTCAGAGAAATGTGTTATTTTTAAAAATAGAGTACTTATCACCATGGCAGCTCGGTGACCTCCAGAAACATCACTATTCATGCTGCTAGCCATAAAGATAAACATGACAAAAAGAAAGAAATCCATCATATGGAACTGTATTGGCTCCATTATGGGTCATCAGCAAGGTTGGAATGCAGAGGCTTTACATCCATAGCCCAGACCTCTTCGCGCCTCCTTACTCGAAATAAAGGAGTAACTGATAGCAGTGGCTGTTCTCATCTATGTGGGCCGGCCACTAGAGGGGGACACAACACATACTTGGTCAGTGGTTTACATGCTATTTTCTAGGCTTCAGAGGAATGTTGGGAAGTGGGCATCAGCAGTTCTATTCCTGGCTCTGGAGAGGAAATTGGACTAGTGTTTATAGGCAGCAGAGACAAGCACATAAAATTGACATTATTTCTGAATGTCAGTGTTGCTAACTAGATGAGCCTTTCGTTGTCATCTTGGAGAAATGAGTGTTATTCGCAGCTTTGCTAGAAGTAACTTGTGTAACCTCTCAATTATCCCATGTGTAAAATGGGAGGAATTAATACTTTTCTACCTGTTACCCTAATGATATACATTTTAAGTAATAAGGGCTATGAAATGAACAGAAAAGCAATTTTCCACTGCTTTTCCACATGTCAGTGGAAAAGCAGACTCCTGGCCCTTAACCAAACACTCCTTTTCCTACGCTAGAAGGGAAGCTGCTGATGCTACTGATGCTGTGTCCCTGCTATCCAAAGTTGTAGCCTGTGCCTACTATGTAGGTGGTTCTAATGAGCTCTGCTGGGCTGGAGCATGTTCATTGCAGATAGAAGGTTTGGAAATTTCAGCAACAGTTCTCTAAGAAGTTCTACAGGGCATATGCAAATTACACTTTTCAGAGACATATAATTTAGCCAAATCTGGGCAGATTTTCATGGTGACAGCAAAAGGCACCTATGGCCCAAGGACTTTTACCCTGCCAAATTTCCAATTTTCTGCTCCAAAGCATTGAATCATGGAAGTTTGTCAAAAAATGATTGGAAAAATTATTTTGTATTGGAAAAACTTTCCCCCTAATCTCGTTCTCAGAAACACTGAACCATTTTCATGCTGAAACTTTAAAAATAAAATTCTGCCTGAGGCAGAGAACAAATATGGACATTTTAGTGTGAGTGGTTAAGTTTGGCAAATTTAAAAGCAACTGAAAACAGGAACTTACAATAGAAAGTATCAGGCAATCTTAACTTTAGGTATTGGTATAAATTCTGCCTATAATTCATTTTCTACAGTATTTTGTAATTTCCTGTGTTTCTTGGTCATCCATAGCATTAGATTCTCCTTTCACAATGGTGCAACTCCATTGTTTAAATTTAATGGTCTTAATTCTCCAATGTATTGCATTGTATGTAAGCAGCTGCATCTTAAATCAGTTTTTAAAAGGTTATACAGTACTGGTAAATTTACAGGGGCAAACTAAACTGGTACAAGCTACATTTAAGATGATATGAGTGTCCACACACAAAGTGGTGCTGGTTAAACTAATACATAGGTTTAACTTCATACCTTTAGTTAATTTAAACCAGTGGAACATTGTGAGTAGACCAGGCTTAAGAGTCTGTTATCAATTAGGTAGCACATTTAAAAACACATCAAAACATCATGTCTGTCCCTCTGCTGATGTTTCCTGTTGAGATAGATGTGTACCTTTCCATCTCCCCTTCCCAGAGTATAACACCTTTTCTTTTTTTTAATGGAATGCTGTCTGGCACATTGACGATGGAAATTACAATCTGATAGCCTCTGTGTAATATGGAACATGTTTGCATGGACACTGAGTGTGAAAGGCACTTGGGGGTAGACAGGAAATGTGGAAAAAAGAGAAGAAGAAGTGGGAAAGCTGCTGAGAAGATTATCATCTGGTAAATTGTGGCCTGTCAACAACCAGCCAGCTCTTGTCAGGAGCGAGGAAGGGTCATTTCACAGGTTAATGCTTGAGTACTGCATTAATGCAGACTTTGAGGAAGAGGACAGTGGCTGCTGAAGGGGAGTGAGAGCTTTTTCAGAGCCAGTTTTCCTCTGCAGATGTATTCAGTATTTGTCTTGTGCGCATTTGCACATACAGACAACAGAGCCTTTCAAATTTCCCTGGTAGCAGTAGAAGGACCAGCAGCTCAGATGTTACAGGATTCTTGTGAAGTGCTGCTGTATAGACAAAGGAATGAATAGCAGGGGCTGTGGACACCTAACCCATTATCCAAAGTTGCTCCAAAAGTTGATCACTTTACATGTGTAGCCCAGAGTGAACTGCAGCTCACTTGAATAGACTGGGTTGCATTGGTGTGAGATTGTAACTTTTCCTTTAGTGCATCATGTCAAACCTGTTTTATTAATTCCCAAAGGGCATATCTCCTGTTTAAGACTATAAGGTTAGGTCTACACTAGGGGGAGGGATCGATTTAAGATACGCAAATTCAGCTACGCAAATAGCATAGCTGAATTCGACGTATCCTATTCGACTTACCCCGCTGTGAGGACGGCAGCAAATCGACCGCCGCGGCTCCCCCGTCGACGGCACTTACTCCTCCTGACGAGGTGGGAGTACGCGCGTCGATTCAGGGATTGATTTATCCGTCTAGATGAGACGCGATAAATCGATCCCCGAGAGATCCATTTCTACCCGCCAATCCGGATGTGTAGTGTAGACTAGCCCTAAGTAACAGCAATTGAAACTGGAGGGAAGCAGCCAACCCTGACTCCCCACAAGCAATGCATCACTTAAAGTGATGCTGCTATAGAATGTTCCGAGAGACAGCCTTGAGCTCCGAGAACTTATACCCAAATAGGCATTATTTGGTGGCAGATTAATTCATTTTTAATGTGCTGTGATCAGTCTGTAAATGGATGATCCTGAAACAGAACTCTGAAGATTCTCACCAACATCTAGAATTGCTCCTGGAAGTGGCCTATTACACTCCAAAAAGCTCCCTTCTTCTCTTCCCTTGGAGGAATGAACTTGGGTTAATATACTTGTCATAGTTTTGCATTGATACTGACTTGTATATTGAAATGCACATGGGCTGAATTTTAGTGTGGTGCAGAGCAACATGTAAAAAGTGCACCAGCTTTCCATAGCCCAACACAGAATGCCACAGTGGGGACTAAGCCTGGGTCAGGACCACAGATCTATGTTTATGTGGACACATTGGCCCCAGCACCCAATATAATTATGCAGAGAGGCAGTGGGTATTATTTTTACAATAGCAGCAACCATGCATCTTGCCCCTGGTTGGGGGACGGGGGGGATTTTACCTCCCCAACTGTTCCATCTTCACAGAGCTCGATTACTAGGGCTTTATGTATGCAGAATGGATTTCAACCAGAGGTATCTGAGGTAATAAATAAATATATATATATATATTACTCCAGAAGTTCTTGTTCCTCCTATATTTTTCCCTTATAAGAAAATATGGGAAAACATTTACATTTGTATGTATTGTATATATTTATACATTGATGGTTGCTTCTGTCTGTTGCTCACAGCATCTATATCTTTGTGTCAAAAAATGGTGCTTCTGTGAATCAAACCTATACTACATTGAGCTTCTTCATGATTTGTTCAGGTGGAACTCGTAGCTTTCTTTATCTACCCAGGAGTTTGAGCTTCAGTAGAGGTGTTATTGCATAACCATTAAATGCTAGGACATCAAAATGTAGCAGGAACTAATTTCAAGGGTTATATTAATGGTCTGTGCTTTTTATTGCAAACTGGAGAGAACTAATTCCATTCTTCTCTTGAGCTATAAAGATTCAAGAATGAGAAATTACTTAGATTGGCTGCTTTTACATAATCATCACAATGATCTTTGCTGTGTAAATTTTGCACTAATCTTGGTCTGTCTCCCTCCTTCATTAAGTTGTTTAACAGAGTAGCTAATGTCAGCATTTTCCAATTTAAACCCCATTCAGAGGGTTAGAATTTGAGCCTCTGCCGTGTGTCATGGAGTGAAGCAAAACTCCCTTGTCCCTGTAGATTTAGATGGGGGAAGGGGAAAATGTAGCAACACAAGGATTTCCCTTTCACTGTTGATCTGCCATGGTTTCACTGGGCTACACACAAAAAGGGTGGTTAAGAAGCCATATTTATTAGAAGCCATAAGCAAAAATGATAGGATTACTTAATGCTGTTTAAAGCTCATCCTCAATGTCCTATGACCCTCATTCTATCCAGAATCTCTCTGCTTGGGGATAGCCTCTGCTTGTATGGCTGAGGAGCCAAGAAGTTGAGACCACAGGTTCTCACGGAGTCCCAGCCTCCAGTTGTTCAAGCCACACTCCCTGCTTCTACTATTTCTCTGGAACAGGGGGATGTCAGGGAAGAATTACTATTATCAAATATTGTGTGTAGCATTCTAGATGTGCATGGCATTGTGAATTGGGTTTGAGTCTGATCTGACTGGGACACCAGTTTATCTCCATTGAGTTTGTTGTAGTTACTCCTGTTTTGCACTAGTGTAAGTGAGCTAAGATTCAATAATACATTTCCTCCCCTAAGGAGCTTGCAATCTAACTCATATAAAAAGTAATAAAAAAAGAGAGACTTCGCAGCTTTTTTTATTAATTTGTTCCCTCTCATCTACCATCATTTTTTTTTTCCAGAAAAGGCGTGTACATACAGCCTTTTGATTTAAAAACTGACACTGAGCTAAAATGTGGTGTACAAGATGTTGGCAAGCATTTTATATATACATATAATTGGGACTAAAATTATTTGCTACATTTTTAGTTAACTTATTTCATATTCTTGGTATTGTGTGTGTATATATATTACTCCAGAAGTACTTGTTCATCTTATATTTTTCCCTTAGAATAAAACATGGGAAAACACTTACATTTGTATGTGTTTTATATATGTTTAGAGTTAACCATGTTTTTAAATTATAACTGCTCAGTTAATTGCACTGAAGAAGAGACAACAAGGGTCAGATTTTTAAAGGCATTTAGTCATCTAAAAATGCAGATGGGCATTGCAGATAGTGGGATTTTCAAAAGCAAACATCTAACTCTGACAAAATTCCCAGTGTCTTAGATTGGAGCAGGATTGGCCCCTACTAAGAAAAAAATGTTTTAGCTATAATTTGCCTTAAACAGAAATAATAATCAGGCTTCAACTTTGCAAACCCATTGTTGTAAACAATAGACAAAAAATATGATAGCTACTAAATACACAGGATGGTTTTGCAGTTTCCTTGGAAGCATGAATTCTCTCTTTGGACTCACATAATGCATATTATTCAATGGAAAGCTGATGGATGTGGACTTCATTACTATGGTACTATGTTGCCTTATTCAGCCCGACTGCTTGGAAAATCAGGGCCAGATTCTCCACTGCCTTGCTTCTTACATTGTCATCCATGCTTGGGAAAAGTGAGTGCAAAACCCCTACCATTCTGAATTGGGAGACTGATCTTTAGGTGAATTACTTGGAAGAAAAGCATACATTGTCTCTCCCACTCAGAGAGTGTCATAGCCTCTAGTCACAAAGTGATGCTTCTTCTTTCCCCTTTGTCTATAGGACACTATTATAGCACTGCTCTATATTATCAGAACATGTTGTTCCCATGAGTGTCAATAGAGTACGAACAGTGATCAAGTGCTCAGCTCCAGAAAATGGATGCCCATCAATTTTTGGCTCTTGACCATTTCCCTGAAATGCATCCTCTCCCTGTCTTTGGAGTCTTGCATGTATATAATAGCTCTCGGTGGGCCATACAGCAATGATCCTTGTACTGTGTTGCTGGTTCCTACTGAACATGGTAGTGACTATAACTTGTTTCCTTCGGTTTGCTTTCCTCTGCTGATTTGCACTTTGTCAATAAAAGTTGACTCACACACAGTATTATTCATAATATAACTAATATATGAAGCTGTTAAGTCCAGCAGATTGAGAAGCATAGATCTGAGTATAATTCTCCTTCTCTGATCTCCTGGATTGTTGTTATCTGGGACGTAAGGGGAATCTCTTCAAGATGCCTAGTAATACTCCTTGATGTCATACTCTGAGCAGATAGAGGCTGTTCTTTCCCCACTATAACACAACATTTAGCAATTTATATGTAGGCTGACTTGTCCTTCTGATATTTGTAAAATTTAATGTATTGTCTATTAATTCCCTTTGCTGCTTCTTGCAATTTCAACTCCAGTACAGCATGTCCAATCAGATACTGTATCATCGGATATGTAGCACTGCATGGAAGCAGTTAAGCTGCTTCATTTATTCCTGTTACACTTCCATTGCAAGTCCCAGGACTGGAATGTTTGGAATAGCTATTTATTTTGTTTTACATAACTGGAAATATTTACCAGATAAGCTTCTAACTTCCTCTTGCTCTGTTTTTCTAAATTCAGAGAGTCATCTTTACTTTTTTATTCTCATTATCTGGAAATAATCAAGGGGAAACAGTGTGTCCTGAATCAAGCGCCAATGTCTGAATCCAGCAGCTCATCTTCCTAAATGAACAAGGAGTCAGAAAAGGAATAAAATGAAATCTGATTTTCTGGATTTTTGTTTTTTACTTTGCGGTTTTTTCCCCCCCTCATATTTTTAAAAGCATTCTCTGCCACTTTTTTTTTCTTTTCCTCTTTTATTGAAATCCAAAGAGCAAGTAGATCCTATGCAATTTTTCCAATATCTTCATTTATTTATTTGACATTGAGCTAACTTTATAGAACAACAGACAAGCTCTTAAAAGATGTTTTCTTTATCTGAGGAAGTAGATTCCTGCAGGTTCTAAATCCATCCCAGACACCACTTGGGCAGAATTAATAGCAAGAATTATCCTTTTTTCCTTTTCAAGTACTGTTACAAGTTATCTAGCACATAACTTTAGGTGCCACATTGCTGATGCTTGCTTTAGAAACCAAAAATCTTGAAATGTTGGATGTAGGTTCAGCTACTCACCAGGAAATTCTTACCAGAATTCAGATATCACTAGAGAAGCTTTGAGCTACTGTGCGAGGCTCTTAGGTGCACTTACCTTGGAGCCACCATATACAGTGTTTCATAAAGACAAGGTGCAGCTCCGCCCACACCCCAAGTTCCTCCCAAAGGTGATCTCACAATTCCATCTCGGCCAGGACATTTGTCTGCCGGTGTTTTTTCCCAAACCCCATGCGGACCCGCGTCACCGCATCCTGCACACCCTGGATGTCCGTCAAGCATTGGCGTTCTACTTGGAGCGCACCAAGCCCTTTCGTAAATCCACGCAGCTGTTCGTGGCCATGGCTGAGAGGATGAGAGGCCTCCTGGTGACGGCGCAGCAAATCTCGTCGTGGATTACGGATTGCATTCGGGCGTGTTATGACCTCGCAGATGTTTCGGCCCCAGAGGTCACGTCTCACTCGACCAGGGCGCAGGCAGCTTCCGCGGTTTTCCTGGCACAGGTCCCGATCCAGGAGATCTGCAGGGCAGCCACCTGGTCATCGGTGCATACCTTCACGACCCACTACACGGTCAACCAGCAGGCTCAGGAGGACGCAGCGGTTGGCAGGGCGGTCCTCCGATCGATTGTTCCATGACTCCTACCCTCCTCCAAAGGCAAGCTTGTGATTCGCCTAATGTGGAATGGACGTGAACAAGCACTTGAAGAAGAAAAAACGGTTACCTACCTTCTCATAACTGTTGTTTTTCGAGATGTGTTGTTCACGTCCATTCCACCACCCGCCCTCCTACCCCTCTGTCAGAGTCGCCGGCAAGAAGAAACTGGAGGGGGTCGAGCCAGCAGGGGTATATATGCACAGCGCAGTGGCGCCACTCAGGGGGCCTCGCCGGCCCGACGGGTACCGCTAAGGGAAAAGTTTCCGACGCTCGTGCACGCGGCGCGTGCACACCTAATGTGGAATGGACGTGAAGTTTTTTCTTCTGGAATAGCAGAGCAGTCGAAATACAGATTTTCCCCCTTATTGATCTGCTAAGTAGCATTGGCTAAAATAGTGGGATTTTGGCTTCAGCCTCCTTCCATCGTCTACTGTTTTCTTTTTAATCAAGGAGAACTTGTTCTATGCTGGAGAAGAATGTAAAAAGAAAGCTCAACATTTGTTCAAAATCCGAAAGAATCGACCAAAATAACTGAGACTATTAAGATCAAATTGAAGAACACTCATTGCTATATAAGACTGAAAAGTCAGAGTCCAGTTGTGTGAGAAGCGGAGTTTACGAAATGACTGATTACCTCACTGCAGAGACAGATATTTTTGACAGGAAACATGGTGGGATTGTCCTTACTGGCTAGCTGGACATGATTGGCAGCTCTGGATCTCTGGGCAGTGCTCTATTTACCTAATTCTGTCTATCTAGGTTCTTTTATGGAATGCATCACCTTAGTATCTGAGCACCTCACAGACATTAATAAAATTTACCTTCACAGTGCCCCCATGAGGAAGGAAAGTAGTACTACCCCAGTTTTATAGATTGAAAACTGATGCACAGACTTGCCCAAGATCGCACACTCTGGCAGAGCTCGGAATTGAATCCAAGTTGCCTGAGTCCCAGTTTAATACTTTCATTACAAGACCATCTTTGTATCTGGAGAGCTTCTGTGAACTTCTTGGCAGAAGGAGTGTGCTAGGTGGCTTTGCTCAATCCCTGTCTTCTGCTGTTTTGGGGGCTTTTCTGCTCCATTTTACTTTTATTTGCTCTCCTGTCCTACAGTGGATGAGAGCACAGGGGGCTAGGACAGTCGAATGTGAACAGTTGAGAAGAATTTAAATACAAAAAAAGGACCTTTGAGATATTTGCACTGGATTACACTTTGATCACCACTAGGGTTAGGTGAACTGTTCACAGCAAACTGTTTATATTGACAAGTTTAGTTTCTGTCCCTCATTTCTAATTATTCATTAACAGGCTCTAATTTTGAAATATTTATTTGTTATTTGGCGTTATTAACCAAATAATTGGTGTAACTATATTTCAGCCTGCAGTATCAACTGTTCCCAAACTTTTCATTATGCCTGTTGCTTTGAGTGTTCACTATTCACATTGGTGATTGCAGCCATCTAATTCACATACTAGTGTTTGGGCTTCCTGACTCGATTTCTCGCAAGCACATAAAAAGCTTTCCAAATACCTGCACGCACAGTGTGTTGTTGTGAGTACTCATGCAAACACATAACAACATAGATATGAAACTCTTTCTGCCAGCATTCATTTGTACAAGTTTACTCATATGGGGGGAAAGAATAAAAAGTACTTCAGATACTGTAGAAGCAAATGCGAGGAGGTTACTGTTGGGTTGTTTTATTCTGGAACAAAATTGTTGGGAATATCTTTTTACAGTATTCACCCAACTCAATTCTGCACTGAGAGACTGATGAATAAATCACTATAGTTTTGTTAGTTACCATTTCCAACCATCCACCTTTCCAACCTTAATGTTAATCTTGATGGCATGACAAATTCTCTGGTTCAGTGGTGTGCAATTTTCTACACTATTTTATATAGATCAGTTGTATAGGTGTCTGACCACAAATGGTGAGGTAACTAGCTCTCTGATCAAAGAAGGCCTCTTTAGAATATGACTACACCTCTACACAGCAGTCTGTTCTGTGAATTGTTAGCAATAGTCAGCATACCTTTCAGACATGCTTCTGCCATTAAGCTTTTACCTGTTAAGGGATATCACCCTTGTGAAGCAAGTAGAAGTGAAATATAACTGTAGAAACAAAAGGAAAAGATATGCAGGTCAAGCAGGACAGTTGGCAGGCTGAAAACAATACATATGTTTGTATATTATATCAGCAGGACTTTCTTGCTCTGTATCAGAGGGTAGCTGTGTTAGTCTGGATCTGTAAAAAGCAACAGAGAGTCCTGTGGCACCTTTAAGACTAACAGAAGTGTTGGAGCATAAGCTTTCGTGGGTGAATGCCCACTTTGTCGGCATTCACCCACGAAAGCTTATGCTCCAACACTTCTGTTAGTCTTAAAGGTGCCACAGGACTCTCTGTTGTTTCTCGCTCTGGTGGCTCCTGGTTTCACAGAATGCATCTTCATTTTAAAATCTTGGTTACATCTCAAACTCAACAATGCTTTTGGAATGGGAGGAGGGAAGAGGAGGGGGAAAGCAGTAATGTATACAGAAACAATAGTGTATACTACATCATTCTTCATCCCTTTTATCTTTGCTGATTCTCAAGGATTTGCCAGCATGGAGCACACCTGTAGTCAGAGTTATAAAATCTGCTTTTAATTAGGGTAATTTTAAGTGGGCTAAGTGAACCAGTTCAGAAAACAAATAAAAACTGGACTGAACCTCAGCCCAAGCACTGAACCAGAAGTATTTGTGTGAAAGCAACATGTTGATAAAGCTAAGCAAAAATCTTTCCATGGGGAAAAGAATGTAATATTTTCTTGAGACTCTTAAAGGTAACCTGCACTTATTCAATAAAAAGAAAAGATCCCACTAACTGTTCTGATAAACTTCAATGGGAATCCAGCAAATCATTGATTTTAAACTTAGTTTTAGAATGTCAGCATTTTTTAAAATGTTTTAAAATCATATTGCATGTTACTTCCCTGAACCAAAGAAACCAGTCCTGTGCGCTAAAGAGAGTTCCGTAACACTTGGGATATCACAATTATAATATATGTTTAGAATCTAAAGTGATTGCATTTTGAGTAGTGAAAGCTTGTGATCTATGACTTTAGGGAACATGAACAGAAAAAAATGCAGTAAATCGTAAAGAAACTCTGTACCAAATGTCCCTCGTACCCTTTCCATTTAGAACATTCAGCATGTGTTTTGTGTTCTTTTGTCTTTTAACTAAATATGGCAGGTCATCATTCAAGGAACACAGACAGTAAAAGCAGCAAGCTATGTAAATGCCTCCATGGAAGAAGGGCATGGGTTCGCCTGAAGAGCAGCATAGCTGGGAGAATCCATTTTATGCAAAGAGGAGCACATTTTATATGAGAAATTCATCAAAGTCATCAAAGTTTGTCAGAGTTCCAGAAGGGCTAAAATTTAGGGAGGGGGAGGTACTAGAGACAACGTCAGATCTGATATCTCAGGTGGTGTAAGTCAGATTCCTTAACACTCAGTTACACTGACTCTCCCTTAGGGCTGTTTACACTCATGTGCCAATTTGTAAAAGCCCATGACTTTGCCCACACTGAGGTTTTGACCACTGGTCTAGCCATAGGAATGAGGCCAAGATAACTGTCATGGACCTTTCTGAGGGGCCTATGATCAACATGCAGATTGGAGATGATGGTGCTCTTGTAACAGTCACCCAGCTGCTGCGTGCTTGGCCCATTGCCCTTATTTAGATAGTTCCAGCCTTAAACCACCAATAGATACATGCTGAGGAAAGCTTTTAGGAGTATGATTCTTCAAGACAAGAGAAGGCTTTATTGTCTTGTAAATTGAAAGACTTCTAGAACTAGTGCCTGAGTTCTGAAAGTGCTGCTTCTGGCCTACCTTCTTCACTTTAGTATTGTAATTTGGGCTAGTTAACTATATAATTATCAGATTTGGATGATTATTAGGTCATCATAATAGATGCACACTGTGGGCCTAAACTCTCTACTGTTGAAGTCAATGGAAATTTTGCCACTGACTTCAATGAAAGCAGGATCAAGCTCTGTAAGAATAGTAATGCTGTGTGTGAATAAGAAGAGGATGGCAAAAGAAAGAGCATTGTTATCCTCTCTTTGATATGTATTGTGTTCCTCATGGCACAGCCAGGCTTTCTGAATTTGCCATGCCTTCAATTCAGTATAGACCTGGAGAAGTTCCCTATCCCAGTGCCCAATTCCTGTTCACAAGGAGAAATGTAGCATGTGTAAGAGTGATGAATGCCCCTTCCCTTTTCTTATGAAGAAGCTTTATTGCAAGTTCTCTCTGTTAGGTGGGAAGACTCCAGAAGGCAGTAAGTCCAGCTTTAATTAAGGTCTTCACAAGTAGGTTTTGACATATTTCTGGCTTGTCATTAATGACAGACAGACTTTCTCCACATAGAAAAGAAACAGAATGAATGAGGAGAGGAGAAAATTGATTCTTGCTTGTAGGTTTTCTTTAAAAATCTGGGTTCTATCCATCTTAGACACAATATATAGAGATAATTTTCGAAAAGAACTCAGCCAGGCACAGATACCTGGCATGGAAAATTTCAAGCCAAGCACTTAAAATTTGGCAGAGCATAAGCAATTAAAAACTGGGACTTATAATGGACTTTTACTTTAGGCATAGATGCCAGCTCTGCCCAGAGCCATCCCTTGGGTAGGGCAAATCGGGGCAACTGCTTTGGGGGGGGCCCCGCTGGCTGGTGCGAATGGCCGGCGCGGTCGGTCCCAGAAGAGAGGAATCCGCCAATTCTGCCCCAGGCTCCGCACGCCATAGGGACGGCCCTGGCTCTATAATAAATTGGGAGGAGGTTGGTTTGAAATATGACAGCTTCCTTCCTTTACCTGAACGCTGTTGAGCTTGCACCATCTTTGAATGGGTTTTTCCACACTCCTGTTTCTAAAACAACAACAAATAAAGCTCATTTTCTTATTTCTAGTTAGCATACCCGTCTTGTAGATTGGCAAAATATCATAACCAAGATTTCCTTCATTCTTTCATTCTACAGCACTACATCATCTTGACATTAACACAAAGGACAAGTGCAAAACCTTTTTAGCCAAGCATCTTTTTAAAGTGCCATTTAAAAGCCTGGGAACTTGTTTTTATACATTATAAATATAAAAGGAGCCAAGGAAATAAAGCACAGACCCTTGAAAGTTTCTCAAGGCATGTCTCTGTAGGATGTCAAGCATAAGTTTTTCTGGGACTGCACCAACATCCTAGTGGGGTGGTGGTTAAATGTTTTGTGTAATGCAAACATTCAATAAAGGGGCCGTTTGTTGTCATTTGAGGTATATGAATTAATGTAGGCTTTAAGCTAGATGTCATTGTCTTCATTCAGTATGTGTAGTTTGAAATTTTTCTGAGTTCATACACAGTAGAAATTTGTGTAAAGTTTCAAAGCAATCTTAATCAAATTTCAGGTACCTGTTTCACTATTTTAAATTTGTGTAAATAGTGCAGGCATTGGTGTATTGTTGAGGCAAAAAATTGTTTCAAGGATACTCAAAAATACTGCTAGGGAAGTCTGAAAATTAAAAACAGGGAACTTTTTAAAAAACCCATACCTCTGCAAATCCTTGTGTGATTTACTCCAGGCTTGGGGGGGTGGGGGGAGGGAAATCTGCCCTGGGATGAGATGTGATGTGAAATTTGAGGTAGTTTGGTTTTAGTGAAGTTGAAAACCAGGCTTCTAAAGAGAAAAAGAGCTTCAAAGTTGGGGCAGGGGGATACTATGATCAAATTTGGTGAGTTATAAACAAGTTAATAAAGAAGTGACTTCGTGAGAAGTATCTAATTCTGATATCTTGATCCATCATTAGAGTTACTCAGCATTTAGCTTATTACTGTGGTCTCGTGAGTAAAGATGATACTCATCTCATACAAATATATTTTATCAGTTGCTTGAGAAATTAAAGATGCCCTTGGACATTTCTTAGGGGTTATGATTGTAATTTTATACATAATTTTTTGTCGTTGACCACCACTGTTTCTGTTTCCTAGTCTCATCTCTTTGTTTGTTAATCCTTTTCTATTTACAAAATATAATTTTGTATCTAATATATGCACTAAAGGCTGGGGTCATATAGTAACATCTCGCACAGACATCCAGATACATTTTTCGCATCTGAGGATGAGCAAAATCAAAACTTTAAACATTGACAATCTGCATTTTAGTGGGTAATGTTACTTGCTTTAAAAACAAATCTCTGTTCTGCCTGCAGGCATGGAACTCGTTGTGCTGGAGAAGTGGCAGCCATTGCAAACAACTCACACTGCACAGTAGGAATCGCCTTTAATGCCAAGATCGGAGGTATGTACAACAGTCTCACCGTTAACGCAAGTACAATTTGTACAAAGTGGCACACAGGAACCTTTTTGAACAAGAGGTAGAAATTTGTTTATTTAACAATGTTAGCTGTTTTGACAGGTAAATGCATCTTTGACAGGATGTAGTTAAATATAGTTACTGAAGGGAAGCCTTTTGTAGTGATACTTCAGAACTGCTCTGTAGAACTCTTTAAATACGCATAGAAAGTTAAGAAGCAAGACTTGTGATTAAAATACAGAATGAGGACTCAGGAGATCTGTATTCTATTACCAGCACTCCCACAAACTTACTATGTGACTTTGGGCAAGTCACCTACTCTCTGTATGACTCAATTTCACAGCCTGTGTTATTGGGATAATAATTATTCACCTCACAGGTCTGTTGTGAAAATTGGGTTTTTAGTGTTTGTAAAGCACTTTGAGATTCTCCGATGAAAGGACTATATTAAAATATTTAAATCCTTCATCAAGAAATCAGGTTTGAGACCGCATAAAAACTTAAATTTGTGACTTTGGTGTACCATATCAGTTATATCCAAAAAGAGGCAGTGTGGTCTAATGGCTAAAGCACTGGACAAGGGCTCTGGAGATTTGGTATCTATTCTCAGCTCTGCCATTGACCTGGTGTGGGACAAGTCACTTCACATCCCTAAGCCTCAGTTTCCCTATCTGTAAAATGGAGATAATGATATTGATCTCCTTTGTAAGGTGCTTTGAGATCTACTAATGAAAAATGCTGTAAAAGAGATGGGAACTATGATTATTATTAAAAATGCATGAATCTGTCTATATCAAGAAATAATTTGCCACTCTTACATGTTAAAAATGTGCCATCATCTTCTCTTCTGTTTATCCCTCACAGAGGTCCAATATTAATAATTATTCATATTTTAAAGAGACACTGAAAAAATAATCACCAGTGTTATTAATATGGATGTGTAAAAATGTTTTTTTAAAGTATTAAGGAAGGGCAAGGACATTGTTGGCATTTACTGTGACCCAAGAAATGCATCTCTGCATGTATAGCAGGAAACAGAAAGTCCCCAGTGTTTTTGGTGAAAAATGTTGAGTGCGTTTCCAGCCAGCTCACCAGGCCACTCTTCCAAACAAAAGAGTTTGTCAGCCCACCTCTCCCTAATGACTTTTCTGGGTGGGCTAGAATATGGTTATCCCCTACTGCCCAGCTTTTGTTCCATTGTAGGAAAGGTGCAGGTCAGACTCTTAGTTCCTCACTAATCAGGAGTGGGCTTGTTCTTCCAATTTCCAGAAGATTTATCTTATTACAGTTTAGGGACAAGGGAAGGTCCTGGAGCCTTCCCCTTCCTCAGAGGAAGAATCATGATACCTCCATCCAGAGAGATAAATGAATTTGTTTGGGTCTGGCTGGTTTGATTGATGAAATGTGAGAAATGGGTAAGGGCAAGGGAAAAAGAGACTTGTCCCAAGGATATATTGGAGTTATGGTGAGTGGAGTGTGGGGAGAAATTGTATAAGGGACACACAGGATTAACTATGTGTGAGGGAGAAGGGACAGTGGAAACTGATGGTAGAGGTTACACCAGAATAATGTGATTATTTTTTAAAATTTATTATTATGGTGGATGAACTGGGCTTGAGCCCAGCTGTTTGTTTGGGTGGTTGGTTGGTTTGGGAGATGGCCATTTCTGAGGTTGGCCTGGGGGCAGGTGGGTGGGTGGATGGAATTTAGTATATGTGAATACAAAGAATAACAAAATTAGGAAACCTGTGGACTTCTAAAATCTTCCTCAGTAATATATAATACCTTAAACGATGTTACCGACATTTTATATCTGAAGACATAACAGAAATGAATTGCATCAAATATTGTTCCTTGAGTAAAGGAAAAAAATGCCCTCACTGGATGTGTTCCCCCCTCCATGGGTTGAAAGAGAGAGACCGAGTTAGTATTCTTACCCTGATTAGAGGAAAGACCACAACTGCATACCCCTAAGTGCACAAATTGTCAGGGTAACTGGACTTGACCAGCTGTGGTGAATGAAGTAACTCCTCAGCATACTGGCACAAATTTTCAAAGACGTACATTTCAACGTGTGCGCAATGCTGAACTTTTCTGACATCGGTGTACAAATCAAGAATGCACATGTGCATATGGACTCCAATCCAGCAAAACCCTTAAGCACTTGCCTAATTTTAAGCATGTGTGTTAGTGCTTTGTTTGGTTGTGATCATAGTTGCTGAGAAAGCACTTTCTTCCTTCCTAACCATGGCATGTGAGCAGAATATGCCCTGAAGTATGAGATTTTATTACACTTATTTATTCCATTCACTTGAAATGTAAGTCATTTCTATAGATTTTTAAACAGTATCTAGTTAATTAAGATATGTTTCAGTTCTTGTAACCTAGTATGGAGACATGATCTATGAAACAGTTAATGAACAGAACTGAATGCAGAAATACTGCTTAAATACAATTCAGCACTTAGCATTTGATGAAACCATAGTGTCATCACATCCCCTTTCTTTCTACATCCCCTTCTTTCTCAGGAAAACACTGTAATTCAGACTCATTAACTGGTGATTCTCTGTCCTACAGTAGAGGCCATCTGGGAATGCAGAAGTGTGAAATGGTGATATTTAAGCCAACATGGAGATGGGCTTATCTCCATGGAAGGCAGTAGGGAATACTAGAGGGGGAACTTAGAAAAGGTATTGCTGAAAGAAATAAAAGAAATTAAGAGTTTTGCTCTGAATAGCTGTGAGGAAGGGGAAAAAAGACATTATTGACTATCTAATGGAAGGACCAAGACAGTGTAGGGCTGCAGGCACCTCCTGCAGACACTGTAAGGCTTTCCTCTGCATAGCAATGCTGGATTTTAAATGCATTATTATTTATTAAGCATCATGAATGTGTTTAGTGCTGCAGGACAGCCCCAATGGATTCAGCCATAGTTGCTGAACCACAGCCTGTTTTAAACATAGTTTAAAACTGATTCAGGCTAACGTGAGTTAAACATGGTTTACCTGGCCAGTGGGCAGGGAGTGTAACCACATCAAAACTAAATTTAATCACTTTGCTCTGGACTAGAAACCAAACTCATCCTTTGAGCCACTCCACTGGCAACTGAAGGAAGAACTTCATCCACATATTTACAATGTGGTGGGGGCTGTCACGAGTATGTTTCTTAAACACTGTTTGAAAAATGGTTATGTCCCATCTGCCCTAGTCAGACAAACTGTGTTATATTTGAAACCATATTAAACCGAACCAGTGTTCAGTTAATGGTTTAATTCCCAGTGTAGGCGTGGATTTAAAGAGCATCTTTTACCCTACTGATGGAGAGCACTTTACACCTTCCTCAGAGATGCGCCTGCTTCCACTGGTATGAATTTGGCCAGAGAGCAGTATTCCTCACCTCAGCCAGAATGTGCTCTCAGGGCCCAGGGGGTGTAGAGAGGAAATAAAGGGAAGTGGAAGAAAATCCTTTCCATCAATATTTCATCAAATTCTATCAGCAGAACCACCACGATTAATGATGTTTGTGATGGAAAGTCATTTGCAATATATCCACCAGTAATGCTCACCTTTTTCTAAGTGCTTTGTACTCTTCCTCTCTTTTCCATTCACGCCAGAAACACTGACCATAGAACAGATCAGGGAACAATTTCCTCAAAAGTCTGATTCTCTTCTCACAGCAGTGCAAATCAGGAGTAAATCTGCTGACATCAGTGGAGCTGTGCTGACAAGAGACAGTGAGAGTGAGATTAGAATCTGGACCTTAATTCTGTTGCTGTTTGGGAGATAACTCTTGTGAAGAAATCATACAGTGTGCCCCCAGTTCTTACTCCTCTCTGCTATGGTTGAGCCTCCCTTAGCTGAGCCAAAGGAATGTGATTATTTGAATGTTTGCCAGTGGCTTTTTACATCACTCATACATAGCTAGTTACCACCTACAGGGTTTTGGGCTTTCTTTGTTTGCTATAAGAAGGGATGGCGAGCTTGTTGTTGTTGTTTCTGCCTTATTGTGGAAGTTGCAGAGCATCTGTGGGGATTTGGTGCTTAGTTATTTGGCTGGGCTTGAGTCCTGATGGGAAAGTGGTTATACTAAATTATGACAGAACAGATGTAGATTGTCTTTAACTGACAAGGAATTTGTTCAGCTGTTTCTTTAAGCTTAAGTGAGGCACTGATTAAAAACAAATATTTGAAAGGAAAACGTGCTTTCACTTAATTTTCACATGCTTCTTCAGGATTTGTTAGAAGTTTGTGCTGACTAAAATTCCACTTAGGTTTTGACATTTATGGCAAATATTTGGAAAAGTTTAAAGAATTCTGAAGATTTAGTGGACAGTCTGGAAACTAAGTCTGCTAATTGCCTTCTGGATGGTTATAATTGTGCTATCACCACCTGGGAGAAACACTTTGTATGTTCTCAAAAGTCTGATTCTCTTCTCACAGCAGTGCAAATCAGGAGTAAATCTGCTGACATCAGTGGAGCTGGGCTGACAAGAGACAGTGAGAGTGAGATTACAATCTGGACCTTAATTCTGTTGCTGTTTGGGAGATAACTCTTGTGAAGAAATCATACAGTGTGCCCCCAGTTCTTACTCCTCTCTGCCATGGTTGAGCCTCCCTTAGCTGAGCCAAAGGAATGTGATTATTTGAATGTTTGCCAGTGGCTTTTTACATCACTCAAGAAGTGGGCTGTAGCCCACGAAAGCTTATGCTCTAATAAATTTGTTAGTCTCTAAGGTGCCACAAGTACTCCTGTTCTTTTTGCGGATACAGACTAACACGACTGCTACTCTGAAACCTTTGTATGTTCTGTGAGGGGGCAAAATTAACAACTCATGTAATTGTTAAAGAAAAGAAAGCAACTATTTAAAATAGCCAATGATATGTCCTTTGATAAAAGTTGCACTTGAGGTCTGCTAACTGTTGGTAAAAAGAGAAGAGTAGACAGGCTGCTTTTGGATTTTACCACTATCATATTTGTTAACATTAAACATGGTATGAATTATTTCAGATGCCAGGGATAGAACTTGGTTTTACTATTCACTGTAGTGAATGTTACATTCATAAAGCATGTTACATAGTTGTAGTAACACAAATGAAATTCTCTCCCTCTGTTTTTTATCTTGCTTTGTTTAAATGTAGTATACCTTTTGTTGTTTTAGTTTGGAACCAAATATATTGATATGCTTGAAAGAATGAGAACACACCTTCTATCCCTCATTAAATTTTTAAGATTGCTGAGAAGGAAAAATAAAACCTGAGATTACCAAACTTGGTTTAATGGCTTTTTTATAAAGTAAAATTCATAGTGAGATCACTGTTTGGACAAGTTCATTATCTCACAGAACCTGGTCAGTTTTTGTGTGAATTTAGAAATATGATCACTTCTCAGATTCAAGTCAATTAGAATGAGAAAAAATAGATCCTCTATCAACAAACCAATCCATATACCTTGGAAGGTAAGGCCTTGGTAAACACTCAACTTAATTCAGTGCAAACTCATGAACAAATCTGTGTTCTAATAATTAAAATATATAAATTTTATTTATAAATAGTAATGTTCCTATTAAATGGGGAAAGACTTCAAATATGTTAATTGTGGAAGTGAACATCAACATATACTATCTCATACAGTTAAATACTAATTATTATTTAAAAATGAAAATCTTTGATCAGATGTCACATTGACTTGGAGGTTATCCTTTCATTGCTGCTACTTATTAAGGTGTGAGAAAGTTTTAAACTGGCCTCAAGTGGCTGCTCCCTCAAGATTAAATCATATTGAGATGTTATGGTTGACTTGAACAAGAACATTTATTTAATTCCAAAATATTCTCAGTTTACAGCCTTCAGGCTTTCTCATCACACTGCTCCTAAAACACCATGCTGTCGTGTAGATATCCACTTTACAAATGCCGGCACACAAGTTTGTCAAATACTACTGTTTACCAAGGGTTGGATCTTGAGATCCCTTATTTATACATAACTGCCATTGACATTAATGGGAGTTCCGCGTACACAACTGAATTTCAGAATCAGGCCTTAGGATGTTCACAGTTTTGCAACTGAGGTAGAATAATGTTATGCAAATAATGCTATAGTTTGTCAGTAACTTTCTGTAACACTTTTGCTAGTACCCAAGAACTTTCTCCCCAGCTTCTCCTTTTGCAGACTCCTGCAATGAAGACATAATCCTGTGTTTATCTATCAGCATACATCCTGTGTTTTATGTCTATCAAATTAGGAGTGCCATGTCTCAAATTGCACTGCGTTGCAGAGAAGGAAAGGAAATTATAATTATTTTTAAATGAGAAATATAAATGTACTGAGGTAGAAATAATTTTTTTAAGTTTTCCCCAGAATTAAAGTTTTTCTTTAACATTCAAATGTTGTGTATTGGATGAAGGAATTTGAGCACAATGTTTCCTAAAGCTTGAGAGAAACCGACTCTACAATTTGAGTGCCATAATCAATAAGAACATAAGAAATGTAATCAGCAAAGACTAGTTCTCTGTATTTTTCACATAGTTTTTCAAACATGCTTCATTAGTCTAGTTCTCACATTTACTGCCTTTCTTTTTTTTTTTTTTTTTTGAAGGAGTGAGGATGCTGGATGGTGATGTTACAGACATGGTGGAAGCAAAGTCTCTCAGTCTGAATCCACAACATATACACATCTACAGTGCCAGCTGGGGTCCTGATGATGATGGGAAGACTGTGGACGGACCTGCTTCTCTAGCACGTCAGGCCTTTGAGAATGGCATCAGAACGGTAGGTTTCCTTAAACACCATGTCATGTCCTGGGCGCATGTGCACACGCAGGGAAAACTAAAGCTCTCAAGACACATTGCTGATAAGGAGGAGCTTGGTTTTGTTTAAAGGAAAAATAGCACTCACGCCTCTTTCCCCTGTTTAGAGTTAGATCAGTATCTCTCAACCTTTCCAGATTACTGGCCCCCTTTCAGGAGTCTGATTTGTCTTGCGTACCCCTCACTTAAGCACCTACCTGCTTACAAAATCAGACATAAAAATACAAAAGTGTCACAGCACATTATTACTGAAAAATTTCTTACTTTCTCATTTTTACCATATAATTATAAAATAAATCAATTAGAATATAAATATTGTACTTACATTTCAGTGTATAGTATATAGAGCAGTTTAAACCAGTCATTTCTGTATGAAATTTTAGTTTGTACTGACTTTGCTAGTGCTTTTTATGTAGCACTGTTGTAAAACTAGGCAAATATCTAGATGAGTTGATCTACCCCCGGAAGACCTCTACGTACCCCTGGTTGAGAACCACTAGGTGAAAACCATTTTAAAATTGCACATTTGAAGGGCTGAGCACTGTTTTGAATGTAGTGAGAGACTTTCTAGCAAAAAGACGACGGCTCTGGGATTGTAAGAGGTGAGATCAGCACAAAATATTTCTTCAAAGTGATCAAGAGACCATTTGACTGTTCATTCCAATGTTGAAATTTAACAATTCTGGGGACCAAATTCAGGAGGTGCAACTACTATTTAAGTCAACGAGAGCTGTAACCACTTATACTAGGACTGAATTTAGCAAAATATAATTAGCAGTAGCTTTGGAGCATATGCAACAATAAAGACTGTCTTTGCTTTGAAGAGTTCACGTTAATTTATAATGTGCCACAGCAGCTGATCATAGCAAAAAACAGGTGGAGTGGGTGAGAGAGGCTAATAGTAACAGTTATAAGAACATGGAAGTGCCTAGATTATCTGTATGCACTACTAGACGATTTCAAGTCATTCAAAGTTTAATTCTAAGATGTAAAACACAACATAAAATTGATATCAATAATCCCTCCTGGTCATTTTCCTAGTATTGAGCACAATATGGGGAGTTAGGAATTCTTCAGTTCTAATCCCAGCTATGCCTTGGGCAAGTCAGTTAAATTTTCTGTTTTGGTTTACCTTTCTATAAAATGGAGATATTTGCTTACCTGCCTGACAGGACTGTTGTGATGATTTATTAGTTAATACTTATTAAGCTCTTTGCAGATGGAAAGCATTATATGCATACTGAATATTACTATTATTTAATATAAAGTAAATGCCATTAACAAAACTAGTTTTAATTATCCCTGGGACCTGCTGCAATGTAACATGATTGATTTCTTTCCGCAACTGATACTTCCATTCAGTTCAGATCTGACAGGCACATGTGGCAGCATATCATGCTTTTGCTTAATACAGTATGTGCTGTATAAGGTCCCGCTACAACAAAGCTCTTAAGTACATACTTAACTTTAAGCATGAGAGTAGCTCCAGCGACTTCAGTGGCTTCATGTAAGCACATGTTTAAATGTTTTGCTGGACCAGGGCCTTATCAAAGCACTTATGAAAGCTCCATCACATTCTACTACTATTTGACAATGATGGCAGTGGACAACAGCAACAAAGCCTTTAAGGGAAGGTAGTGGAACTGCAAGAAGGGGAAGAAATAGCTGAATGAAATAAGAAAATGTGTGTGTGTGGGTGTGTGTGTGTGTGTGTGTGTGAGAGAGAGAGAGAGAGAAAGAGAGAGAGAGCATCATTTCACTGAGATAATGCAATCACAAAAAAGTTATTCCCACTCACAGAAAACAGATATTCATTTGCTCTTTATAATTTCAAGGGCCTGATCTTCATCTGGTGTAAATCTGCAGTGAAGTCAACAGACCACAGACTACTTTCATTATAGTACCAAATCATTTGATTTGTTTTACATAGATAACAGCACAAAAGATAAATTAAATTCTTCATTATATAGTTATAAATAGATTATTTTTTCCATAAACAGTCCAGGGGGAAAGTTTGTTCTTATTTCTTAGAACAATAAAAACAATAATATTTGGGACAAGTTATATACCCTTTAATTTTTAATTTCTTTTATCCTTTTGAAGTGTTTTACAAAGGATTGCCATAGGTCTCACTATTCTGAATAGTTGTCTGGGTCCCACTGTGAGACCGCATACATTTATGCTAAAGAAGTATTTTTTTTAATTTTAGAATTAATAATTAAAAGTTTTAAATATTTTTAAAGTACCTTATCACCAGACTAAAATCAGCAGATATGTCTGAATGGAAGAAACAGATGTGTAGAGTCAGAAGTTGCTGAAAGGGTGGGTGTACTGTCTCTTTAAAACTGTAGCAAGTCAGGATAGCGTTATGGAATGCTCTCAGGCAGAAGCGCTATAGTGAATCAGTGAAAGAGAGAAGCTGTTTTCCTTATTCATTCTAATATAGTTACTTCTTTGGTCTTAGAATAAAGCTACTTTTTCTGCTTTTTGCACTGAAATATGACAAGTGCTGTTTTTATATGGGGATTTTTCAGATCACAGGGTTTACACAAATTGCTGGTTAGGAACTATGCCAAATCCTCTGATTTATAAAAGCTGTTATAATAGTTGTGCAAATGAAGGTAGGCAGGCAACTCCACACACAATTTTGCACACAGATCTTGGCCTTTCTTTTTAAAAATACTGGTCCTAAACAGTAACTACAGAATAAATTTAGCTTCTTTGATCCAAGTTAAAGTAATAGATTGACAATGGGAAAGTTGGCAGGTTTGTCTTTCAGATCCATGTAGTAGATCTGGACTTGATATTCTGCTTTAGTCCTACAAGACACATCTCCCATTGATGCTAATGCAAGCAGGAATATAGAGGCAAGATCCTTTAAGTGGGTCTGAGAGGAAAAATTGTGCACAGTTTGTTTAATTAAGAAAATTACAGGTGCAGCTGAATAATGACTTTGATTAAAATGTAATTAAACTGAACTAACAAAATAAAAGTGAAATGGGTATGTCTTTTCGAGAATCACTCCTCTTCTTCAGGCCATTCAGAGACTGATTTTTGAAAACATGTCCAAATTATCTTTAGGTTGTATCATTCCAATTAAAAGATTCACACAGGGTGTCTGAGAATTTTTTGAAAAATCTACTGGGCTAAGACGCTTATCCTAAATCCTATACCAAATAACAAAGATAAATAAGTGTACATTTTCAGAGGTCCATAGAGACAGAACAACATGCCATAAATTGAAAAAGACAAATGTGTTTTTGTTTTAAATGACATGAAGTAATAGCAAAAGTTTAAAAAATGAAAATCTCATACAGAAATTAAATGTGCTATACAGCTGTTGTGCAAGATCAGGATAAAGAATGGAGAAGGGAAAATGTTGTAAACTAGTTTCAAGCACCATAATTTTACATCATCTTTAGCTTAGTTTGTGTAATTCTATTATACTTAATTAAGTTCTTGAATCTAATGAGTGCTTTTGCCCTTGGAGAGTTTGTTTTCAAATAGTATTAATTTCAAATGGCAAAGTTATCTTGGCATCATACTTTCAAATGCCAAGGGATTTTTTCTTGGAAATGTTATAGGTAATAGCATTGTATTAGCTAGTATGGAAAATGCATCCATTCAAAAGGTCTGTGTTTTAAATGCCAGTGTATAACAAGTAGTAGATTTAATAACCTGAAAAATGAGTGTATTATAATTGCACAATTCAGTTTTAGATGAAAAATCAAGTTTAGAGCAGTATGTCCAAGAGTAACATTTTTGAAGAAAAGAGTATATGAGTATACGATATGTCAACACTGTAAAATATACAGGCTTATTTATTGTAGTCAAACAAGGTTCTGGACAAACCATGTAATAAGGTTTTCCTCTTCCTTGTATGGGAGGAAAAACCCAAATGTTTTAAAGATTCATAGATTTTAGGGACAGAAGGAACCATTAGATCATTTAGTCTGACCTCCTGTATACCACAGGCCATTTGTTAAATCAGGTTAGATTTAGTTCTCAGATATAGATTTGAACATGATGTTTTGTCCACACAAGCAAGCATATTTGTAATGTCGATATAAGAAAGCGTAAATCCGTTGATATGATCAGATAGTCATGACTTTAAATTGTTTTGCTTTTGTTTTTACATGTTCCTTTGCAAAGATACCATAACTATGTTTCTGGAGCAGGGCCAGCTCCAGCATTTCTGCCGCCCCAAGCAAAAAAAAAAAAAAGCCCCGATGGGCGGCGGCAGTTCGGCGGCAGGTCCTTCGCTCCTAGAGGGAGTGAGGGACCTGCCGCCCCCGAATTGCCGCAGGTGCCGCTGCTCTCCGTTGGCCGCCCCAAGCACCTGCTTGTTAAGCTGGTGCCTGGAGCCGGCCCTGTTCTGGAGAGTTGTGGCTACTGTTGGCATTTTGTGTAGCAAGGTTTCAAAGGGCTGTGACAATGAGCAGCCAGCTTCACTTGTTTTCCATTATTGATTTTGCATCACCTGTTCTGCATACACATGAGCTACGCTAAAGCTGTGGCAGAGCAGGTCATCCTTAATGTATTATAAAAGGGGAGAAGGACAAGCAGGGAAATCTAAATCAGGATCTTTGGCTTTTTGCCTGCATGTCAGAACAGTGGCCTTCATTTCATTCCCACTACACTGTTCTGTTAGTGAGCTGGACATAAGCCAAAATGTTTGATGGACATTAATGATCTGATGTCGTGCTGCTGAACCTCTTGTGAGAACTCGGCTTGGTGCCTCCCCTCCCATCATCATTGCCCCTTTTCATCTCTCTCGCTTCACCAACTTTGGCTGCAGAGTGTGTGTTCAAATGTATTTTAGAAGCAGAAGGCTCTCCTACAGTCACTGAACAGCCGTCAAACTCAAGTGCAAGTATTTGGGAGAGGGAATTACATGTGGATTTATTTCTTTAAAAAAATAATGCCAGGAGATTCCAGCAGTTGGACTGTGATAAAAAGATGCCAATAAAGTAGAGTGTATAAAACTGTTATTCAATCCATCCTAATATATGGAGCAGAGACTCGGATGGCCACAAGAAGAGAAATCAGCATGCTCTCCACCACCAAAATGAAGATGGTGAAGTGATTGGACACTCCATGATAAGAAACAAAAGGAGATTGTGAGGAGCCTAATATAGGTTGCCCCAACTGAAAACAAATTCAGGGAGGCTAGGCTACATTGGTGTGGATATGACCAGTGGAGACCTCAGAGACCTTATATTGGTAGGATGGTCCTTGCAATGATTGTGGAAGGAAAAGGACCAGGGAGGAAGCCAAAGACTAGATATCCATGTACCTTAGAGAGACCAGTTTGCCTAACAGCCAGGCGTACAATCATGAGTTTTGGAAGAAGGCTATAAAAGTCACTAACCCCAAATAGGGAAGTGGCAAGAAAGAATAAGATGATTCCAATGGTGGAGGGCAATGTATATAATGCATAACTGTTTAGGCAGAGGGGTTGCTGCTTGTGTTGAGGCAAATAACAGTCTGTTCTTAGATATATTAAAAAATGCTATTAATTTCCTCTGTCATCATAATTTGCATGGGCTTAAGAGGAACACATAACTGTTGTCTCCACAAAATATTCACTTTGTAGCAGATTTGCTCTGAAAATACAATAATAATATTTTTTACTTCTATTGAGAGTTTCAATTGAGTATCTCAAAAGCACGTCACAAAAATGGCTATTATCCCATTGTACAGATGAAGAAACTGAGGCACATACAAATAGCAAATGCAAATCCCAAATTGTATGTCCATGTATGATTAGTAAGCAGGCAAGTTGGACATGTGCAAAAGTGTACACACACTTTTAAAAAGTTGGCCAAAAATGATTTTCCCAAGGTCACTCAGTGGGTTAGCCCCTCTACATTAGTCACTCGACTAAGCACAGAAATTTTCTGTTACAGGTACTGTATATCCCTCATGGCTGTGACATATGAGCAAATAACTATATTTTTACTTCATGATTTTGAGTGAAAAATGTGGAGCTTCTGCTTTACAATGAATTGTGTTGTTTGTTAACACAACAGAGATGATATCTCTAATAGCTCATTCTGAAGGACAGACTAATTGCACACAGTGTAGTGATGTTTGTGTTTTAATCTCACAACTATATGTCCTAATAACATAAGACAATATCATTGGCCTACATCATTGGTATATGGGGGAGAGGGATATCTCAGTGGTTTGAGCATTGGCCTGCTAAATCCAGCGTTGTCAATTCAATCCTTGAGGGGGCCATTTAGGGATCTGGGGCAAAAATCTGTCTGGGGCTTGGTCTTGCTCTGAGCAGCGGGTTGGACTAGATAACCTCCTGAGGTCCCTTCTAACCCTGATATTCTATAGGTTCATAGATTTTAAGGCAAGAAGGCATCATTGCATAGCAATGGGGCCTATGGATGATGGTATGGGCAGCTCTAGACTGACTGCCACTGCACAGCATTACATGGATCTGGCATTGACCAGCACACCACATCACACCACTCTTCTAGGGTAAACAGAATAGATTGAGCTTCTTTACCCTTTCATGGTTGGGCAAGATTTTACAGACCTCGACTCATTCTTGTAGCTCTTTTCTGAACCCTTTCCAATTTGTCAATATCCTTTTTATAAAGTTTGGACACCAGAACAGGACACAGTATTTCAGTAATGGTCTCACTAATGCTGAATTCTAACGTAATATCACTTCCCTACTCCTACTAGATATTTCCCAGTTTACACATCCAGGAATCAGATTTGCTCTCAGCCACTGAATTGCATGGGAGATCATGTTCAATTAGTTATTCACCATGACCCCCGTAAGTCCCTTTCAGTGTCACTGGTTTCCAGGATGCAGTTCTTGAAACAAATCTGTTTCTAAATGTATGTGGCTGTGTCAAGGCTGGATCCCCACTTTGAACTTTAGGGTTCAAATGTAGGG